>NC_053113.1:41802970-42131095 GCF_010015445.1 Perca fluviatilis
GAGAGGGGGAATGACATGAAGCAAAAGGGCCGCTGGTCGGATCCGGAACCCGTGGCCGCTGCGTCGAGGACTAAGCCTCTGTATATGGGTGTGCGCTCCACCGGGTGAGCTACCCAGGCGCCCTGACCTTGTGATGTTTTTGATACAAGTGACGGGGCCACCGTACTTGCCAAAAGAAATGTTTTAACGGCGATTACTGACCTGTGGTCTCTGCCGAAGCAGCTCCTGTTGCTTCAGCCGCAGCCTTTCCTTCTCGATCTGCTGCAGTCTCATCTGGTTGTTGCCTCCCATGATTCCGGGAGGGAGCTGCCCTCCCTGCTTCACCGGAGCACTCTGGGAGATCCTCTGCTGGTTCAGGGCTGCAAAAGAGACATACAAGAGTTCAAATATGTTGCTATTGTATAATATGTAGTGCTCATTTCAAACTTTGCATACAGAGACACAAAAATGGTACATTTGAAACTTCGTAAAAATGGTCTGCGGTTAATAATCAAAAAGAACTAGAGAGAACAAGGATAGACCGGTGGTTCCAGCTTTGTCGTCCCTTCTGTGGGGAAATGTCAAAACCCAACAGCAACATTTCTTTGGGGCAAACAGGGGAATAATCTGTGTCACTACACCCTGAGGAAGGCTCAAGTGTTTTGAAATGTCTTGCCAAATGAATTAAAAAAGGCCTTTATGGCTGGATATGGTTTTTGTGACTTTTCTGGTCATAACGTCTTTTGCGTCCCCATTCTATGTTTAGGCTAATAAGCAGCCAGCAGACAATTTTCAATATTGGATGTATAAATAATACATATACTGTATGATCTCCAGCAGACTATGAATACACTACCGTCTCTGCAACTACACGTTTTAATGCCTGGCTGAATTTAAATGCCTCACAACAAGACTGACAACTTGAGCGTTTTGTCTACAAGCTGAACTTGTAAAAGAGCCAGTGCAGCAGGTTGGGTAGGGCGAGGGGGAAGTCCCAACACACGCTTTCCACCTAGTGTCTGAAACAACCCCTGTTCCTGTAAGACCTGATCCCCTCCCACTCGCTGACTAAGACAGGCTTTGTTAGTTTTGTACATTGCATCAGTTATGACTTATCCTTTCATTGTGCGTTTGGTTTCCTTCTAAACAAAATCACAGATTATCCCCTCAAGACTGCCTGCCTCCTTGCCCGGGCCTGAAGGGTCCGGTGTGCAAATCAGACAAAAATGAAATAGACCCGGATCAGGTTCTGTAAACACCGTACCACTATCAACTTTAGTTTCAAAGTTCTTTTACCCCAACAAATGTAATTGGATTGTGCACTAACAAGCTAACTACATGTTTACATTATCAGAACAAATGGGTGTGTGTTGAAAACACAGCTGTTCCCCAGTGAAATCTTTGTTATTCTTTACTCTAGCATGGGTGGGAAAAAAAAAAAACATGAATATAAAGCAACACAGCAAATGTATGCATGCAAAGTAGGTCACACATTAGATCACTATAGTAAAGAAAGAGAAGCAAATGCGCTTGACCACGAGAGGTGGAACAGTAATGTAACCAATGAGGAGAGGTGTTTGCTTATGCGCTTGAAGCACCAACCAAAACAAAGCCTTGACAGGGGCACAATTTAATGCTTGGGGCTGCCTCTCTGTGCTGTCCTGCCCGCCCCGGCACCTTTCTCATCACCATTCAATCACTGTCTGTTTACACTATCTCAGGAGCTGAATGAACCGCGGCTCAGGGCTCTCCATGGGAAGCTCTGGAGGCCACGCCCTCTCCGTCCCTGCTGCCTCCCCCAACAACACCACCCCAGCACATACACACATACACACACACACACACACACACACACACACACACACACACACACACACACACACACACACACACACACACACACACACACACACACACACACACACACACACACACACACACACACACACACAAACACACACAAACACACACAAACAGAGTCTTGGAGCCGCCGTCTCTCTCCCACACACATCAACTGAAGCCATGGGAGAGTGTTACTCCTTATCTTTCGGCAGATACTGAGGCCTTTTGTTGCTGGATCACTCCCACCATCAGGGCACCATTAGCGGTTTTCTAAAAGGTAGAGGTGCTGCACATGGGCCATGTCAGCAGCTGTAGATCTGTTAAAGGCCTGAGCTTTGAAGCAGAGGCATATGGAGAAAGATTCACCGATACAGATCGATCAGTTGACCGATCAGTTGTCAACTATTAAGTTAATGAACACTTAATTAATAAATAAACTACTTTGATAACAGTTTAAATCGGTTGGAGTCTTTTTTTTTTTTTTTTTTTATGAATAAAAATGGTAAAAGAATTCTCTGATTCCAGTTTGTTAAATGGGAATACTTTCTAGGTTCTTCTCTCCTCTGTGACAGTAAAGTGAATATCTTTTGAGCTGTGGCTTTGGGAAACGCTTGATCGACATTTGATAACAACTAATCCATTCATGGAGAAAATAATCTACAGATTACTCGACAATGGAAAACATAGTTAGTTGCAGCCCTATAATATTGTAATCATGTATTATCGCTAATAGGAAGTCTGACGGGACAAGAAACCACAATCAGACAGCTAAACCTGTTTGGAAGAGAAAGTAAAGACTTGTAACTTGACTTGTTTTACTAGTTGTAAAATAATCCCGTAAACATCAGAGTTTACAGACTAATAATAATAATAATAATAATAATAATAATAATAATAATAATAATAATGTACTAATCCCGCAAGGGGAAATTTCTACCAGTGTCATCTTTCATCAAACTTTCCGTAACTTTTCACAGCTGTGGATAAAATGCTGGCTTGTTTACAACTGTCTGATCGTCGGCCTGCTGGGGTTTCTTGCCCCAACTGACTTTATTGTATTGATACGGCCATGTTCCCAGATGTAAGCAATCACTATGGGGAGTACAATGTTACCATAGCCTATAGAAACGAGGGCCAAAACTAGGTCAATAAAAAAAAACAAAAAAACCTGAGTTGAAATCAACTGGAATGTTCCTTTAAGGTGTGAGTTTTGAAGAAGAGTATGCATAAATATTTTTTTTTTTTTTTTTTTTTTTAAAACGAGTAGGGCATGTGATACACAAAACCGTATGCTGGCGACTGCAGTCTTACAGCTGAGTTTCTACTGAACCACCAAGTCAAGGACTCCCCCCTCACAGACCAAACAGCTAACAGTAACCAATGTTCCTGGAGGAAACTATGCACAAACAATGAGCATATCGACGCAGGGAATTACATCTGTGGGTGAGATAGGAGCGAAGGACGGGTTCAGCTCAGGGCCAGAGTGATAGCATGAAAAAGGAGTCCAGGCCTGTGTGTGTGTGTGTGTGTGTGTGTGTGTGGTTTCGGAGGGGGTGGTTGAAGTCAGCAGCACATATGGGAGGTGATAGCTGGTGGGCCATGCAGATAAGAGACAAGTTAATGCTGTCTGCCTTTTGTCTTCTTCACGCACCCCTGCAACACAACGAGCCGGCAACACAAGCCCTTATCAGCCGATCGCGCCGCCAGGCTTATTACGCCACAAGATCACCTGGGGCAGGTAGGGGTGGAGGGTGTGCCAGCTGTGGGAAGTCGTATGTGACCAGGGCACTGCTCCTTTGAAGAGTCGGTAAATATTTGTCTGCTGTCGATTTAACAAGTTTAAAAAAGAAAAAAAGGGCCCCTTGGGAAGGTGTTGTGTTTTTAGCGTCGAGATAAGCACAGTGGAGAAACAGTCTGTTGTATCATCGTGTAGAACGGTACGGTCTGAGTAAAGCCAGCAGGCTGTGTTGACCTGACCCGGCATGGCGAGGAGATGGAAAACAAAATAAAATAAAAAAAACGGAGTCAGCCAGGAAATATCAACAGTGTAGGCCAGCCCAAAGGGGAATTATTTACACAACAGGTTCAAATTGGAAGTTGTGTTGGATTTAAGCACTGTCGTGTTATTTTTTCAACCCTAATCAAACTGAAAAGCCAAAAATAGCAATACAATGAGTTTTTTTTTTTTAAATCACTTCAACTTCTGTGAAAAATACCTGGAAGGTTTCCCCGTTAAAGGGTCAGTTCACCCAAATTAGTCAATGGCGACTTCTTCAGTGGGGAGTGGCTCCAAGAAAATCTGTTCAAACTGGGGTCAGTGAGTTATCTAAAGTAGAATGGGACATTGTTTTTGAAATAACAAGTCGCCGTACATCCCAAAATGTAATTTTCCCAACACCTTCCACATAAATAAACACCTCTACGGGTGAGTGAGAAGATGTGAACTGACCCTTTAAACTGGCTCACTGCTGCCTCATCACACTACGCTGACTCTTTTCTGACAGCAGAGGCAGAAAAATATCACATGACAGATAACGGGTTGGACAAACAGCTTTACATGAAGGCGTCAAAGCAAAACAAACTCCCAGAGGAAATCTGTCTATACGTGCACTCCAGTGTCCTCCTAGTATGTTTTCCCCTGCTGTTCCTCCAGACTAGTACGTACAGAAAACAACATATCCACATAAAGCCCTTTCAAACTCGGCCACAGTCCACTCATGGCCTGTTCGCCGTTCACCACCTCCTTGGATCTTAAAGAGGATGCATGCTTATCCCGTCGGCATTTTCCCTCTGTTCCTCTGTTTTTCTTTCTTCCCCTTTCGCTTTGCTTCTCCTTGCCTCTCCCTGCCCCCCGCCCCTCTCTCACATTGGAGTTCCTTGACTGAAAAGGTCTGGAACAGATTAAGAGTTGGACCACAGAATAAAGAGGCCTGGCAGAGATTCAAGTCTGTCTGGAGCTGGAGCAGAATGGGGCTGTGCCTGCACTGGGCCTCACGCAGGGGAAAGCCAGCCGCCAACAGGCCTCAGTTAAAGGCGCTCTGCTGCTTTTCTTCTCAAAGCTCAAATTAGCCCCCATTATCAAAGCAGCTGGCTTAGGATTGGAGACCTACATAGAAGCAGCATAGATGCTTCTGAAGCTGAGCAGCACATTTCAATGCACAAATGTGACAAGAAATATGACTGGAAATAACAATCCAATACAATCATAAGAATACGATTAGGGTTTTCCTTCAAGCACCGAGCCACACTTGTAAAAAAAAAAAAAAAAAAATATCAAGTAGCAATCTTTTTAAAAAGGGATCAAAAAGTACAAACACCAGCACATTAGCAACATAAGTACAGAAACGATTGTTTCCAATGTGGAACAAAATTAGGTTTGATGGCACATAATGAGTTAACATGATCTCCTTCTCCCTCTCGCTGGCTTTCAGGGGCCCAGCAGCCTTGTGTGTTCAAGACTTAGAAATCTTCAAAGAGCTCCGCCGATCAGAGCCGCCATCTCTTCCCAGCTGCTCCCCTCCCCTTACAACTCTGTTTTGAACTTTCCTGCCTTCAGAGTGGGACTCACAATTGCTTACAGAAAAAAAAAAAACTGCCCTTTAAGTGCCCAGGCTTGATAAAAATAAAATAAAAGTAAAGCTAAAATTAAAAAGGAGGATAACAGGCTGCGCGCTGATTCACATGTTGCCTTTGTGAACCGGGGTGAGCTTCCCTGGGGAATGCTGCTATGATGAAGGGATGGCACCTGAAGCGTGAATGAGTCAGAGTGACACATGCAGGAACCCTTCATCTCTGGAAGTCTTCCTTTGCACAGGAGGATTAGCTCATTCCCATGGCCACAGAGACATCTCAACACATGTACCAGGTCCTGTCACTAATTCACCAAACCCTGGCCACCGCACACTCAAAGCTAACTGTCAAACCGAAGCTTGGCCTGGGGGGGATTAATGGCCAACTCAGCTGTTGCTCCAACACTAAAATGGCTGACAAAAGGTTAGGTGTGGATTTTGAACGGGTGGGGGGTTTGGTGAAATTGGATTTCAACAACCAATGGTTATGGCTACTCGGTCACTCCGAAACAACGTAGTGCGGTTAAAATTCACAATGAATCACGCGGAACTCAACTCACTATTACAATTGTGGTGATACGTACATCTTTTATGGAGCTTTCTACTGGGGAAAGTCACAAAAACCACATGTGTAAGATGTACAATGTTTACAGTTGAGGCAGTTCCTGGTATAACTCCCTTGTTCATTTTACTTTAATATATATATTTTTTTTAAACTCAAGTAGCTACCCTCAACATTTTTTGCACATCCTGCACTAATCCATACAGCCTCTTTTTTCTTTCATAATGTTATATAGATACATGTATGCGTTATTTGTTTCTGCATTTATTGTTTGTTTATTTCTTATTAATGTTCAAAAAAATGTCTTATGTATGCACCATCAACAAAGGCAAAGTCCTAGTAAGTGCTACTTACCTGGCAATACAGCTTTTTTTCAGATTCTGATTACAATGACCTCTGGTTGCCCAATTTTTATTTAATAAATAGAACATTTTACTTCAATCAAGAACTGAACTGAGACCATGAATCCGCGTCTATAGCAAAACTCACCAAAGCGTGGGTCAAGTCGTGGGTCGAGCCAGGATGTGGTCTTGTTCTTGTGGTTGATGTAGTAAATTTCTCCCTCGGATGTAATAGCTTGTTCCCAGCCCTCAGGGAGAGGACCTGAGGGGTGACAGGGGAAAATAATGTTGGAGACATGCCGGGGGTGGGGGGGGGGGGGTTCCCTCACTGCTCAGAGTTTGATTTTCTGTCATAATTGGGCAACATATAGCAACATTACTCATCTAGAATACATAATTGGGCATAATTACAGCATACTGTAGTTAGATTAGCTAGGCTATATATGAACTGCAAAGATTAATCGATAGGTTGTCAACTATATATTAGTCGCCAACTATTTTGATAATCGATTCATCCGTTTGCATCATTTCTTTTTATGGAAAAAAAGGAAAAATTGTAGTTTCCGGCTTGTTAAATGTGAATATGTTCTAGTTTCTTCACTCCTCTGTTACAGTCAACTGAATATCTTTGAGTTGTGGACAAAACGAGACATTTGAGGACGTCATCTTGGGCTTTGGGAAACAATGATCCACATTTTGTCCCCATTTTCTGACATTTTATAGAGCAAACAACTAATCCATTAATCGAGAAAATAATCACTATGAAAATAGTCGTTAGTTGCAGCCCGAATATATACATGCAAAAATAAACTATAGCTATATTGGAAAATGATATCCAGACAAATAGCAGCACATTATTTGTCATCTTTGAAAATGTAATAAATCTTTCATTTGTCACTGATAACCTGGTTTGTAAACATCGAAGGCTATTATTTCTTATACAGATCTACTCATAGGTTGCCAGATAGAACCCAAACGATTTGAGAATGCAAAGAGACTTCATCTGTAAACTCTGTAATCCGTGAGTCACGGAGCTCCCCAAACATGTCAGACAGGACCTGTCATGTTCTACCTCCGTCTTACCTCACCTAGGGCAAATTCCAAATGCACGGCCAGCGCTGAGCTACACACAGTCTCTGTGACATGTAACAACTAGATTAGACTGCAAACTCCTGACTTCTACTGTATGTGGTGTTAACGTAAGAAAAATGCCCAGATATTACCTCAAAAGAAATGTAAATCTAAGTTTATTGCTGAAAAACCCCAACAATGTGATTAACATTATCTGTAATACATGCCAAGTGCTGTGTTTTTTTTTCCAGCATTAAAGTTAGAATGTAATATTAAATGTAAACAGATACATGTAAACAGATAAAATGTTCATCAAATTGTGGGGGTTTTCAGAATTAAACATTTAACGCTGACAAACCCCCGCAACATGATGCTTCTGTTGTGCTGCTTCTCTGATGAAACTGAAGTTAACAAGTTCCACGTATACTGTACATACCACTGGCTGGGTTCATAATGTTCTGTTGCTGGACTGGCACAGAACTGGGTGGGGGGGCCTGGTTCATCTGGAGCAGGGCCTTGCGAGGATCCTGCCAAGTGGTGGTCTGATCAATGTGGCTGTAAGGAGACGAGACATAACAAAATTCAGTTCTAAAAATGACTTATCAGGGCGTTTCTAACCAGTAATCAGTAGTAAGGTCAAACCAAGGGCCATATCAGAGCCAGCAGGTCACATGCAGGAACTGATGACTTTCAACAAGCTCTTTGTGATGAAATCACTGAATCTAACCCCTGCTTTTTGTAAACGACGACTGTTACAGGAAGCCAAGCTCAGCTGTGTCTGTTTGGACTCAGTCTGAACCCACTATTCAAATCAAGATTCACACAAGGCTTTCATTCTTAGTCTGGATTAGGCTGGGCTATTCTCCCCCTATAATCCATTTAAAGTTGGACGCGGATCCAATCGGAACCCTTTTTTTTCACCTATCACCCAGAATGAAAAACTGCAGAATTTACGTTTTTTTTTCTGCTTGGCATGGAGATGTGTTAACATTCTGAGGAGTTTTATTTTATATTTGTTTAAGAGCTGTGGAAAAATCTGCAGAAAATGTTGCGGAATTCTGAGTCCACAGATTCCGCGTGGTCCTGGTCGTACGACACGAATGAGAATGGATGAAACTGCCCCTTGATTTTGAAATGAAATAAAGTTATAAACAGTTAAGACAAAACCGAGAAGTAGGCTACAACAGCAGACCACTAATATATAAATCAAGTATGTGACTGTAGGTCAGCTGAACACTTCTCCTTGAAACCGTCCAAGAGGCTACGATGGGTTTCAAAACAACTATTGTTAACGTCACACAATGTTGCTCCATCTATTTTACGGGCTTGTCTTTGCCGGCACAGGAGTGGGGAGCGGGGGTGGGGGGGGACATTGTGTTGCATTCGGTGAAGGCATTGATAATTAGTGCTTTGTTGGTACTTGTTGCTTGATTAAGATGGAAAGCTAATACAGGAAGCCCTCCTCTCCCGAGCAGGACCCTCTCTATTGAGGGAGGGTCAGTCCCAGGGCTCAACGCAGGGGGTCCTTTTTCCTGGAAGTGGCTCCGACACTGTGGAGTGTCAGGGGCTTTAACAATCTGGCGCCACATTTACAAAGCTTTCACCTGCTTGACAAAGGCACAGACTGAGCTACGACCTAAAACCCCACCATTCACTTGTTCTTTTTTTTTTTTTTTTTTTTTTTTTTGAAACATCCCATTTAAAAAAAAAAAAAAAAAAAAAAGACCCCCCTCACCTCGAACAAATAGGCACCAAGCTCCAGTAGCTTGTTTATTGCAACACCACAACTCTTGCATTCATACAGTATCGTTGGGAGTGGCTGATTCACTGCTAAACTGTGTTTCGTTGTTGAAAACGGTGACAATAAATATCTATTCTATTCATTTCAGCACACATGACAATTACCCTCAGCAATCCATACATTGTACCCCGCAATAATCACGTTCCGTCACCCACTGGGATTCTTTACGACTCGCTGTTAATTTGATCCCAGAGCGCCATTAGCCCAGATTTTGGAACAGCTGGCTGAAGTGAGAGATTGGGAGAGTTTCTCTTGGCCTCTGCGGTAATCCCAGCCTGCCTGTCTGCTCTCTATCCCTGGCCAGAGAGCGAGAGGGCCTGACTCAGCACTCCTCGCCGCCCCCACACACACACACACACACAATGCAACCCATTTTGAAGCCCCCTCTTGTTTATGCTTTACTGATCAAAGGAGCTGCCAAATCCCCTACCCAGCCCTCCCCCAGCACACACACACACACACATAGCTGGAACTGCTCAGATTGGAGGGGGCCCCTTGAGAAAGAGGGGGTCACAGGGAGCGGGTGAGACAACTACAGAAAAGAAAAAAAAAAAAAAAAAAGTGAAAGAAAAAAAAAAAAAAAACATCCACGGAAGCAATCCCTCTGAATTCCATTGGCTGCATGAGTTGCTGTGGTCCTGTTACACTCTGAGCGACCGCCCTGCCCCCTTCACTGCCTCCTTCCCACTCTGGAAACTATGACATTTATTAGAGAGGGGAGGGGAGAACAGGGGAGGAGACTGGGGAGAGGAGCACTGGGATAAGGAAAGGGAGGGCTTATCGTAAATAAGAGGCCTGCACATCCTGGTACACCAATGCCGGACAGAAATGCTACAAGTGGAAAACACAGATGGAAATATGCAACCTCAAAGCCTCCAAGAAGTCAGATTATAAATCATTACCCGCAAACACGTGCTTCTCTTAGCACAGATTAAAGTACAAATATTGAATTTCCCGTCAAACCCCAGCTCTGGGAGACTCATGTGCGTAGCTCGAATCAATCAAAACGGAGGAGATCATAATCAAAAAGCCTGTGATAAAATCCACACGCTGCGAGTCAGCACTGCACTGTATTCAAAAGAGCCTGTATGTGGGAACTCCGAGAACTGGTAAATAAGTTACCAAGAGCCAGTAATTCATCACCAGATTTTAGAAGTAAAAGATGATCCATTCAGCCAACCTGCCCTGAACCCTACATGGCCAGGGCTATACGCTGCTTCCTGTAGGGCGAAACATGAAACAAAACAATGTCATGGCAACTGTTGGGACGGCTGGAGGCCACCAGTTGCTGTTAGGAATTGCTGATGATCTGCAACGTCCACAGTCACAACTGCTCGGTGTTGTCTTTACACGTCTCTGACACCATGGCGAGCTCAGCAGGACGGCCACCACACCCTCCCCCACACCTCCGTCCCCCGGGGCAGGGCAGCCGAGTGGACACACAGCTAACTGCTGGTGGGCCAGGCCCCGTCCACGACGACGACAGTTACATTTGAGAACAGTGTTGACACAGGGCTGTCCAATTGATGGAATTTTGATCGCGATTTTCCCTTTCCGGCTCCTAGTGATCCCAAAAACAATGTAATTGAGAGGAACAATTAACTTGCACTTTACGTTTTGCAAGCAGCCTCTCACTTTTGTCTTGGGTTCTGAATGATTTGTGCACTTTCGCCCCTCCCAAAGGCTAAACTCGGCCAATATTTGAATATAGTTTTTATATCATTTATTTTGAGGAGGATTCAAAAAGTTCAATGGGAAAAGTATTAAGGGACTTTTCACAGATCAAGGTGTTTTCACGGTTGATTTGTTAAACTGTTTTTTTTTAATTCAATAAATGCAACATCTTTCCAAAAGCCAATGAGTAATCGTGTTGAATAATGTCAGAGTGATGGAGCTGCCCATGGAAAGGCGCCCCGAGCAGTTGGGGGTTTGGTACCTTGCTCAAGAGCACCTTGGCAGAGCCCAGGAGGTGAACTGGCACCTCTCCAGCTACCACCATACTTCAGTCCGTATGGGGACTTGAACCAACAACCCTCCGGTTCCCAATCGAACTCCATACTGTCTGAGCTACTGCGACCACCCATGTCTGTTAAGTCACTATCTATCCCCGAATGAGGTAACCCAACGGTGATTGAGCCTATGGCCCACTGATGAAAGCCCTTACATCTGCAGTATTACAAACTGAGCGTCTGTGGCGACATTACCGGGAAAAATCACAAGCAGCGCACAAGTTAGTGACGCGGTTTCCATCACCCAGCAGTGGTTGGTCCTCTAAAGAGAGTAGGCGGGGCTACAACACAATACATCCGTTCTTCAATTAACCTGTGTGTGAAGCGATGTACTGTTTTTTTTAGTTAACGGTTAACTATGGCCGAACAAACAAAGAACAGAGCAATGACAACTGACCGTTTGGATCACTGGGTAATGAGATCCAAAAAACAAACTGCAATTACCGCTTATTGCCAAAGAGAACGAAATGGAGAACTTCCGAGATTGTAACTTTAAAGTAAATCTATCTTTTCAGTCTTCATGAAGAACTATGGCTTTGGTCACACATATGGAGAGCGGAGAAGTGCATTACACTCTAAGGCCACGCCCACACGTACCAAAACCTTTTTTTATTTACCCCGTCTTCCCTGGCATCATTTCAAGAATGTTTACGTCCAAACGGATCAATTTGTAAATGACTCAACAAGCTACTTCATATTCCAGGCCTATAAGTGGCGCTGTTTCTGCTACAGAAATTCACCAAAAACGGAGAAGAAGAGGCGGAGCTTGCACGCTGTATACAAACAGACAGCAGAAGAAGAAACCAAACAGCCCTAGTAAACGCTAATATCTTCTCCAGCAGGAGCACAGGCATGTAGTCCGCCATTGTTGTTGTTAGGAGACGTCGTCGCGGGATAAGAGGTCGAAGGCTAGAGGTCGAGGGGTGTGGTGATGACATCATCGATACGCAAGTATGCGGCTTCGCCGTCCAAACGAAGACGCAAGGGCGGCGTTTTTGAATTTTTTCACCCTAGGACCAGGTTTCAAATGGCCCCTTAGAGTGGTTATGTTACTTCTGCCTTTAAAACTTAACGCCAGTAGAATCTGTTGGAACGGATTTAAATTCAAACTAGCCAGTGCTGCTTATCTTAATCAACAGGCAAACTACACTCTTTTACAGCCACCTTTCAAGCTTTTTTTTTCACTTTTCAATATGAGATGGCAGCTTTAAACAATTTCTGCCAAGTGGTTTTCCACAAGTTTCAAAGCACTGTTCGATGAATGGAGTGCTCCATTTTTTTTCATAATCAACCACTTTCAGATGTTTTCAAATGAATGTTTTTGATGTAAATCAAATCTGTAAAGTGTCTTGAAATAACTCTTGTTATGATTTGATACTATAAATAAAATTGAATTGAATGTTGCAACATGCAATCCTACTGTGAAAGACGGGCCAAAGCAGTGAAACAAAATCAACGTATCTGCATTATTGTTATTGTGGACATGGCCTCAATCTGATATTCCAAATTCTGATTACAAAACATAACCCATCATTAGCTTCTTCGTGAGAAACGGTCAGTAAATAGGCAGGTATTGCAGCAAAGCAGAGCAATGTGGTTCAAACATGACCCGTTATCAAGTTGGTTGCGTGCAGTGCCGTGCTTTACTCGCTACGCTTTGCTCAAGCTATCATCATGGTCGACTGTGGCTTAGAGCACCGAGTAGGACTCTTGATCCACCCAGGCACTTGACATCTCCTTGACTGATGGCCCAATTATCAAGGTGGCGTTTATTGTGCCAGCGTTATTTATAAGGTGTCTTGCTGAGGAGGAGGGCGGGGGACCTTTCGCATAAAGGCTAAACTTGACTTTGCTTAAACGATTTGGCAGTCAACTTTTCTGTTTCGGTGACGTTCACGTGGAAGCTGTTCCCCCATTGACTTTTCCATACTAAGAATTCTAACTCAAGATGGAATTTCAGAGAAATCTGCAGCGAGTGAATCCAAAGATCTGACTGGATTCAGCTTCAAAGAGTAGCTTAGCAGCGGTTCAACATCCTTTAAGAGATCTCAAGTGAAGAAGTTTGACTGTTGCACTTGTTTCACAGACCTCATCCGATTACAGGAGAATGACAAACTTTCCTAACAGAGATTGCCTGTTTACATCCATGAAAACTGTGGCGTTTACATCTGGCATTGGGGAGAATGTTCTATCCAAAAATAAGTCTGCTCCGTGGTTGAAATGTCTCTGAAGAAGCTCTGCTACCTGCCAAAACAGCAGATCAAAGCTAGATCTCAGGCCAGATTGACTGCTCATTCCACTGAAATTGTCTCCCTTCACAGGCCAGATGTCAAAAGCTGCGTTTCACTGGTGTGAAACAAGGGAGTGAAGCTATGGGTGGTGCAGCAATAATGAAGTACACCCCACAGCTGAGTTGTCAAATGTTAAAAATGGGATCCTCAGGCCACAGTGGCTCCGCCCAGGGAGTATATGCTCGGAAGGTGGTTGAAGCCGATGACTAAAGAGTGCACTGAGGGAGGCAAGATGTAATCAGGCCTCTTAAGACGAGGATGACCACCTCCACACTGGGGATGCCTGGCTGCCTCTCTATCAGCAGGACATCATCAAGAGAGATTATTGGGGCAACCTCTGTGACCCTATTGTGGCTTTAAGTTTCCCCTTTGAAGGAGGTTTTGTATCATCATACTTCCTAACGAAGCAACTAATTCACAAAAGGACTGAGTGTAGCTTGGGAGGTTCAGTTTGACTGCTGTTTATTTTCAAAGAGTAATTCAAAAGCCTCATTTATTTAAGTGGCATTTTAGGGAGTGCCATGTGAGATTAATCAGTTGTTGTTTTTTAGCAAAAACTGTGGCTAACCTGTCTTGACTGCACTACATATAATCAGTGATTTTAATAAATTAGTAGACTCCCATGCAATATCACACTTTTCATACATACATTTAAGAAGTGAAAATTGTTCAAATGCATGCATGCAGCAAAAGGCTTAGGTTTTCTTTTTTGGAGGGGGGGGTATATGTTCCCCCCAATATTTCGAAGCAGTAGATTTGTCCCTCAAAATATATGAAAGACAACCCACGCCCCAAAAGAGGTAAAATAATCGTTCAGGGGGCTCAAAACATGTACGGAAAACAAGAACTGTGTCTGCCTTGTGCTACAATGGGTGGTTAAAGAACACAATTTACATGTGTGATGTTTTGAATATGCAGAAAGTTTGAACAAGAGAAGGAGAATAATCATTTCCTCTACTTAAATAAAGACGTGCACCATACATTGTTGCATACAAATGCAGGAAATGAGGTGTTTGACGCTCAACATTTTATTGGGTTGGACCCCCAGACCCTCCGGTTATAATGTGCGTCGTCCCCCCCCCCCATTGTTGGAACTAAACCTACGCCCTTGCACGAGGTGCTATGGTTCGAGTCGTTTCGGGAACTTTAAACCCCACCTGAGAGGCTCCGCTTCTCAGTTACTGCATCTCTGTGGAGATGCCCTCGGTGACAGTGCAGGCATTGATGTCTGGGACAGAGGTGTTACATCAAGTCTTTGGTAAACACTAGCCTGACTTTCTCACAGTCCCATTTGTGTACTGAGCTGACAGGCCCCAGTTGAACAGGAAGGGCCTTGTCTGTGTGTGTGGTCAATAAACCAAAACTTAGTCAAACACAAAGTTGCTCCGAATGAGGGCTTTACGCAGGCTCACGGCCCAGTCTTCCCAGCACCATTTGTGACTCACCGAGTGGCCTCGGTTCATAACAGCTTAGTTTGAAATCCAATTTGCGTACTTATCACGTCAAGCTTTAAGCAGGTTAAAAGTAAATTAGATAACAGTTGCTACTGAAAATATTTAGGTATTATGTATGATGTTTACATAAGATGCTGAGCATGGGATCAGTGTTAGCCGAGCAATAAAACCGAAAACCATTTCAGACGATGGACAGACAACTCAACTGTGATACGAGACGTCGAGCCAACAAATGCGGTGCAAATTCAAACAGCAGGCCAGGTTAACTTGTCAACTTAATTTAACGCAACCACAGCATTTGTGTGCGTCTCTCAATGCACTGTGGGTAATGTAGTATTCAAATACGCTTTAGGCATATATTTATGCATGAAAAAAAAAAGTCATTTTCATTTCACACCAACTTTTTTTGCTTAACACAAGCTAAATATTACTATGGGAGGTACATTAGTCTGCTGGAAATCCCAACATGATCTCATAGACACAGATATCAACTGCATACAATGAGAGCATAAGGTCCACATAAACACTTGGTTGATCTTTCCTGCTCCAAACAGGCCCTCTTGTATCAAGTGCAACAGATGTTCAGGAAACCCCATATAGTCTCCCCCCCCCCCACACACACACACACACACACACACACACACACACACACACACACACACACACACACACACACACACACACACACACACACACACACACACACACACACACACACACACACACACACTAAAGTGTAAAAAATAATAATAAAAAAACAACAGAAAACAACCTACAGTACATTACAGTATGAAATACAGAAATGAACAAATGTGGTCTCAGTGAAAAAAATTATCATTTACAATCACCGTTACGCTCAATTTGGAAAGTTCAATTTGGAAAGTTCAATTTGGAAAGACGCAATTCAGCCAAATCTGGTTGCGGGAAACCTGGCTCATCAAAACAGTTTAAAATCCAATTGTGGAAAAGACAAAAGTGTCCCATCAACACACAGCTCTACCTGCCCCTGAGGGCAGACAATAGCTGCCCCCCCACAACCTCCCCCTAAAGCTTTCCTCTGCTCAGGGCTGACTTCCCACGGACTAAAAGCCCATTCAAAGCTGCATTTAATAAGCGCCCGGAAACAGTGATTACCCCTCCTAGTTGGCCGGTGTGTCTAAATTAGAAACCTTCATTAGTTTATGACCCAGCCCTGGAGAACGGCCCTGCCCCCACCAAGCAAGGTGACCCAACCTCCCTGCCGTCATAAATCAAAGGCCACAGCAAACTGTTGGAAGAAAGAGGAGGAAAGGTCAACAGACTGTGTTGACATTCTCCTAGTCTTCTCCCAGCTTAAGCTTTTTGTTATTTATGTTGTAGTCAAAACAAAATAAGAGATTTTTGCAGGAGCTTGCTCATATCTGACTCCTATTTCAATAAGCGCTACAACTACCGATTATTTGACATTGTTAAACTGTTGATTGGTTGTTGCTTTTTTAATTCATATTTTCATCACAATTTCCCAGAGCCTAAGGTGACGTCTTGAAACTGGAACAGTTTGAAACCCAAATTTACAACGATAGAAAACAGCAGAAACTCCTCCCAGTCAAAAAAGCTGAAAACAAATATAATTCAGCTTTTTCGCCTTTTAAAAATGACTCAAATGATTGATTATCGAATGTGTCGCCAATTCATTTTCTGAGGATTGAATAATCAAACGATTTACCAATTGTGTCAGCACTAATTATTCATAAATAAATAATACATTTAAAAAAAACCAAAAAAAAACAAGCAGGCCAAGCTGAAGATGTCAGCACTGTCTCACTTTGCACAAGCTCGATCACTTATCAACTCCGAGCTGAACATTTTAGACGTGAAGAACATGGTGCAACTCTTAGGAAAGCCGCTGCCCTCTCTCAGCGCCATCTTTATAACTTCATGTCAACCATTTGTCTATTTTGGGAAGGCTCACATGAGTCTCAACAGGCCTGCGGTCTGAATAAAGATCACTGTTTCACTGCTGGGACAAAGGGAGGGCCGGAGTTTCTCTTGGCCCCTCTTCTAGTCATCTCCACATGGCTGCCATTTAACTCCATTGACACAAAAGAGGCACCATCACAGCACCACGGCTCCATTCATACCCCAAAAAAACCGAGCCTGGCTTTTTAAAGGGAGCGGGACATCGGCATCCGCAGCGCGCCTGTGACTAACAGAGGCCAATCCTCCCCACCTCCAACTGTATGATCCTATAGTGTACTAGTAAAAAACAGAGGTGGAGAAACAGGACAAACATTACTTTAAAAAAAGATGATTTATCTCTGAGGACAACAGCGGCCACCTGAGTGAAATGTGAGCCCCCCCAGCTCGGCCATGCTAGCTGGTGACAGACTCCCCACCCCCCACCCGTCCGTCCGTCCCTCTGTCCAACCACCCATTTTTTTCTCTCTCTCTCTCTCTCTCTCTCTCTCTCTCTCTCTCTCTCTCTCTCTCTCTCTCTCTCTCTCTCTCTCTCTCTCTCTCTCTCTCTCTCTCTGCTTCACTCCTTCTCCAGCGCGTCTCGGTCAGACAAGCCCAGTTTATAAATAGGGGAGTGTCTTTTCCAGCAGCTCTGCTGAGGCCGCCTGTATTCCAGATCAAATATCTGCACTTTGATGTGCGGGCGTATGGAAGATGTCTCCTGCCGTTTTTATTATTTTTTTTTTTTCCTTACTTGAACACAAACACTGTGTACTACACTTGCTCTAGTTGTATAACATTGCCAGTTGAAACCGTTCTTAACAGAGCGACTCAAGTGTTTTTCCAAAGCCGCACATAAGAAAAGACACTCCGGTTTTGGAATAGACAAACACATTGCTACGATCTAAAAAAAAAGTGAATATTTTTAACATTAACATTTAAATACATCATAATGCTTCATTTTCAGGATTTAGAGTAAATTGTTGTATAGAAAATGACCGTCGTGTTGACATACGGTACTAACCTACAGTGTAAAAACATGGTCTTATTTTCAATTTCATTGTGCCTTTATCAATGATCAATCAATCCATCCATCCATCCATCAATCGGAGACAGGGTTTTCAATATAAAAGCAGTACAATAAACTCAAATAAAGCTTTGACAATTACACAATTGTTACATAACAAGGAAGAAATAGCACATTGTTTCATTTACGACAACAACAAAAAAGTATTCATACAAACAGTGGAAAAAAAAAAAACCCAACAGCACAACAAATGTTTGAACTATAAGTTATACAACACTGGGTTTTCCAAACTAAAAACTTGACTTTAGTTTACAAAATTGCTACACTGTCTGGAGGCGCTTTAGATCAGTCAGTTTCTAAACAAGTGATCTTGGGTCTCTCCCATGAAAATACTTTCTTCTCTCTGCTACCCCCCCCCCCAGTCCTTTGGTACACTTTTAAAAAGAGCCTCCCCAAAACGGCCCAGATGTTCTCCAGATGTGAGACCTTAAAACATCTGGTACAGAAAGCTCTTTTTGGATCCAAGTGAATTTGAGGCTATCATGTTTGTTCAGACCTGGTGTGTCAGAGGAATATTTCCTAGAACTGACAACATCTTGCCCAGAAGAGGAGTAAGAATGAATCATCTCTAAACATGAGCTGCTGAGCTTTTCATCAACTTCGGAACATGTCACAATGAGTAGACAATCCTTACACAATTTATTCACTTTCATGAATAATTCCAAGTTATCTTTTCACCGAACTACGGAGCATTACGTCAAATATATAAGAAAGTAACAAAGAATGAAAAAGAAAACGAAAGGCCCGAAGATGCTGTGATATAGCTACTATGTAAAAAGTTTGACTTTGGATGATTATTGTGGATGAGATCTGCTGGTTAGCAGAGTTTTGCAGAGATGCCTGTCCCTTGCTGTCTGGGGGAAGCTACAATGATCCATTGTTTCTACTGAAACCTGAGACCAAGAAAAAGGAACACTACATACAGCAGCAGTCCCTCAAAAGACTCCTCTCTTGTTTGCAGAGACCACCAAATTTAATAACCTACAATTCAACTATTGCAATTGTCTCTTTTCCAGCACACTGGCCACCATTGTGCACTGTAGCAGACTTGCAAATTAATGTACACTGAACAGAGCTGTATTATAAGAGTCACATCTCAAGACCACTTCTCTTCTAACTTGGACTTGTCTTGACCATTAGCGCAAGCTTTGTTTTCATTTCTGCTCTAAAAAATATGTAAAATACGTTATATAACACGTGCTTGTAATGCTGCACAAGTTGCAGATTGAAAGGTTCCGTTACATTTCTGTCGAACCTTAGGAAGATACTCAAGTTAGAGCTGTAATCAAGGCCCGAGTCCGACAGAATTCGGCCTTAGCCCGACAAGTACATTTTGATTGACAGCTTTTTTAAAAGCCCGAAGCCGTTTACAGCCCGACATTATTCAAATGTGCGCACGCACACAGCTCTTTTGCCTTTTGTCAAAAATGAGTCATTTATACATTTTTTTAACATAATGTATTCCTCACTAACGTGGGCTATAGGCCACTTGGAAGTTAGAACAAAGAAATTAAATAAGTCCTCCAGAGGCCAGCCTCTGTTTCACCTCCTCAGCATCCATTTCCACACTAATCGAAACGCATCACCTGACCGCTCATTTACCGTGCAACCCGGAGTGCAAGCCCGAGCCCGGCCCGAGCCCGTGAAAAATTATAGAAATTAAGAAAAAGATCTTCAGCTCTAACTCAAGTACTATTTTCTGTATGTTAAAAGGTCCCATGAAATGGTGGTTTTTGGATGCTTTTATATAGGCCTTAGTGGTCCCCTAATACTGTATCTGAAGTCTCTTTTATATAGGCCTTAGTGGTCCCCTAATACTGTATCTGAAGTCTCTTTTATATAGACCTTAGTGGTCCCCTAATACTGTATCTGAAGTCTCTTTTATATAGACCTTAGTGATCCCCTAATACTGTACCTGAAGTATCTTTTATATAGACCTTAGTGATCCCCTAATACTGTACCTGAAGTATCTTTTATATAGACCTTAGTGGTCCCCTAATACTGTATCTGAAGTCTCTTTTATATAGACCTTAGTGGTCCCCTAATACTGTATCTGAAGCATCTTTTATATAGACCTTAGTGATCCCCTAATACTGTACCTGAAGTATCTTTTATATAGACCTTAGTGGTCCCCTAATACTGTATCTGAAGTCTCTTTTATATAGACCTTAGTGGTCCCCTAATACTGTATCTGAAGTCTCTTTTATATAGACCTTAGTGGTCCCCTAATACTGTATCTTAAGTATCTTTCCCAAAATTCAGCCTTGGTGCAGAATTACAGCCACTAGAACCAGTCCCACAATGAGCTTTCCTTAGGATGTGCCATTTCTGTGTCTGTAGCTATGGAGGAGGAGAGGGGGGAGGGCTGCAGCTTAACACATTTTAGCCACCTAAAAAAGGCCCACCTGAAAAAAATCAATATCCGTTTAAGCTATATTCAGAATATGTTCACCGTTTTACTTTGCCGTCTGGCAGCCCTGGTCTTTGGAAATACATTTTCTCAAGTGTAGAACATGATTATTCCTAAAAATGAGTGATTATGACAGCCACGAGGAAATGCCATTCACTGTGGAGACAACAGGATACGTTCATGAGCCCGAGTATACACAAGAACTTTTGCAGAGGGAGACTGGACGGGGATAGGACTACTCATGTTCTACGTTTGAGAAATGTAGTGCCAAAGGAAAGGGCTGTCTGACGGCAAGGTAAAAAAAAAGGTGGAAATATTCTAAATAAAGTGTACACCTAAACTGATATAGATATTTCTTTCTTTTTTTTTTTTTTTTTTTAAAAAGATGGCTATAATACGTTTAGCTGCTGCCCCCGTCCACAGCAGGACATTAGCTTCCGTGTCGGTACTCCTGCCTGCTTCTCCAAACTGGGGGCGAGCCGACCGCCAATCTACTGTAGGTAACACGCTGACTATGGAGAAGTAGCTACTAACCCCACTTCAAAATATCGAATCGATATCGATCGCTTTAATGACCAATTTTGTGGTTTGCCTTAAAACTAAAATTGGCATTAAATAGCCTTCATCAGGATGCAGATTGGTTACAGTAGGAGAGATGTCTAGAGAACGGAGGTATATCGATGACTCTATGAGCTATACCGTACATCAGAAAACTCATTTCAAAGCTGTCCGTTCATTTATTTGAAATCTTTAGGCTCCAAGAACCACTGAGCTACTCAACGGATCTTCAATACTACAACAGCACCTCACACATACAATGCACGGACACTTTCAGGGCTCAAAATTAGCACCATTTATCAGCCAAACGCTGGTAAAATATGCATGTGACTGGTAGATTTGCTTCACTCACCAGCCCCCCCACCCCAAAAAAAAAGTGCCTAGTAAAATTTAAACATTCACAAGGCATTTGGCTGATGCATGAAAAAGTTCATTTTGAACCCTGGACACTTTATAACTCTTGACTGCACTGGGGAGGGGGGGTTCTATATGTGTCTTTTTGACAGGTATTGACAGTCTTGCTATGAATGCTTTCTGTTTTTTTTAGTAATGAGTAGGGGTGGGAATCACCAGAGACCTCACGATACGATATCATCCCGATACTTAGGTCACGATACGATATTATTGCGATTTTAAACATATTGCAATATTCTGCGATATATTGCAAGGTATTACATTTTTTCCAACTTTTTCCAATTTCAAATGATGTCCCCAAAAGGACAATTTTGTCAACATCTTATCTAAAAAGATATATTTCTCTGTTTGTTCATCTCACTTCAATTATATTGCTACAAAATGGGATTGTCAAGCAGACAAACTGACCAACACATATGTTATAAAAGATCGATACTTGACATCTGTGTATCGATACAGTATTGCCACGAAAAATATCGCGATACTATGCTGTATCGATTTTTTCCCCCACCCCTCGTAATGAGCACACTGCACCAAATTCCTAGCAACTTATTTGCATGGCAGTTAAGTATTGAATCTTGAATCTAATGCAAGAAAACCGTGTTGGCACTCGTTGCCGGCATACTTACTTGAGGAAGTATCTCTGGCCCGAGGGGGTTTTGGCCATCTCCCAGCCCGGGGGCAGGGGCACATCATCGGGAATCTCATAGGAAGACTGACGCAGATGTTGAGGGGCAGCACCTGGGGGGGGCATGCCAGACAGACCCGTGACAGCTCCCAGCTGCAGGGAGGCCGGGGACGAGTGCGCGCGGACATGGTGGGGGGTGAGTACTCCGCCGCTCCCAGCATCGGTGCTGGCCTGGGTGGGAAGACAAGCAGCGTGAATGCAGGTGCGTAGTCTTTTGAAAACACCTCTCAAATGTGACCAAGTTTCATCTTATATGGTTATGAAGTTACGCCCTGCTATGCTCTACACCCTGTTACGCCCTGCTACGCCATGAACTACTACGACTACCATTTCTAGTCACTGATCCATTATCTTTATTGTGACTGTTATTGCCACTGTTCATCACACCCCCAACCGGCACCGGCAGACACCGCCTACCAAGAGCCTGGGTCTGTCCCAGGTTTCTTCCTAAAAGGGAGTGTTTCCTCGCCATGCTTGCTCTTGGGGGAATTGCTGGAATTGTTGGGTCTTTGTAAATTATAGAGTGTGGTCTAGACCTACTTTACCTGTAAAGTGTCTAGAAGTAACTCTTTGTTATGATTTAATACTATAAATAAAATTGAAGCTAAACAAAAAGTCGGTTTGAATAGCTCTGGTTCACAGTTATCCTACAATAAAACATTGTTTAATTTGAGGACATTACACAAATGTCACAATAAAAAAAAAAAATTTAAAATTGCATTTATAAAAGAATCTATAAACTACATATTATTAGTATTGGATAGAAAATACCGTAGTGTTTTTGAGGCCAGTTCACAGATAAGAATAGAGATTTGAAGAACTGCAGGACCCACAAGGTGATTTTTGTGGACATAAAAGTTAAATAACTCTGATTTAACAGTTCATTCACTTCTTATACGTTATTATCACTTAACGTGTTTGTTAGGAAGTCCGAAGAGGAAGGGTGGTCCTAGGCTCCTAGGCTTGTGTGGGACAGAGGAGAGCGCAGACTCGCTGTACAAGAACGCATGCGCACTGACGACAAAAACCTAACAGAGACCATAAGCAACAGTTGTGGGGGACGGTAAGGGGGGGGGGGCTTGGGATGGGTGTAAATAGGACGAATTCCACCATCGTATGATCGCAAACCACGCTGATTACAAAAACTCCGTTTTAGAGCCTGCCTTTATTTATTTCCACATGATTGCTACACTTCTATAAATAAATATGCAGCCATGATTCCAACCAAAACATTTCCACATTATACCGTGTAGGCTGACAACTCACTTTAAGTGTAATAATGCCTTCCTGTCTTCTGCGGATCCATGTTTCCAATAATAATGCTAAAGGACAAACAAATGGCTTTGAGGATAGTTTGGTTCCTCTAACTTTTACGCACAGGCCCCACGGGCCTTTTTCTCTGCAGTGATTTAACCGATCCAATTACAACTGGTTGGGAACTGTAGAGCAAATGTGCTGTACTGAAAGAAAAGTAAAAGAGTGAAGGGTAAATTCAAGCTTTGATCGCAAACAGCCCTTAATAAAAAAAAAGGGCTATTGTATCCAGTAATTTAGGATGGGACTACAAATATCCTGAAGGCTACAACCGACTACAAAACAGTGGTGGAATGTAACTAAGTACATTTACTCCAGCAGTGTACTTAAGTACAAAGTAGGCTACAGAGAAATACTGTACGTTTTACTTACTCCACCACATTCACCTGACAGCTTTAGTTACTAATTACTTTACACATTAAAGGTTTTTGCACACAAAACACATGACGTTTTATTAGGAATTAAACTACACAACAATATACTGGCATACAAATCCATCTGACATGATCAGATTAGACTATTAAAACACACACACACACACACACACACAACTGTTTGGATCCTTTCCACTTTCTAAATTGTGAGGACTTTTCTGCATTTAGTACTTTTAATACTTTAAAGTACATTTCCCTGATCATACTTAAATACTTTTACTTAAGTAACATTTTCAATGCAGGACTTTTTTTTTTTTTTTTTTTTACAGTGTGGTATAAGTAGCCTACTTTTACTTAAGGATCTGAATATTTCTTCCACCACTGCTGAAAGTAGGATAACGTAAGCCCCAACTATGAAGTGACTGTAGCAGTCAGTCCCGTACTGTGGGCCCTGGCCCCCCTACAGGATGGGCCCGGGCCCCCACAGGATGGGCCTGATTTCTGGGAAAGGGGCAGAAAAGAGAGACAGGGCGGGCTTACTTGTCTAGAATGGGACTTTGGTTCAGGGGGTTTGAAGAAGGAGTCTGGCAGTTTCCTCATCCTCATGGGTACGGAAGGGGGCACGATAGTGTTTTTCGGGTTCATCACGGCGTTAAACAGAGCCTCCAGGTCGGTCTCAGAGTCGCCCCGTACGTGGACGATTTGGTGTCCGGCAGGAGGGTTATGCTGATCCATTGTCCCAGAACGGTCTGCGAACTTTATGTGTCCGAAAATGTCGCGTTCAGAAACTGACAAAAAAAAAAAGTTTGAGCCAATCCCAAACTTTTTTTTCTTCTTTTTTCTCCCTTCCACACAGCAGCAGGAAATCTCGACGGGACTCAGTAGAAGTGACCCCGAGTCATTCTAAAGTCTAACAGCCGAGCGCTTTATTCTCTCCAAAAGTGTGTTAGCTGTCGAAATCTGCGGTGAAAGACAGCGCTTTCCTGTTGTTTCTTGCTGGCATACTTGTGAATGTAACAAAGCGCATATCTGCTCCACACTGGAATCTGTGTTGTCGTCCCGGCCCCGACTTTTCCAAAAAAAAAAAAAAAAAAAAGATGCAGACGCAGCCACAAAAGACGAAAAAAAAATAAAAACACAACACACGTCTCACTTCTTCTGTTTTTGGGCCAAAGTGGAAGCTGTTGGAGAATATTCTGCTAAGAAAGAGTCCTCGGTTGGTATAAAACAAATCTCCGCAGCTCACTTTCTGGAGCAGGAAAAAAAAAAAAACTTTTTGCTCCAGTCGGGTCTAAACTTTGGGCAGGACATCAAACTTTATGACTCATGGGATGTCTGCTCCAGGGGGGCGGGGCTTGGCTTTAATTGGGACGAGAGTCTTTAAAGGTACAGTCTGTGTAAAAAGCCAGGGGGGCCCTCCACTTGGATTTGCCAAAGTTTTCTCATCGAAATATGAACTTTCATTAATTACAACAACCCCCCCCCCCCCACACACACACACACACACACACACACACACACACATTTTTATAAGATATATGTCACAGCTTTTAATGGAAAAATCTCCTCACCTCCATTTTTCTAAAACAATTTCTTTATTGATTTTTTTTTCAAACTGTATGACAGTGGCAACAATGGCACCTCCAGCAAAGCCATGATACGCATAAAGAGTAAAATAAAAATAAATAAAAATGCACCTTTGCTATCACCCTCCAAGACATGCATCAGTCCTTTGCCTTTCTGTGGTTTACCACTTATTTAATTTTAGGTATATCCTGTCCTGCCCTATCCCTCCGTCCCTCACCTCCATTTGACAGGCTTATTTTTAAAAAAAAATTGATTTATTGGGATCTCCATTATCTGGGTCCAAAGCCACAGCTATTCTTCCTGGAGTCCACGCAACACTTGTGCATCTATACATTGCCATGCAGAATTACATTAAAAAAACAACCACCAAACTAAACAACATTCAACACATCACAGAAACAATGACAGCCAAAAGTAATAATAGCGACATAGCAGCATTCAACTCAACACAACACAGGACCTATATAGTTTAAATTATTCACAGAATGTAGAACATAAGAACATGATATTAATCACTGATGGTCAGACCAAACAATAGCACACATAAAACCCTTAATGAGACCGGCAGCGTTCATCGAATATTAGCAAATGCCGAGAACTGCTTAGCTGGGAGTTTGACAGTCTCCATATGCCGTGGGGACTTTTGTTATTGTTCATTCAATAATCGATGGGACAACTGAGCAGTCATTCTTACACATTAATTGGATAATCTGGGCAACAATTGCTGAATTAAAGTATTCCTTATTTTGTTGGCAACCCTTTGAATGCAACAAGGACCCCTGGTGATGCCAACTGTAGCCCATTTGGGACAACACTGAGCTGTGACTGTGCCAGGGTATGAAATAAATAGAAAAAAATACACTAAACATGCACGTTACATCATTTGTTCAGCTATACTAACCTCACTTTTAGAGCTCCAAAAATGCACATGCATGTGGAAAAATGTGTGCGTGGAAGCAACATGAAAACCTCAACTGAACACAGAATTCTGCCAAAACAAATAAAAGTTGTAATGTACCGGTAAGTGCTTCAAGTTTAATTTTCTTAAATGATTTTCTGCATACATTTTTACTACTTTTTAAATGTGTTCTTTTAGTTAGAAGATAGCCTATATCTGTTTTGGCTATGGATGATGGTTGATCATGATGCGACATTTTCACAACTCAAGGATTTTAACAATAACTCAAACCCACACTCTCATCGGTATATAATGGTACTATTTTCTCTCACTCGCTCTTTTTTTTTTTTTTTTTTACAGTGCTCATGAAAAGTAGATCAATGCAGTTCCCACAATTGTTATGCTAATGAGGCCCCTCTTCCATTGAGAAATCATTTTGTCAAGATCCACTCTCTTTGGATACAGAGGCTCTGTTTCAACTCTTTTTCCCATACATGCACTGAATGAATGATTATGAAGCCCTATTAAAGAGCCGCAGACACTGTAAAGCCCTGATGAACAGATTAAAGTCACATACATTCAGATGCATGTCACAAATTACATTTGTCCATATACTCTCTCTCATTTAAGTTACTATTTTTCATTTGATTTTCGACACTTAAAACATCTATGAGATAAGCAAAATAAAATTGTTTCAAACTTTTTCTGCAGCGGCGCCTCGGCTCTGGAATAGCCTTGACAGAAATCATTTCTCTTGACCTGTTTTTCTGTTCTTCTGTTTTTAACTTGGCATCTGATTTTGTGTGTGTTTGTTTGTGTTTCAACTTGTTTCAACTTAATTATGTTTTATATTTTCACCACATTTATGTAATATAAACTTAATTTTTTAACTTAAAATAGAATGCAACAGGTTCAATATTATGGCCTACAGGTAGGTAATTACAGTATATCATCCATTGTGGACTTCTTGTAATTATTCCAGACCCGTATCACTTTATTCATAGAAATGTCTTTAGGAATTCATATTTTCTCCTGTTAGTTTTTAATGTCACTTTTTGAAGGGCGCATTAAAAGATCATATTAATTCAGACCACAGTTGTGTGAGAACTTTTTAAAGTCTGTGCAATACTTAATCATTTTGCCACAAGCACACATATTTTGATGAAGGCTATGAATGATATATTCTGTGCACACATGCTGCCAGTCAAGAGATGGCCATTGTTTGGGTCAAAGTGGCCATTTTGACATCATTGTAACGCACTCAGACACATTAAAGAGATGGACTGCAGTTTCCCAGCAGCCCCCGGGGGACCACCCACTTAGCGGAGTTTGGTCACTTTTGGTCAACATCTCTTCGGCCCTCTGAAGCCACTCAGTCTCGCTGCTCACTGGGCTTTGGCTGCATGCTGCAGGATTTCAGCAGACACTATTCTCTGCACTCTATGTCCCTGAATGTATCTAAGGTCACGAAAGGCAGGGCGGCCATAACAGTCCTCCCTGTTTAAAAGGCTTTGGTCTGGTGTTATTACCGGATATAGTGACGCACGGTGTTGCTACAGACAGCTGGGGCAGATGGGAACTTGAGTGCCCCCTTCAGTCTTTAATGGGTACACACAGTCTATGGGCATAGATCATAACAAACACAAGCAAACTTTTTTTTTCTCTCTGTGAATTCATCTATTACAACATATAGTCACCATGGAAATATCTTACTGTGTTAGCTTTGAGTGTTTTATCATATATAATTTTTCAGTTGTATGCATAGGATCTTGATTTTCTTTCCTCTATTTTATACCTCTACTCTGTCAATAATGTGTAGCCTAATACTGTTTTATGATAGAGTAAAAACGAGCCAATCCCTTTCAACCACATTCATTTCAGTATTTATTCTTCATTTGCAATATTGCTGCTGTATAAATAGCTATAACCTCCTATCTTTTTACATGCATCCAACTAATTATGTGGTTTGACAGAAACTGAGCCAGACCAGACACTCATTCGCTGCATGTTAAATGTTAAATTGTCTGTAACAAAACATGAGATTAAGCTTCCCAACCGACCAAAGCACAAGTTTGAACTTGCATCGGTGGAAACGTCTTCCCTTATTTTCAGCACTCCTGCCCTTTCTTGTTGAGTTTCTGGGTGTTGTGCTTGTTACGTCTTAAATGTCATTAAGCTCACCATTGTATGGCATAATGACCGTGAACGTGACTGTAGGCCAAAGGGAACACATTTCGGAGAAAACCTGCAGCAAAGTACTCCGAGTTGAAGTGCGGTCAATGCTGATGAACTCTTGTTCATAATGGTACTGTTGTGTTCATCTGTGCATTCAGTCATGCACTCACTGATGCAAGTGAAAGGGACAGAATCAATGAAAAGGAGGTTTTCTTTTCTTTGATATTGCTTTTATATATATATATAAAAACAGCAGCCTACAATGATCTGAAATTGAGTTGATGAAAAGGAAGGTGGAGACGAGGCCTGGCCATTTCGTCGGGTTGGGTTGTTTCTACTGGACACATTTGTTTGTTTTTAATTCAGTAACAATTAAATAAGTTAAATATCACACAAATATTGACCTATGCAGATGAAGTGTCTCTAATCACCTTATTGGCTTAGAAAGTGACAGCGATGTCCCTCCGCAAATAACCACAGGGGACATCTTTTGTCTTTATAACGAGAGAAGCTTTGTGCACACAGCTCTTCAAAGGGCCTCTGCTGCTGCACGCAGCATCATACACCAAAACTGAGCATTATCTCTCTCTTTGTGGTCTCTTCTCAGTTTCAGGAGATGGTGCATGACTCTACATGGCAGTGAGACACCACATTCACATCATGGTTTACAGCTCCGTGTTGAAACACTGAAGAATGTACGCATGCATAGAATCAGAAACCTGCAGTTAAAACCCCCCAAAAAATGTCATCACCGCCTGACTCTTCAAATGAGTTTGGTCTTCCTCCACCTCTTGGAGCAAGTCGTAGCAGGTCGACTGAGGGGCAGATCCAGACCTGCCAGTGAAGGAGGGGCAACTGAACTCACATCCATACTCACTGCGGTTTCCCCCCCACTAAAGCACCTCATTTTTGGCGAGGGAGATAGAGAAACATTTATGTAAAAACCATTGAATTTCACACAGAAACATTTGCAGTGGCCAGCAACTAAAATTAAATAAAAATAGGCTTTAGTCGACTGATGTTCCTCTAATTCAGGGGTCTTCAACGATTTTTAAACCAAGGACACCTTAGCTCAGGGGTGTCAAACTCATTTTCACTACGGGCCACACTGGAAAAAGAAAATCACACCAAGGGCCAGACATGGAGAGTTTATTGACATGCTTTTGTTACAGCATGTCACTGTCACTTTTTTTCCTCATTTTTGTTCAGACTTTTTTGTGACTTTCTCAGAAATTTGTCACCTTTTTGTAAATTTGTTGCTTTTTCCGACATTTTTGAACGCTTTTTGTTGACATGAAGCCCTACAAATGTCATCAAAAGAGTTCCTTAGCCATAATAGAATTTAGCTAATCAAACAAAACAAGGATACACAGCCTGAATATGAAAAATCTCTCTGCTTCTGGGGGAATTTCTGAGTCTCAGAGTCTGAAAATCGGCCATAATCTGCTTTGAATGTCACATAATCGCAGTTTAAAAAACACTTTCCTGTTTTTGGTTTGGCGCACAACTAGGCGGGCCAAAATTTATTGTGAATTGATATACGGGCTGGATCTAAATCTGCAAGGGGCCGGATTTTGAGGTTGACACATGTGCCTTAACTGAAAGACAGATGGAGCAGGGACCCTTTACTACATATATTGTATAAAATTGAGCTGCATATTAAACTGGGCCTACAATAACATATAGGGCACCCTAAAGCCTTTATACATACTTTTTTTTGCATAGGATACTAAGCTATTAAAATAGCCTAATAACTGTATGCATGCTTTTATAAATCATGTTTTAATGTTAAACATACATGTGGCACAGTGAATCCTTAGCATGAACTGTATCTGTGGATGGTCCTTATCTATAGGCCAGTAAGCAGTGGGTTATATTTGCTAATATGTTGGATTCATGTTAAGACTTTTTAACAACAACTTTCAAAAATGTACAATAATTTGGAGCCCCCCCTGAATTGACTCTGAGGACCCCCTGTTGAAGATCCCTGCTTTGATTTAAGGACACTATTAAATTAAATAAGACCTAAAGCAAAAGTGAAGTTCCACATGAATTTCGATGCAATTGCGACAGAAGGCTGTAATGGCTCACCTTGCTGAGCAAGTAGGTTGAGTTTCCTGCACAATATATAATCGTCCTTTCCACAGCCGTCAAAGAAAGACAAACACACCTTCAACGTTGCAGCACTCCTCTCTATTAGACATTTCCGGTCCTCAGTCTATTTATTGACTTTGCTATGCATCGTTGAGGAAATAGTAACACTGCTAAACACACTGCACCCAGTCAGTTTATCAGTGCGTTGACAACAAGCTTTATTCACTTCCAATATGGTCCCAAAATATAGTTTGCATGGAATTATAGTTTTCACTATATAAAATAAATACAGAATGTGACAGCTTTGGAAATAAATACAAATCTTGTACAAATCTGTGGTGTTTATTTTGCAGTCAATCTGGCCATGCGTCAGTTTTAAGAAGGGCCTTTTTTTTTTATTTGTGAATGAAAACCAAATTGAAGCTAGGATCCTTTTCAAAGGCACTTTGATCATAAGTTTTTCAAGATTTTTTCTTCCAAGCAAAGGGAGAAAATACAAAACTAATTTCAATTCACCAACCTGGTCTAACTATGCTGATGTGTTTTATTGCCTCTACAGTCCGTTGCTGCTGATCTCTTAGATCTTGAAGATACTCGAGCAGGCGTATTTAGTTTTAAACGGGACAGAACTCATTTTACAGGGCAATGAAGTGTTTGGTTACACAGGATGACAGGACAGGTATAATGCACTGATGGGAGAGAAGAACACCGTGGACCGTGGATGCTGTAAGTCACAATTTCTTCTGGAACCGAGAGCGGTTGTTAGCTGAGGATGCTCGAAGCTTGTGATGGTTTGTGCCTTTCACTTCCCTTGTCTGAAAACAGTGGAAGGAGGTAAATAATAATACATGTTCAACAAAGTCATCTTATGTGTTAAGGCCAAAGACTGTACAAATAGTGGACGTAGCATCCATGATGTCACCCACTGTTTTGTAGACTGCTGTACTGAAGCCTCGAGTTTATCGATACAGGCGTCGCCATCTTGGTATTTTGCAACCAAATGTGATGATTTTTTTTTTACCAGAGGGTGGAGCTGGGGAGGATGACGCGGCCAAGCCAGCGTTGTTTGTGGTTGCAGTGGCGCTGCGTTGCGCTAAATGCTAAACCCTTCTAAAGCGAGTCATCCAGCGGGGATTTACGGGTAAACGCAGAGTGCCGGGTACTGGCGCCATTAACCTGCATATACGGCAGTACAATAAATCTGCAAACATTTCCTTAAGTTACCAGCTAACGCTAGCGCTAGCTTGATTGGCAGAACGCTGAACATGACTTTTAAAAAAACTTTCTAAGTCTCGGTCATGATTGACAGGTCGGCGTGTAGCCACGCCCCTAAAGCATCCCCTGCTTTATCGTCTATTTTAAATGAAATGGGACCTAGTCGTGCTTGGCCAGACCTTCCTCCACAGCGCTGCGGAGAAGGGTCTGGCAAGTCCACACAGCATGCAGGGATGGGAGAAAAACGTGCTCTGGTTTATTGGCATTTCTTTAAACCGATCACAATTGTCTTGGGTGGCACAGGGCATCGCCACGGTGCCGCTGCAAAATGGCCTCGGGAAGGAACTTGTTTTGGTGGAACGTGTACGTTCAAAAGTTGTTTTAGTCGTGCAACTGAAAACTCTGATTGGACAGATAGTCTAGCTAGCTGTCTGGATTTAATCTGCAGAGATCTGAGGAGCAGTTAAAGGTGCTCTAAGTGATGTGACGCGTTTTTTAGGCTACAACATTTTTTGTCACATACAGCAAACATCTCCTCACTATCCGCTAGCTGCCTGTCCCCTGAACACACTGTAAAAAAACGCGGTCTCTGTAGACAGCCCAGGCTCCACAAACAGCAACAAAAACAAACTGCGCCAACCTGCCCCACGAACCATAACAAACAGTCTTCCAGCCAATAACCGACAAGAAGGAGCTGGTTGATCCATCACTGCAGCAGCGTTAGCATGTAGACTACTTCCAAAATGCGTATTCATGACTCAACCAACTCCTTGTTGTCGGTACCATAATTTACTCAATGAACATGCTGTATTAAAGAAGACTTGAAAACTAGCGATTGAGACCATAAACTTATTATGAAAATGTTTACTGAGGGTCATTTTCTCATAGACTCTTTCTGCAACCAGTGGAGTTGCCCCTTGCTGGAAATTAGATAGAATGCAGCTTTAATGCATTGGCTTTACTTGTCAGGCCTGGAAGCTTCGTCCATTATTTTTTACAGTCTATGGTTAGGGCAAAGAAACAAATCCCTTAGAAATTCATACTTACAGAGGATGCATCAATAAGTACGAGGCCACGCGTGCCAGCATTACCCCCCACATGTTCCCGCACACCTAAAAACAGAAACAGACAGCAGGGGTTCTTGAAATGACGACAAATTCATACTTTTCTGTTTACACACGGATCACAACAATCTAGTGGATCAGTTTTGGCCTGGTGCAAACAAAGTGCTCACAGTACAGCTGGTGGTTGAGTCTGTCCAGAGAGAGGAGGATTTTCTGCTCCTCCAAGGAAATGGTGGTGAGTCCCTGCTGTTGGCTGCGCTGCTGCACCGTGCCAGGCCTCTGTGTTTGGGCTGTTTCCATGGCAGCCACAATATCCATGTCTTGCAGTGGGCCTCCAGCATGTACTTCAGCCAGGTGTAACTGGGCTGCACTCACCAAACCTGTGAGCACAGTCAAAGTCACAACGGAGGCGTGCATTCTCACCTGTTTCCGCTCTACTTTGGTTGTTGTTTTTATGCATTTCTGGGTAACATATAGCTGTGCTGTTGTACTGCAAAAATGATTGAGAACGGTATTGGCTCAGTCTTCATTTCACTTTCGCGTTACGCCTAAGAACTTTTGGGTTCTTTTAGGGTATACATTAAATAATATACATGCAGGAGAGACGTCCTTTGAAATGTTGAACTCAACAGAAGACAGGTGTAATACCAGTAATTATAGAAATAAAAAGTTAGTTTTCACTCTCATAGAAACACAAACAGACACACAGTGAACACGATACCTTGATCTGGACAGGCCATGTAGTACGTATTGGAAAACGGTCTGACTGGCTGTGTGGTCTGTTTTGTTGGCTACACAAAACAAAATAAACATATTATGTAAGTCTCAGATTAATCTTAAGTAATACTTATGTAACCTATAGTACACTGCCAAAATTCTAGGTGACAGGCATAAAGCACAATAACAGGTAGAGCAAGTTTTAAACAAAAACATCATGCATCAACGCTTATTTTTTGTCAAACACTGACAAGTCCATCCGGAAAGTCTTGTCTTGAGAAGCATAAATCGTGACGTCTAGTCAGCCGTACAAACGGCAGCACGAAAGGGACTGCAAAACTGATTTAACGAGTTCAAACACACCCATTTACTGATCTTTAGCAATTATTCTCACTCTTCCTTCCCACAGGGCAGCTGCATGCATGTACCTGAGCGGGCTGAGGAAGCCTTCTGTTCCCCGAGCCAGGAGGCGGTCTGCTCTGCTCCACGCAGGCTTTCCTCACAACCCGCCCACTGTCCGCCGCCTGTCTTCTAAGCATGGCTTTTGCTGAAAGAAGACATGTTCGCGGAAATCATAAAAACAACACAAAAAAAAGAGCATACATAACAAAATAGTTTCCATCTTTAGCCTGCAATAAAGATGACTGAAAATCACAAGAGATGATGTCAGAATCAGAAAGCAATTTGTTGCCACAGTAGTGGAACTACATGGAATTTGCCTAGGACATTATTAAGAATAAACAGTAAATACAGAAACAGAGACAAATATATACAAAATAGCTGTTTAAGTAGTTTAAGCACATTATTAAGCATATTAATAAGCTTGTTAATAAGCGTGTGAATAAAAACTGCACACTGTACTGTATGTGTAGCATTTTTCCTCAAAATGCAAGAAATATTACCACTTTAAAACACTGCACTGTAAATGTTCTATGTTTTGTTAAGGTTTTCCATCTGTCCTCCCAAAAGTGATATTGCAAGCTAAACTGAACATTTTGTATACATTTTGCGCCTCAACCTGGATCTGTTCAGCTGTGCTATTTTAAATGGTTGTGCGCAAACACATGAAGAGTCTCAAATGAAGTAGTCACATTGAAAGTACATTCTTAATAGTATTCTTTGAGGCGTTGGAAAAATGTGGCTTTGATCCAGTGTTTGATCTCCCCAGTAGAAGAGGTAAGAAAGAAGCCACTCACTTCTGTGCCGGCTTTGTTGCGGCTGATAAAACTATCAGCGCTGCTGATGCTAACATGGGACAAATTGGCACTGGGTAGAGGCAAGGCAGACAACAGGCCACTGTGAGGCTTTTAGGGTCAACTAAATCCACATTTCCGGTATGTAGAAATATTTTATTAACAAAATGTGTGTATGTGTTCGTCGCAAAAGAGCTGTGTTAGTCACTGAGGAAGTGATTAAACGTACTCCAGGTGACCTCTGATTGACAGAAAGTTAAGCTTAAGTCATTAAAATAGGTATGACTGGCTTCTTTTTCTCAAGATAAGTAAGCAAAACTTCAACTTCGCTGACTTTTCAATATCAAAACACGAGATGATGCAAGAAGACCAGTGTATCAGTTATTATATTGACCAATTTCAATAAATTGGTGAATTGTGGTCAACACTAAGCGCCCAAGGAAGACATGGCATATTGATAAAAATAGATTGGAAAAATAGATTGCCAGCGAAAAGGGATCTCTTAAACAACTTTGCGAACTGGCAGTCACACAAACGTCACGCAGCTCATTCAAGTCATTTTCCTTTCAATGTGATTAGAAGGACAGATTCAAAGGATCACTGGGATTGGTATTAAGGATAAAGCATAAAAGGGATCAGGGTACAGTACTGAAGGGGTTCCCAACCTTTTTGGTCTGAGGTTCCCCCACAGCCTGTCATATGAACTCACGTACCAGTACAACTATTCCCAATGTGTTCCAAATGTATAACACTATTCATTGTATAAAAGTAGATTTCATACAACTGAACAGTCAATATTTAGGTTGGTTTGGTCAGCAATCAGACTACAACTACTTGGAGTGAAGCTGAATGTTTCAACCATTTATCCATTACTTTTAGCTAACTATTTCAAGTGTTTAGTCAGTAGTTTTAGCTAACTATTTCAGCCACTTATGGAATACTTTTAGCTATTTATTCCTACCATTTATGTATTTATTAATTTTAGCTACCTGTTTAAAATTCCTGTGTTCAGGTGTTACCATTAATATTTTTCCAGTTAGTTGAGCTGCTTCAAAATCTTTCACGTACCCCCTGGCACTTGCAGAAGTACCCCCTAGGGTACAAGTACCGCTGCTTAGAAATCATTGCAGTACTGTAGCCAGAACCCACATTGTTAACTTGAAATGTGATAGCTAATGGTAAGAAACAAATAAGCTGAAGAGAAACGGCATGTAAATCTGTAGGACACATCTCTGCAGACACCCAAACCAAGCCTGAGCTGTGTGAAACAGACATTACCTTCCTTGGTGGCTAAGGCACTGCGAACACCGTGCCAGAGCTGTGAGATCTCCTCATCTGTGGGAGTGCAATCTAAACAGAGACCTTTATCATTGTACACCATCCCTCTTAGTCTGCTGCTGCCCTGAGCTTCCTGATGACCTGCGCTGGGCGTGGCCTTCGTGTTGCTCTTTGACACGGGGTAGGCATACGAGGGTGGTAGTGGTGTGTACAGAACGCTGCTATCTGTTCTGATTACATTATGTGTGGAAGGTGAGGGAAAGTCTTCCGAGTTGTACTTGTGCAGGGCCTGCTCTGACACCAGAGCTCGTTTGCAGCTGACACTAGCATGATCCATGCCATATGGAGTCCTAGTGATGGACAGCATCTTCTCCTCCACCGATGGATCCATCCGAGGAGGTGGGCGGGGCACCATGATCTTCCCTTGGGTTTTGGCAATCTGACTCACCTCGGTGGCAGATTGAGCTCGTATGACAGTGCCCTTTCTAGTCCGCGAGGAAATAGGAGCCGCCGCAGCTCTGGAAGGGCGCTCTCTCCGAGGGACCTTGGGGCCAGCAATCCTGGTGCTGCTCCGTCCCACCTTGACCTCGTCTGGCCGTTCTTGGGGCAAGCTGACTTGAACCCCAACATCTGCCCACGCTTGCTTTGTAAAGTGAGAACCAGCGGAGGCCGGAGGGGTCATGCTGGGTCCAGGCTTGGAAGCCCCTGAGACTGTGGCGAAACTTAGCTGGTGGTCCTCTGGGCTGTTATTTGACTGAGAGAGATTGGAAGACCTGCCTTTTATCGGTTTCATCGTGTTCTGTTCTCTGTCCTCTTGTCCCACGTGTACCTCATCAAACCAGCGTAGCTTCTTCTTGACAGCGTTGTTGCCCTCTGCATCCTTAGTTTTGGCCCTAGTCAATTCCACACTGTCTCTAATCGCTAAAGCTACTTCTTTAGCAAAAATAAAATGTCCTGAGCCATACACACACATGGTCTCTCCTGACATATATTTGGACTGCTTTTTAAGGATTCCTTTAATGAATCGGACTCCACATGCTGAATGAGATGTCCTCGCTGGAACAGGCAATTTTTGTACTTCCTCCTCAGGACACTTAAGGCACTTAGGAGTGTCTGATTGAATGTTAGATAAGCATGCGCGCTGCAGCGATGCTGCGTTAATGGGCTTCTCAGGTTTGGGCTCTGAGTTTGAAACCTTATTGAGGTTGTTTATGGAAGCACTAGGCTCTTTGAGGGATGACAGATTGTGTTTTTGTCTTCCTGTTTGCTGAAGAGTCCCGTCTTGTAAGGCATTGTCTGTTGTGCTATCGTTCAAAAGAATAGCGGGCTTTGGGGGAGGCTCAAACAAAATGTCTGCGCTGTTGCCATTTTTGTCACGTAGAAGAATTTCCGTAGCTGATGGATGTTTTGATTGTCTGCCATCGTGCACCCCCTTGTGCCTGAGATCCAACGGAGCCTCTGGTTTAGGACATGGAGAGTCGAGTGCTATGTTGCCGGGAGAAACTATATTTGTAACGATGATGTTGTCATTGGGATTGTTTTGTGAGGAGTTTACCTCAAAGTGCTCTGGGTCTGCACTAATAATTTCACAAAGAGTAAATAAGCTGCAGTTGTGCGGAGCAGGCTGCGTCCCCGTTTCAGGTGTTTGCTCAACAGATGTGAACCCCCAAGAAGCTTCAGGAACGTGCATCTTATTGTTGGGCCCTTCAGAATCCATTGGTGTTTTCTGCTTTGGTTCATGCAGTTTTCTTGATTGTGGAAAGTCATCAGCAAGCAGCATCATAGCTGAGAAAGCAGTGAGGTCTGATGGTGGACACAAATCATTTTGCTGTCTCAGGTCCTGTTGGGGCTTCTCTGAGTCAAGCGAGAATGACGAATAGGAATACTGTAGATCTTTTGCACAGTGGTTGAGGTGCTCATTCTCCAAACTGTCCTTACTTGAAATGCTTTCAGAATTACAGCTATCAGACAGTTGGCTGTCCTGAAATATGGAAGCAAAAGAGAGGAGATGAGTCAAAAATAATTATATGATTTACATATTACATACAGTACAGACCAAAAGTTTGGACACACCTTCTCATTCAATGTGTTTCCTTTATTTTCATGACTATTTACATTGTAGATTCTCACTGAAGGCATCAAAACTATGAATGAACACATATGGAATTACGTACTTAACAAAAAAGTGTGAAATAACTGAAAACATGTCTTATATTCTAGTTTCTTCAAAGTAGCCACCCTTTGCTCTGATTACTGCTTTGCACACTCTTGGCATTCAGTCACCTGAAATGGTTTTCCAACAGTCTTGAAGGAGTTCCCAGAGATGCTTAGCACTTGTTGGCCCTTTTGCCTTCACTCTGCGGTCCAGCTCACCCCAAACCATCTCGATTGGGTTCATGTCCGGTGACTGTGGAGGCCAGGTCATCTGGCGCAGCACCCCATCACACTCCTACTTGGTCAAATAGCACTTACACAGCCTGGAGGTGTGTTTGGGATCATTGTCCTGTTGAAAAATAAATGATGGTCCAACTAAACGCAAACCAGATGGGATGGCATGTCGTTGCAGGATGCTGTGGTAGCCATGCTGGTTCAGTATGCCTTCAATTTTGAATAAATCCCCAACAGTGTCACCAGCAAAGCACCCCCACACCATCACACCTCCTCCTCCATGCTTCACGGTGGGAACCAGGCATGTAGAATCCATCCGTTCACCTTTTCTTTGTTGCACAAAGACACGGCGGTTGGAACCAAAGATCTCAAATTTGGACTCATCAGACCAAAGCACAGATTTCTACTGGTCTAATTTCCATTCCTTGTGTTTCTTGGCCCAAACAAATCTCTTCTGCTTGTTGCCTCTCCTTATCAGTGGTTTCCTAGCAGCTATTTGACCATGAAGGCCTGATTCGTGCAGTCTCCTCTTAACAGTTGTTCTAGAGATATGTCTGCTGCTAGAACTCTGTGTGGCATTCATCTGGTCTCTAATCTGAGCTGCTGTTAACTTGCGATTTCTGAGGCTGGTGACTCGGATGAACTTATCCTCAGCAGCAGAGGTGACTCTTGGTCTTCCTTTCCTGGGACGATCCTCATGTGAGCCAGTTTCTTTGTAGCGCTTGATGGTTTTTGCGACTGTACTTGGGGACACATTCAAAGTTTTCACAATTTTCCGGACTGACTGACCTTCATTTGTTAAAGTAACGATGGCCACTCGTTTCTCTTTACTTACTGATTGGTTCTTGCCATAATATGAATTCTAACAGTTGTCCAATAGGGCTGTCGGCTGTGTATCAACCTGACTTCTGCACAACACAACTGATGGTTCCAACCCCATTAATAAGGGAAAACATTCCACTAATTAACCCTGACAAGGCACACCTGTGAAGTGAAAACCATTTCAGGTGACTACCTCATGAAGCTCATTGAGAGAACACCAAGGGTTTGCAGCGCTATCAAAAAAGCAAAGGGTGGGGACTTTGAGGAATCTAAAATATAAGACACTTTTTTGTTAAGTACATAATTCCATATGTGTTCATTCATAGTTTTGATGCCTTCAGTGAGAATCTACAATGTAAATAGTAATGAAAATAAAGGACACGCATTGAATGAGAAGGTGTGTCCAAACTTTTGGCCTGTACTGTATATATCTCAGCCTGGAACCCAGATCTAAAATAAAAGTTGTGTTTGAGAGGGAGAGAGTGGATCAGAGACATGAAGGGGCTACAGTATTGATGGACCAGATGCCTCTCTTAAAGTGCACTTGTTTGATCTGGTGATACTAAGCTACATCTTAGTAGGCAATTTTAAGGCTAAGATTACATTTTATTTCTTAAATGTTTTAATTTTTCTTAATGTTTTTTTTTTCCCACAAACATCTCAAAGCGGTTTTGCAGATTAACTTTTCAAAAATTGTTTCTCAAAGGTGATAAGAACTCTACATTTTGCCTTTTATATTCCTCCAATTTCTGAAAAATAAATTCACACACATTTCACCAGAGGGTGCTGAAGCCAGGGGCAGCCAAAAGGGGTGTATGTGGTGCAGGAAAGGGATTACGTCACACTGCTGCCCCCTAGGGGTCTACTTGTGTAGGGTGAGATACAAAAAACAGACATTTGAACTGCCCAAGATGGTAGCCAAGCAAGTACTTAACATCATCGATAATAAAGACTACTTGATAAATTGCAGTCTGGTTTTAGAGCAGGTTATAGCACAGAGAGTCTTTTAAACTTATAATCTTTTAGCAGCAGACAATGGAGTATTAGTGGGGTGTGTGTAGGCCTATCTGTTTTTGAGAGACAAAGCATCTTACAACATATGGCACCTGTATACAACAATGGGGACGGATGAATGACATGAATAATCTTTCTGGAATAACAATTATAATGCCTTACAAAATTATGGGTGGGAAAAAAAATTTGATTCATGTTTGTATCGTGATTTTTTTATGCAACCATTTTTCAAATTGTTTGTTCCCCCAGAATCTTTTTTTTTTCTTCTTTTTTTAACCAATGAGTCACCTAAATATTTTCTGTTTTTACGGTACCGCCAACATAAACATATCCGTTTCCAGCCAAACAGAGAGAAAGCAGAAAATACAGAAAAACCATGTTATGTTCTTGTTTACAAATTAAATAAATGTCAGACTGACATGTGATGTGCATTCTTCTTAGAAAACAATGTCTCATTATTCAACTTTTGTTTTTGTTAAAGAAGGGGAAATAAAATCGCAATACGCAATACTATTGAATCCCAATACTTCTAGAATCGCAATAAATGAAAATCGCACCTATGTATCATAAATTAATCGAATCGGGACAAAAGCCTATCGTCCCAGCCCTAAAGCCCTAAATACGGGGGTGGGGGGAGGGGAGTTGAACATTTTTTGTTTCCTGCATCAAATGAAATAGTCAGCATACCTGTGGACTGTGATCTTGTTGCTTCTCTTGTGCCTTTTCAGGGGATTGACCGTTGTTGAGGCAAGTCATGCTCTGCTCCTGCAGCAGTTTGGTGTAGGCCTCCACAGCAGAGAGGGCATGGCGGTGGGAGGATTTAGAAACTGGGGGAGGTTTAGGGGACGGAGTGCAGCTTCTTTAACAGACAACAGAAAAAAATAATATAAGTACAATGTGTGACGTCTCCAGCCATTAAAAACTGCTACACAGGAAAATTGATGAACATAAATATCACCGTTGGAGGTTTTAAATCCAACAGCAGTGGTTGGGTTATTTAGCAGGTAGGCCACATGAGAATAATGAGAATTATTAATCAGATTACAGACTTTTTTTTTTTTTACCTGCTAACGTTAGAATTGCTGGACAAGAAAGATGGCTGCCGGGTGTATGAACTGAAGGAGCCTTGAAGTTCATTGAGTGCATCTTCAATATTTGGGACGTTTCTTCTAAAAGCTGAAACACCATGAAGCAAAACATCATTGGCGATTTTAGACCCTTTTTAGGGGGGCTCAAGCCCCGCTAAATTTCCTCTCAGCCCCCCTAAAAATTATTATAATAATAATAATAATAATAAAAAATAATAAAAATGTAGTGCTTCAAGTTAGAGATTGAGAACTTGTCTGTCAGTGACCGAGGACAAACAATTACAGGTTCAAAGAGCATGAAACAGGTTTAATATCCTGAGTCGCTGTAGCCGATGCTATGCACCTGTAACCCCATCAAGGAAAGGGTTAACAGAAAGGTAGTTTTGGCCATTGGGAGGTTATGGTGCCAGACTCCCGCCTTTGGCTGAGTCTCTATCTGATCTGTCAGAGGGAGAGCAGGAGTGCAGTTGTGAAGTTTAATGTTGGTAGTCCCCAGAGAAGAAGTTGGTAATTTCATAGCGCAGATTAGAACCCAAATTGAAACATAAGCAACTAAAATTGCTGAATGGTAGAACATTGTGCCAAATTGGTCGTTATTACTGTGACTTATAAAATGTGAGGTTTAGTTCCATCATAGTGTTAATAGTGTCAAAAAAACGTTAGCTGACGTTGTTTAGCACTACCTCAGAGATTATCGGCTAATGAAATAGGGGGGGGGGTCTGATCATAGAATCGCCCCTGGAAAACATAAAAACCAACTGAAGTGTGTTAAGACTGTTGTGCACTATTTCTCAATTCTAAGAGGGCTAATATATAAGAAACATCAAAAACTTCAAAGATGAATCGATTAGTTGTCTATTAACCATTAAATGAATTGCAAACTATTGACAATAGAGTCAATTAGTTTGAGTCATTTTTTATGAAAAAAGTAAAAATTCTCTAATTCCAGGTTCTTAAATGAGAATTTTTCTTTATCGGGCAAATAACAGCATACTGTAGTTAGAGAAACAGCAATATTAAATAGGCTATATATATTTAGAGCTGCAAAGATTAATCAATTAGTTGTCAAATAAATCGGTTTGAGTCATTTTTTTATGAAAAATGCAATAATTCTCTGATTCCTGCTTCTTAAATGTGAATATTTTCTAGTTTCTTCTCTCCTCTGTGACAGTAAAGTAAACATCTTTAAGTTGTGGACAAAACAAGACATTTGAGGACGTCATCTTGGGCTTTGGGAAACACTGACCCACATTTTCATAGACCAAACAACTAATTGATTAATCGACAATAAAAATAATGATTTGTTGCCGGCCTAGAAGCATCACTAACATTGCCTACATCTCTGAGAAGGAGGTAAATGGGCTCTCTGGAAGCGCTCGGTTGCATCCTGTACTCGCTGTCTGCGTTGCTTTAGGATGTTCTCTATCAGCCGTTGCTCCTGCACGTCCCTCTGCTTCCGCCGCTCCTCCAGAGCCCTGAGCCGTAAAAAACACAAAACAACAGAGCATCAACCTGAGGCACATTATCATTGATTAAAATGTAGACTGGCTGGCCATGTTTTAGATCCGGAAACCTGAGCCCGCTCATCCAGATGTGTTTTCAACACAGTCATTAATAAATTAAAGCTACCGCTCACTACTCCACAGAGGAAGCAAATAATAATATCAACGGGGTCAATCAGGTTCAGCATTAGTTTTTTTTTTTAGTGCGCGGAAGCACGGAAGGGAGGGGGAGGGGACGTGATAAGTAGGAGGGAGGGGCGAGCTGGCCTCCGTTTTGTTTGAAAATACTCTGAACGTCAACAAGAAGTGCCGTCACCCAACACCGCTTAGAGCACCTTTAACAAAAACAAAAGTGGAATAAAACACTTCTAGAGCCAATATATTATGAGACATTTCTAAAAACTAATTTTTTTAAAGAAGAATACATATCACATCAGTCAGTCAGTCTGACATTTATTTCATATGTAAAGAAGAACATAACATTTTCTGCATTTTCTGGAAACAGATATAGACCTTCTTCACGGCAGACATGTTGACATGTCATAGTAGGAAAAGCACAGGTGTGTTCAAAACCATTAATGATGGCTGCATTCCACTTAGCAGTCCCTCCAGAAAAACGCGATTATGCAATCGCATAATTCAATGCATAATCAGCCAAAGTCCGCATATTTATGCGGGGGCTGCATTTTTTTAAATATGCCGCATAAATTGCCGATTTCCGCGCAAAATATGCGGGGCTTGCATGATTTCATAATCCCCGCAATTTTGTTGCAAAAGTCACATAATATATCTTAGCAGAAAGTTGAAAAATTTGCGTTTACTTTACACAAGAGCAGCCATTTTCCCCTGTTGCGATGAGAACGTTATGAAGTGACGTAATTACGCGACGTGAACATCATCGAAAAGCAGGTGTTGGAGGTTGAATTTGACATGTACTTTGAGTCTCTTAAGTTGGTATCCAATCAGAAAGCTATCTTAATATCTGATGTCTACTCAAATTTCTTTGTGTAAGTGCTCCTGCTGTTTATATTATTAACGATTTTTGAAAGTCTGTCTCTTTTGTATCTTTTATTTCCCTCGTTTAGACTATTACTTTTATTTTTACTTTCATATTATATTATTTGTATATATTTTTGTATCTTATTTGTTTACATATTGCAATGTGTAAACTGACACATTGATGGAACTGAGCCATCGTTAAGGTTATCAATTTCAGCTGTGCTTTTCCTACTATGACAAGTCAACATGTCTGCTGTGAAAAAAGTCCATGATGTAGTCGCTGCCGGCGGTACCGTATGAACAGAAAATATTTAGGGGAATCATTGTTAAAAATAAAAAATAAAAATATTGATTCTAGGGAAAAATTGATTTAAAAAAAATTGTCGCAAAAAAATCACGATGCATTTGATTCCTCCGACCCCACCCCTGGCGGACAATGTCAACAACAAGTGTACATTTTAAAACAGCGTTGAGAACAATAAGTAGCTCAAGGTAGTTGGCATATTCCTTTTCAATTACAACTAAACAGAATCTTTATTATCTTATACAGTGGGTTTGGAAAGTATTCAGACCCCTTTAAATGTTTCACTCTTTGGGCCCTATCTTGCACTCAGCGCAATTGCCTTTGTACACCGACACATGTATCATTCCTATTTTGCACCCGACGCACAGCGGACTTTTCCCTCCACAGACACACGTCGGTAAATTAGGGAATGTATTTGCGCTCCCGGGGGCGGTTCAGCGAAAAGAGGAGGCGTGTTCCGGCGCAAACGTTATGTGGTCCTATTCTGCAGTTTCAGAAAACAATTCCGCCAATGACCAGGAAAAACCTAGTCTAAACTCAGTGGCGCTAGTCTAAAGTCAGTAGTGCGTTATTCAGATGCTATTTTAGGGACGAATGCTTGGCCATAATGCGTGTGCACAACGCGCATACACTTCTCTCATCTACAACAGTTCCCATTTTTGAAAACCATACATAATTACAAAGAAAAATATTACTGAAAATGCGCTTCAGGTGTTTGGATAGATCAGGAGGCACTTTACAGTACAGTCCTCAAAAAGTCGCAGCATTCTTTGTGGCTTGTTGTGTTGTACACAACATTTCCATGAATCATGGATGTGTTGATGACATAAATGAGGAAATATTAGAGGACTTAAGGAGACGTGATGTTGAACTACGGTGGGATTGGACACTCCGGCGGAATCTGGTGAATATGGAGAAGCCTAATGCGCGATGTGCTCCTGGTGGAGCGGGTGGACGGAGATGGAGTGGGGGGGAGGAGGAAGGGGCACAACAGGTGCAGGTGGTGCGTTTGGAGGCCCACGCTCCATGGCTGCAGCAATCCTCTCCAGACTTGAGGAGATGCGGCCGAAGAGGCCGCAGCAACATCGCCGCCCGGCCAAGACGGGCATTTATTACTTTGCCGCATCCCGGACAGCTCCCGCTGGCGTGCGCCAGGCAAATCCGCCATCATAATAGCAATCTGCCATGGAACAAGCGCGCCTGCTCTTAAAGGGAATGTGAGATGACGCTCTGATTGGTTATTTTCACGTTACGCCCAAACCACACCTAGCTACTTCAGACCAACCCATTTAAGATTTGCGTCGGGCGCAAGAGTCATTTATCCCGCCGGTATAATAGCGCCCGAGATCCGCCCACAAAGCTACTTGCGTTTGGCGTTTCATACTTGCGTTTCAGATCAGTAAAATAGGGCCCTTAGTTTCATTGCAGCCATTTGCTAAAATGAAAAAAGTTCATTTTATTTCATTAATGTACACTCAGCACCCCATCTTGACAGAAAAAAGCAGCTGTCCATTTCTTCTGATCCTCCTTGAGATGGTTCTACTCCTTCATTGGAGTCCTGCTGTGTTTAATTAAACTGATTGGACTTGATTAGGAAAGGCACACACCTGTCTATATAAGACCTTACAGCTCACAGTGCATGTCAGAGCAAATGAGAATCATGAGGTCAAAACTACTGCCCAAGGAGCTCAGAGACAGAATTGTGGCAAGGCACAGATCTGGCTGAGGTTACAAAAGAATTTCTGCAGCACTCAAGGTTCCTAAGAGCACAGTGGCCTCCATAATCCTTAAATGGAAGAAGTTTGGGACGACCAGAACTCTTCCTAGACCTGGCTGTCCAGCCAAACCAAAAAGAAATCGTGGGAGAAGAGCCTTGGTGAGAGATGTAAAGAAGAACCCAAAGATCACTGTGGCTGAGCTCCAGAGATGCAGTAAGGAGATGTGAGAAAGTTCCACAAAGTCAACCATCACTGCAGCCCTCCACCAGTCGGGGCTTTATGGCAGAGTGGCCCGACGGAAGCCTCTCCTCAGCGCAAGACATATGAAAGCCTGCATAGAGTTTGCCAAAAAACACATGAAGGACTCCCAGACTATGAGAAATAAGATTCTCTGGTCTGATGAGACCAAGATTGAACTTTTTGGCGTTAATTCTAAGCGGTATGTGTGGAGAAAACCAGGCACTGCTCATCACCTGCCCAATACAATCCCAACAGTGAAACATGGTGGTGGCAGCATCGTGCTATAAGGGTGTTTTTCAGCTGCAGGGACAGGACGACTAGTTGTAATTGAAGGAAAGATGAATGCGGCCAAGTACAGAGAGATCCTGGAAGAAAACCTCATCCAGAGTGCTCAGGACCTCAGACTGGGCCGACGGTTCACCTTCCAACAAGACAATGACCCTAAGCACACAGCTAAAATAACAAAGGAGTGGCTTCGGAACAACTCTGTGACCATTCTTGACTGGCCCAGCCAGAGTCCTGACCTAAACCCAATTGAGCATCTCTGGAGAGACCTGAAAATGGCTGTCCACCAACGTTCACCATCCAACCTGACAGAACTGAAGAGGATCTGCAAGGAAGACTGGCAGAGGATCCCCAAATCCAGGTGTGAAAAACTTGTTGCATCATTCCCAAGAAGACCCATGGCTGTACTAGCTCAAAAGGGTGCTTCTACTCAATACTGAGAAAAGTGTCTGAATACTTATGACCATGTGATATTTCAGTTTTTCTTTGAATAAATTTCTTCTGTCAAGATTATTGAGAAATAAAATTTTAACTTTTTATTTTTGATTTTTAGCAAATGGCTGCAATGAAACAAAGTGAAAAATGTAAAGGGGTCAGAATACTTTCCGTACCCACTGTAATTATTACCTAATATTTATTTATAAATGCATCTTATAGGAGCTGGAAAGTTCGGAACTCCACCATTTTGAACAATAAGGCACAATCATCCACTAAGATGTTACATTAGTCATTACAATTTAAATATGCAAATCTTTATTTCTTTACAATTAAAACCTTTGTTAATTAAACTTCAAAGTTGGAATCTTTTTCTTTTCTGCTTATCTGATACTATTAAAACAATATTATAAAAATGTGTATAAAAGCAATCCTGTACCCAGGCAGTATTTTGGTTAGCAGCACTGGTGTGCTGTATACATGTTTAAAAGTGATCTATTGTATTTAATATTGATTTATAAACTCTGATAATCTGTAAAGTTTGATTATAAAGTTTTCATTTGAGTTTCTGCTGGACATTTTTTCGCTACGGTGAAATACAAACAAGTTCATGTAATGTTGGAAAGCTTATCCACCTCCATTAATATGTCCCTCCTTTCATTTGCATGATGTTTAAGGAATAATGATCACCTGCCTCTGTAAAACCAAAAAAACTGTCTGATATAACACAATGAATCCCCCCCACACACACACACCTACAGCATTAACATACTCTCTCAAGCTCTTTCAAAGCAACAACACTCACTTTTAGCCACTGCTGATAACTATGGAAACACACATTTAGAAGGTTATTAATATCTGTAAGGGATTTGAGCCTCTTACGGTGCTGAACTTAGCAGCTTTAGTTGTCAGAGAGGTGGCGGTTCAGTCACAGCTCTTGCCCACAGTTACTCTCTGGCCAACAGATCTATTTCCAGGTCTAGACTGCAAAATCCTGTCAGCAGCACCCTTCTCTGAAAGGTGCTAAGCCCAGGACAGAACCATAAGCTGTCTGTCTGTCCAGGAGGTGCACACTGTACACTGCACCAGCAGAACAGCCTCTGCTTCCAGGAAGAAATGGGAGATGCTCTGTGGGCAGCTCTGGGCCGCAGAAGGCACACACTAGTCATCAGTTACTGAGATGACACATCCTATTAGTGTACAGCAATGCATAGTTAGTTATTATACACTAGGGCTGCACGATATTAGAAAAATATGTGAGTGTTGTTGAATATCGCCATAATGATATTCCTTGTGATAAATAAACATATTTCAGAATTCTATTCAATTTGAAACAAATGAAAGAAAATCATTTCCAACATTCTTGTATTGAACAAATTGAACATTTAATTGAATATAAAAGCCACCACTAAAAAAAGAATGAACATTTTCTTTCAACTAACATAAACAAATCTCAGAGTCTTTTGTGATATTTTCCTTTCGCGGTGCGTATATTGCGGCAGTTGATATCGCGGTGACGATAAAAAAAAACTACATATTGTGCAGCCCTGTTATACACTAAAACTGACTTCCTGCGTCGGTTGGTTTCCAGGGAGAACTTGCGAGCTCGGGATCTGCATAGCTTCTGCTCTTCGACCAGAAGTTGTCTCTCATCTCCGAGGCCTCCATCAGCTCCCAACCTCGTGTTTCTGGAAGGGAGCGGCTAAGGAGAGCAGCGAGTGGAGATATGTGTCACCTAAACCTAATGTTGACCTTTGACTTGAGAGAAGGAAAACTGATTCACATTATGTTCTCATCAAATACAAGCCACTGTAACTGAGTACATTTACTCAAGTACTGGACCTAAGTACAATTCTGAGTATATCCATTATTTTTGCTATTTTGTACTTCTACTCCACTAGCTACATCTCAGAGGCAAATATTGTACTTTTCACCCCACTACATTTTTTTGACAATGTTTGCAGATTCAGATTTTTAATACAAAGTAGAATCAACAAATACATTTGGATGTATTTTCAGGGATAAAGATAAGACTTAATTGATCCCTTGGTTCCCAACCTCTCAGGCAGTATTTATAGTAAGAAATAAGTCCCACCTTTACCAGCTGCAACATCAAAGTAAGGTACACATTGATGCATCAATAATTATAATTCAATAATATAATACATTATTCTGAAATGGATCATTCTGAATACTGAGTAACGTTACTTTTACTTGTGGTACTTTAGCTAGGTACATTTTGATGCTAATACTTTTGTTTACTTAAGTAACATTTTGAATGCAGGACTTGTAAGTTGACGTTTCTTGTAGAGTATTTCTACACTGATATTGTTACTTTTACCCAGCTTCTCTAACGTTAGCTACATTTACACAGGTCTAACGTTAAGTAATACACATTTCTTAAATAACTCTACAGGATAAATAACTCAACGGTTTTAGGATACGAGTGGAAGAAGAAGTTGCCCTGACCAACTTGCATCCTCCGAGGCTGGTGATCCTGGTTGACGCCTGGTAGACATACAGGTTCAGCCCGCTGCAAAGCTGCTAGCTAGCTAGCTGCTAGCTGCTAACTCGGCTTGTTGGGTCCTCTTTAGCTCGCTAACGTCGGCGGTTCTCCGTTCAAACTCCTTCAACCATTTTCAGGGCGAAGATAGACATGCAAAGGAAATGTGCGAACCCACATCGCAGCAACCCCTCCTGAACAACGACAGCCTCTTTTGTCGTTTAAAAAAAGTCAGGAATAATTCGGCTAAGTTGGGACTTTTCTAGCTGCTTCACCTGGGTCTGTCTGTGTAACTTACATGATAGCAACCGAGGACGCAGCTCCTTGACAACGGGCACTGTGGTTGTTATACCCGCCATGTCCAGCAGAGGGCCCAGGGATGTTGCCTTCAGGTACACCTGGAAGTGTCGTAAAACATACAAATCAACAACAGTGTAAGAATGAAAACAAAGAGCACAATAAAACACAACCGAAATGAATGGGTTGATTAAATCAGAGAATGGATACAAAAAGAGATGCAATAAGGTTCAGACGAAGTTTGATATAGTTTCAATTTTACAGCTATAAAGCTATTGTTAAGCTATTGTTTAAGCTATACAGAAAAGAAGCCTACATTTAAACATTTACAGTAATACCCCAGTTCATAAAAGTCATGAATGATTGTATGATTTTAAAAAAGAAAACATTGTATGGTGACCAATGACGGACGTGATTTATGTTGATATTAAAAAAGGTATCTGCCCTATATGTAAATCTGCATATACATACATAAAACTACTGTAAAAATAAACATATATAAAATAAACTTATGTAAAATTATATATTAATCAAATCTGAAAGGAATTGGCTGGAAACATATTTGCAGCCATGACGTCTAGCTACATGAAATTTCATAAACTATATATTTGTGGAACTAAATACCAAACTTTCATTTTAAACAGTTTGTATAGGCCTACTCACAATTGTTTTTGCTTAGCTTATATCTGCTGGGGGATGGTGCCACTCATGAAATAAAGGTGTGTTGGAATTACCTTTTACATTTGATGGCACCAGAGTTAAGAGGATTTAGGAAAAGCTTTTTTCCAGATTGTTTATGGACAGGGGCCACCGCATCAAATAATCTATTTTCAGGGAGTCCTAATCTATTTTGCCTGCAGCCATCACACTGACAACTAGCTCATAATAAAATAATCTTAGTTTTCTGCCTCAGTTTAAAAAAATTAAAATAAGTGGCATGACCAGTAAGGTCAGTGCATTTCTGCTGTCCTTAAATTAGTTTATGGGAAATCAAGGGAATGAAATTGAGATAAAAACAGTTATATAGGCCTAACCTCGAAAACAGGACCCAAGTGTGTTTGAGAAATGCTAATATCCTATGTCATGAAACACACCTTATAAGCTGCTAGAATCCGCCCACTGGGCGTGCAGAGGCAGCACCGCCAGCATCAAGAGCCATCCAGACCCAAGGTGGGACCAGTTTTATATATGCAGTCTATGGGGGGGACGCAGGGAGTCAGACAGGTGGTCTGGAGGCTGACATGGGCTGCAGCTGCTCGCTTCTGGACGTAGTCTCGGCTAGTAACGACTTAATGAAGTGAAAATGAAGTCATTTGTCTTCTGTGAGGAGGTGAGTGAGCCATCCTGTTTGACTTTGGAATATTAATGATGTGACACAAATAACATGCATATTGAATATAATTGCATATTGAATATAATTGCCTTCAAAAATCAATTGAGAAATATTGGTGTGTGTGTGTGTGTGTGTGTGTGTGTGTAAAGCTTCTCAGAAAAAGTCTCAGGCCCAGGATATTGCTAGAGTGACCAACAATGTGAGACTGATACTTAGGGATCTCATCCTATTCAATGTCCCATTTTTTTTAAATCTCCTATTGTGCCTCTTTTATTGCTTTTCCATCTCCCAGTATCACCCAGTTGCCTTTCATAATGAAATAGAGCAGCAGAACAAAAACAACAAGGAATTCTCAGAAACCCAGGCAAGTAAATCTATATGGGATAGCTACCTATGTCAGTTGAAAGGCAAAAACATTACAGCGATCTTTTTGTTTTTGTTTTTATGTCATATTCATCCATTTAAGTTGTGTTTTTTGCACCTTCCCTGGCTGAACAGCATGACACCATTTTCATATGTCCTTTCTCAGCCGATACAGACTAGATGCCAAAGACGAATAAATGGTCTGTATTAGAACACATTCTGTAGGTCATACTGCGTGCACTCATCAGATTTCTCAGTTATGCAAAATCGTATTAACACTAATTATGATTGAATGAAGGGGCATCGTCATCATCCGCCATTATCTGTGAAGAAGCAATTAGCTCCTGAGATAACCACATTATTCAAATCTAATTAGTGAACAGAAAGTAGATTCTCTCGTTCGACAGTGACACAAAATATAATTAGTATTAGAAATGGTCACTGTCGTTTGGTAGTATGGTCATGAATGGAGATAACATCATACTTAAATAAAAGTGAACAAAAGTTTGCAACTGGAAGGATCAAACACTTGATGACATGTCTTGTATAATATTCCAGGAATGCAACATGTATTTGGTTAACTATCAGGCAGTGGCTGAGTGGATGACAGTGCCAGGCCATGAAACGCAGGAGAGCAGATGATGAGTCTGTGGGTGGTGTCACACATTATAGTTATAAATCAGCCGAGACCAGCTGTCCGTTCACTACTTCATCTAAACAGGGAGAAGCATTTCATTACTTATTTCATACCTGTCTTATTCAATTTTAGCTGTTTCTAAATTCTCTTTAACAAATGTTTTACTGATTATTAATGTTTTGAATTGCCACGTTGCTGAAATGTGCTATACAAACAAAGTGGCCTCGCCTTACCTTAGGTCACTGCTCTCATTCCCAAGGCCTTTTTAAAAAAAAAATATGGATATAATATGGAGCTGATGTTAATTTTCCTGAACCAGTAGACTAATCAAAGTAGAGTGTCTGCTTCATAAGAAAAAGAAATTTAAAACAAGTAAAAAAGAAAGAAAGGTAAATGACCCGGTGTGTGATTTGGATTTTGAGAGTGTAATTTGTATATATTAGTATTTTGGCATACATTAAGTACAGTATGTGATGTTAAGCCAATACACTTTTTGTATCTCCTCACGGTCACCTAGCTCTCTATTTCCTATGCGCACTGAAAAAAAAACAACTGGTATTATGTAATACACAGCCCAGGCTGTGTAAATGGAAAACAAACAGACAGGAGTGCACAAGCCAAACCACACTATTCCAGCCAATCAGCACCAGCTGATGGTGGGAGGGCGGATGCGGGAGGCAGCATGTGAATGTGCCAGCCGGCCAGTAGTTATCTGTCTATCTTCTGAAGGGGGGGGGGTTCTATTTGTTTGGCAGTGGAGTTCAAATATCAACAGTCTTTGTGCAGCATCACTTACTGCACCTTTAATGAATTTACAAAGATAAGGTCTTCAGCCATATGCTTACCTGTGTTTAGGTGGAGCAATGAAGGGAGAGCCATGATGCAGCAGCAGCAGGCTGTAGCCAAACCCAGGAGACAAGCGTTACGGGGAGCCGGTTACCTGTACCACGCTCAACCCTCCTCCTGTCTTTCCCTGACAGAGGAACTCTTCTTAGAAGCTGCAGAATATGGCAACCTTCCAGAAGTCAGGTGGATGCTAGAGGAGCTGCCAGACCTCAATGTCAACTGTGTGAATTACATGGGCCAGAATGCACTGCAGCTGGCAGTTGCCAATGAGCACTTCGAGGTAACTAAGCTCCTACTTAGGAAGAAAGAGCTCTCTAGAATAGGAGACGCGTTGCTTTTAGCCATCAGTAAAGGCTACATCCGTATAGTGGAGGCCATACTGAGCCATCCGGCCTTTGGAGATGCTCAGAGGCTGACTAACAGTCCCAGCCAGGCGGACTCAAACGATGACTTCTTTGCCTATGACGCGGACGGCACACGTTTCTCTCATGACATCACTCCCATCATCTTGGCCTCTCAGTGCCTCGAGTATGAAATCGTTCATATACTGCTTATGAAGGGGGCCCGTGTAGAGCGGCCCCATGACTACTTCTGCCAGTGCAGGGCCTGCAGCGAGCAGCAGAGGCGTGACTCCTTTAGCCATTCACAATCCCGCATCAATGCATACAAATGTCTGGCCAGTCCAGCATATCTGTCCCTCTCCAATGAAGACCCAGTGATGGCGGCTCTGGAGCTGAGCAATGAGCTGGCAGTTCTGGCCAACATTGAGAAGGAGTTCAAGGTGAAGTATTTAAAAAGACATACATGTTTTTATACTAGATCAGGGGTCTGCAACCTGCGTCTCCTAAGCCCCTCTCTAGTTGCTCCCTATAGCTTTGACAAAAAGTGATATTGAAATGAATAACGGTTCTTTTTAACATTTAAATTTATCATTGTTGTAGGCCTTAAGTGATTCTTACATTATCAATTTACATTTCATTCAACTAAAAAGTGCGTCATAGCCAACGTCTCTCTACGGCCCGTGCCTTATCCTTTAAATCAGGGGTCTTCAATGTTTTTTAAGCCAAGGACCCATACTACATGTATAAAATTAAGTTGCATATTAAACTGGGCCTACAATAATGTGTAGGGCGGCCTAAAGCCTTTATACATACCATTTTTGCATAGAATACTAAGCTATTAAAATAGCCTTATAATTGTTGCTATGATTTTATAAATCCTGTTTTCATTTTAAAACATACATGTGGCACAGTGAATCTTTAGGATTAACTGTATCTTTGGATGGCTACCTTAGTGACTACCTTACTTATAGGCCAGTAAGCCTATCTTCAGTGAGGATTTATATTTGCTAATAATATGTTGGATTCATTGAAGAAACTTTCAAAAATTAACAATAATTTGGAGGCCCCCCTGCACTGACTCTGAGGACCCCCTAGGGGTCCCGGACCCCCTGTTGAATATCCCTGCTCTAAATGTTGCCCCTCTCTGCAGAGACCGCCAAAGACGGTGCCATTAAAATGGCAACAAAGATCACCATTTAATGAATGCTCATTTAGAACTATTAGTAATTGCTGACAGGCTCTGTGTTACCTTCATCATAAGGCTCAACTATGTTTTGTGGCTCCAGACAGATCTTTTAAAAAATTCTCTTTTGATAGTAAAGGTTGCTGACCCCTGTACTAGAATTACAGAGACAATAGATGCATATCATGTTGATTCAAAGATGCATTTATGGCAGGACTTGAGGTTTTGACTTTTGTGGTGTTAGCGATTCATGAAAGTACTTTGTATAAGAATAGGGTGCTATCGATTGGTTGATAGGTTGCCTTTGTCTGTTATAGAATGATTACAAGAAACTGTCCATGCAGTGTAAAGACTTTGTGGTGGGACTCCTGGATCTGTGTCGAAACACAGAGGAGGTGAAGGCCATCTTAAATGGGGACACTGAATCACGTCAAAGCTCTGAGACCGTCGGCAGACAAAACCTCATCAGGTTAAAACTTGCAATAAAATATGAAGTTAAAAAGGTAAGCATGTGAGAAAAGCAATTCCATTTTTTAAGGATAAGAATAGATGCACTTGTTTTTGGCTTGGTTCGGTAACCTGTCCATTAAATTAAAATCACAGCTTGATAAAAAGGGCTGAAAAAAAGGGCTGGAAAAATAATTGGACAAATGCCACCAACTCCTCTTCAGGAGCTCCTCGAGGAGGCGGTGGGGAAACAGGGTCTCAAAATCACCCACGACCCAAATCACGTCCTGTATAGTGAGTATGAGCTGATGCCTTCAGGCAGAAGGTACAGGTTACCAAACTGCAAGCTTAACAGGTATAAATTCTCATTTGTGCCGCTTTCAATCAAATTAATGAATAGTAAGAGATAAGATGTGTGTATGTTTGTGTGTGTGTGCGTGTGTGTGTGTGTGTGTGTGTATTGGCTAATACTACGAAATAATATTTGTGATACTGACCATTATGGTTATAGGATGTGCAATGCATGATAGGGTACTGGTGTATATATATGTATATATGTTATATTTGATATGCAATTGCAATTGGGCATTGTGCAATACAGAAGTTATTTACCACAGCGTGAGTTAATGGGAAATGTGCAATCATTTTCAAAATTAAGTGCAATATGAGGGGAGGATGTGATGTGGGTTCTCTTCTGTTCTTCTGTGATTGTGAGGAAAGGTAGGGGGGTATTGTGTGAGGTTTATTAGATTTTCATTGAAGCACTGGCTGAGATAATGTATGATTATGTTTCTATGTAGGTGAACTGTATGTTTATTGTGTGTTCATGCACAATGTGTCGCCATTTCGTTTCTCTCGAATGCCCAAGATGAATTTCTCCTATAGGAGACAATAAAGGCTTATCTTATCTTATCTATTATCTTTTTCAAACTTGTGTTTTTCTTGCACTCTTGTGTCCACAAATAATCCTTCTCTCTCCTCTCCTCTCCTCTCCTCTCCTCTCCTCTCCTCTCCTCTCCTCTCCTCTCCTCTCCTCTCCTCTCAGTTTGTGGCACATCCAAACTGCCAACAGCAACTCCTCTCCATCTGGTATGAGAACTTGTCTGGACTCCGTCAGCAGACCACAGCTGTTAAAATCCTCCTAGTCCTTGGTGTCGCTATTGGGTTGCCTGTCCTGTCCTTCATGTACTGGATAGCACCGTCAAGTAAGGTTAGTTCCAAAAAAAGTCATTCTAAGTTTTACTGTAACTTACTTAAGGGTTAGATTCAGCATTCATTGTCTTGTCTTTTCTTTTCGAGAACATTTTTAACCCTTCTAACAGAGTGAACATAAAAGTGACATGACTCTAATGTTGCTTCATGCTGCTGCCTACTGCTTTATAGAAGACCCTTTTGTCTTTTGGTCTTAAGATATTCTCTCAGAGGCTGTGCCCATGAAATGTGAATTCCCTTTGGTGCAGCTCAAAATAAAGTCAAACGTTGTTCTGTTTGCCTTTCTCTGACTTGTGTCAGATAGGGAAACTCATGTGTGGACCGTTCCTGAAGTTTGTGGCCCATGCAGCCTCCTTTATGATATTTCTATGCCTGCTGGTCCTGAACGCGGCAGACCGCTTTGAGGGAACGTCGCTGTTGCCTAACATGACCACCCACGATCACCCCTCACAACTGTTTCGTATGAAGACCACCCCCTTCACCTGGATGGAGATTCTCATCATATCCTGGGTCATAGGTCATAAGTGTTAACACCCCCCACCCCCAACCCACCCTATCCCATGCCATGTATACAATCACAACTAGCTGTCAAATCGTTTTCTATGATGTTTAGTATATCTTTTCCATTATGTTAATGTATTCCTCTCCCATCTCTTTGTCACTCACACACACTCTGCTGTGCATGCAGGGTCAAGGATATGACATGCCATTGAAGAGTTGTAAACCCCCAAACATCTATCATGCAAGGAAATTGCCCACATAGATTATTATGTATTCTTACGCCATCTACCATGATAAATCAGACTGGTAATAACTTTCCAAAGACGAAAAAGACAAGGTGACACTTTCCCATATCTCTACAGGCGAGACTTTGGAGCCATATCACCCACGCTTTGCCTGTATTAGGAATCAGTAAATCCTATGTGATTTGACTATCAATTCAAGCCTTATTTATACAAACATATTCAAATCATATCAGCCATAGTTTCATTTGAGATAGAAAGAGTGTGACTGTCAACCAAATGTGTGATTTCCTTTGCCTACAGGGAAGATCTGGGAAGAATGTAGAGATATTTGGTCGCAGGACATCCGGGAATACATCTCAGAACCCTGGAACCTTCTGGACTTTAGTATTTTGACCATTTTCATGACCTCTTTCATTGCCAGATTAATGGCTTTCTGGCATGCATATTCTGCCCAGTGTTACGTTGACGAGCACTACACGGACCTGTCCAACAAGACCTTGCCCTTTGAGATACAGTATTTCCAGCTGGGTAAGTGTGCACCATAGAACTCAAATATTATCAATAGATTCATTAAATTAGTTTATATATATAACCTGAAATATTAATAATTATTATTATATTCATTTAAAATTTTAAATTAATATTAAACTGGATTTCCTGGTTCAGACTTAAGATAAGATAAGATAAGCCTTTATTTATTCCTTTATCTCCTATAGGAGAAATGTCTTGTCTTGGGCAGTCGAGAGAACAAAAAATGGTGACGCATCGCACATAAACATAATAAACATACAGTAAACCCACAGCATATCCTCCCCCTCATATTGTACTTAATTCCACCCAGATTGCACATTTCCCCTAAATCATGCTAGGATCAATAACTTGTACATGTATTGCACAATGCCCCAGTGCACAACTGCACAATGCCTTATCAAATAAAAAATATTGCACCAGTGCCCTACCAGATATTGCACACAATATTCAACATTCTACAACCATAATGGTGAGTACTGATTAAGACCCTGTCTCCTCACCGCCTCCTCAAAGATCTCCTGAAGAGGAATTGGTGGGTGCTGGCCAATTCTTTTTCCAGACATTTTTTATCAAGTTGTGGAGCTGCGATTTTAGCTTAATTGACAGGTTACCAAATCAAGCTATGATGCCATAACGGACAATAGATTCAATAGCTACCTTATAGCATAATGCCTTTGTCCACTCCACTCTTACATTTTCGGTTGCATCAGTTACACTGGATAAATTAGTAGTATTAAAGTATTGATCTGATTATTCATCTTTACCGTATTCTTTTTTCATCTTCATAATTTTGAGACCTAGAACATGAAATCCATATAAATAAAGAAATAAGTGCCCCACCAAATTTGTGTAACATATGCTTGATGATGTTTTAAGCCTCCAATGTCGACTTCTCGGCACCTAACCCTAACCATTGCCTAATCCTAGTGCCTTCCAGGCAGCGCTGCCTGGAAGACGACGTTGGGGGCTTAAAACACCAAACACCGTAACGTATTTAACTGTCTGGCTAATTCATAACGAAGAAATACCCATGCTGAATGTAGTTCTCTGTTAGAGTCCTATTGAGGTATCTAAATGGAGTGTAAGTTTACAGCATGAAAACTGCCAAAACAACACTGTTTAAACATTGTTTTTCAGCTCGAATCAACTGGATGCCCTCCGACCCGCAGCTTATTTCTGAAGGCCTGTATGCAATCGCAGTCGTGCTGAGTTTCTCTCGCATTGCATACATCCTTCCTGCCAATGAGAGCTTTGGGCCTTTGCAGATCTCTCTGGGAAGAACAGTTAAAGACATCTTTAAGTTCATGGTGATTTTCATAACCGTTTTCGTGGCTTTCATGGTGGGAATGTTCACGCTGTACTCGTACTACCTCGGAGCCAAGCATAACGATGCCTTCACAACGTGAGTGTCGACTAGAGACTGTTGCAATAATGCTTTTGCCTAATAAAGATTTTGACAGTGTTCTTAAATATTTTCCAATTGTGCCTTTGGATACAATCTGTGTTGAATGAATATGATGTAAGACTAACACATTGGTTGCACTACACTTATTCAATTCCCATTTCTCTATTCTTCCAGGTTGGAAGAGAGCTTCAAAACGTTATTCTGGGCCATCTTTGGCTTGTCAGAAGTGAAATCGGTGGTCATTAACATCGACCATAAGTTCATTGAGAATACTGGCTATGTTCTGTACGGGGTGTACAACTTCATCATGGTGATTGTCTTGCTGAATATGCTCATTGCCATGTTCAACAGCTCCTTCCAAGAAATTGAGGTACGCCTTAATCTTGTATACTAACAGTGATATGGAAGCTTCGGAAGCTCTGAAAGGAAAGGTGAAAAAAGGAAATGTGGGCAATGTTTGCCAAAGGTTTATCTCCTACGTAAGAAATGTCATCTCCTAGAATATAATATCGTAAAGTGTATTTCCTTATTAGGAGACATTATCCCATACGTATTTACGAGATAAACTTTTAGGCTTAAAGCTTTAGTGCGTAACTTTTTGATATTAATGAACGTCCGTTACATTCAAGCTATTGCCAAATGAGTTGATATAAAGCTAATTAAGACTATCAGCTCCACATAATTCTCTCTGTATTTCTCAGTATGGCTATGTTCAGAAGATTGTGACGTCCGGCCACTTTCGCGCGCAGAAACTGGAGTGAAGATAATGACCTCTTCTGAAGAGTCCATCATGTTTTTTTAATCCTCCATGTCCTCCTTGGCTACTAGCAACTGCGTGGAGGAGGGGTGGCGGCTGTGCGTGATCACGGAGGGCTTACATTATGTGGATGCGTCGACAGGTTTGTTGTCATTACTTAGAATTCCTCATGGGGGCAACAGAAACTACGCACTATAGCTTTAATTAGGCTGTTTTGAGAGCGAGAAAGCCGTGGAGAATGAGGCACTTAGTGCACGATACAAAGGGAATTGAAAGTTCAACCAAATGCAGCATAAACAAAAGGTTTTACCTTCTCAGTTAACTACAAATATCCACTCTCAAACATGATGAAACTGTGCATAGGCTCCAATTTGGATTTAACAGTGACGATATGTAGTCTGATGAAATCATATCCTGAGGAGAATTAGGAGATAAACTTTAAGATATTATCTCCTACTAGTGCAGCAGATTAGTAAAAAAAATTGTTCACTTTGGTATACAAGCATAAATTTTGGCACAGATACTCTCTAAGGGCCACTATTTTGGAAAAAGGCATTGGCCACTCAAAAATTCAATATGGCGGCCATTTTTCAAGATGCCAGTGAATATTAATTATTATTATTATTATTATATAATTGCTATTCAATGCTTATTATATCAATTATTCAAACAGTGATCCAAACATAAAATTTGATACAAATACTCTCTAAAGGACATGTTAATGGAAAAAGATGCTTGTCCCTCAAACATTCAAGATGGCTGCCATTTTTAAAGATGGCCATCGAATATTAATTATTTTAATTGTTCAAATGGTGATGCAAGCATAAAATTAGGCAGAAATACTCTTCAAGGAACACTCTTTTGGAAAAAGGTATGTGCCACTCAAAAATTCAGGATGGTGGCCATTTTCAAGATGGCCACCATTTCTGTCAAATAGTCATAATGTCTGCTTTGTCTGCCTCCTCTCCTTTGACCTGTCCGGCGTAGTTCAATTTGCCAGGGATATAAAATCCCCGCCGGCATAGCTCTCAGGTTCATTGGAGTACACAAGCCTCTCCACCGCGGCAAGGTGTAGTCCACAGAGAGGAAGGGCCATTGTGCGATAAAGGAAGTGGCCAGTAAAAATTCAGGTTGTGAAACCATTTTTCAAGATGGCTGTCATTCTTGTCCTATGTTCATTGCCACTGTTTCCAAATAGTGATACAGAAAATATGCCACAAATACTCTGTTAAGGCCACTTTTTGGAAAAATTGGATGGCCAATAAAAGATTCAAGATGGAGACCTTTTCCAAGATGGCCGTCATTTTGGTAGTGATGCACACATACATGTTAGGAAAAATACTCTAACAGCCACACTTTAACGGCGTACTCTGTTGGGACTGAGTTAAAAGGAAGGATTGAAAAAAAAAAACATAAGTTCTATTCACATTTTTACCAGCTCAAAGGCCTTGTGGTTAGAGTGTCCAACCTGAGATTGAGAGGTTGTGCCCTGCTGAGTCATAATAAAGACTGTTAAAAATGGTAGCCAATGCCTCCCTGCTTGGCTTCTGGGCACGAAGTAACTTTGTGTTGTTGAACCGAAGTCGAAAATTGTAGTTCCTTTTCAAAGTAGCTTCTATACCACCACCTTCATCCAGTCGTTCCAGGTCCAGGGTCATTGGCAATTTGTTGATCTTGTGAAAGAGTGGAATGTTGGTGGCAATCATTTTATAGCCATCATGTTGAGAAACATGATGGGTAGGTGATGATTGGAGGGGTTTCTTTGTGTCTGTCTGAAAAGACAACATTTCATCCAAATTTTGGCCTCTTGGCTGACATGGGATTTTCATTGGCCAAGGGGTTATCCTTTTACCACCTCAATCATAGACATAGTACACATTCAGGTATGGGATACAACTAGGTGCGGGTCCCCTACACCTAGCCCGATCATTCATCCCGTGCCATTTAAGTCCTGTGTGATCTGTACACCTTCCAGGTAAGCATACATGAACAAGTCATGTATTTCCCCGCTTACCCTTGGCTCGGCTCTCCCGCGCTGGCACAACCTGTCAACTCAGGTGCGGCTATCTAACTACATCTATTACTAGCTAATTGATGAGGAGCTGTTAGACAGCATTTGGGACACTACACTTAGCTATACTATTACTACTAGTCAAGAACTACAGTGTAAGTAAAACTAGATCAGCTGACACTGAACCCCATGCTGAGTTCCACAGCAGTGAAGTCACCAGTGTGCCCTGGTTGTGTAATGACATTCACTCTATTAAACAAAACCTTCCTTAACACATTAAATTGAGCTCTGACAGAAATGGTGGCCATCTTGAAAATGGTCGCCATCTTGAATTTTTGAGTGGCACACACCTTTTTCCATGAGAATGTTCGTTGAAGAATATTTGTACCAAATTTGATGATAGCATCACCATTTGAAAAATGTATGTAAGGATTCAAGAGAAATGGCGGCCATCTTGAAAAATGGCTGCATCTTGAATTTTTGAGGGACAAGCACCGTTTTCCAAAAAAACATTCTTAAGAGAGTATTTTCACAAAATGTTATGCCTACATCACTTTTTGAACAATTGACATAATGAGCATTTGACAGAAATGGCGGCCATCTTGAAAAAATGGCCGCCATATTGAATTTTTGGGTGGCCAATGCCTTTTTCCCAAAAAGTGACCCTTAGAGAGTATATGTGCAAAATGTCATGCTTGTATACCAATTTGAATGATTCTCTTGAAATATGACATTAATCTGCTGCACTATACGTGGGAGATAAAATTAAGTTTTGGCAAACATTGCCCGCATTTGTTTTCCACCTGTCCTTTCAGGGCTATCGTACAGTGATAATAATGACCATTTTGTTGTAAGACCACAATTATTTTACCCTGGAAATCCAGAGTTCTCGCGAGAGCACATTTGAATTTGCTCAGCGATTCACTCTGGCATTGAGTAATGACGCTCATTAACTATGCCCTTGTAGCCGTGCTGCACCAATCACATCTGTGTATCTGATATAGGTGGGCCAGAGGCGAGCTAAACAGATGACGACAGTTTAATCTACCAGTTAGTTCTGCTGGTAGCTAAGCGTATGGGGCTCTGGATCCGTCACCCCGTGTATTGTTGTGATTGGTCGTAGTGTTATCCAACTGCGTGCAGTGAGATTTTCAAATGCATGCTTGGTGCTGCCCCTCGAGTTGGGCCATTTTCATTACTCAATGCCAGACCCTTAATATTTCGGATTTGGGTCTGGATTTCCAGGCTACAGTTATTTGGGAATAATTTAATTTGACAAAAATTTCAATCGACGTTTTGATTTACTGCCAAAGTTGTCAGGTTTCAGTTCAGTTTTGAATATGTGCTGTATATGTAGTTCACACAATAATATTGCAGATTTAATTAACAAATGTGGATGAGTAGATGAAAGTGGCACATTGGAAATGCAAATGGATGAACTTCCTGTTGCTCATCAGATGTTTCCCCTGGCTTGTACCCCTCCTTACCGTTTCTTTATGTGGGTGCAGGATGATGCTGATGTTGAGTGGAAGTTTGCCAGAGCTAAGCTTTGGTTCTCGTACTTTGAGCACGGCGGCACACTGCCTGTGCCCTTCAACCTGGTCCCCAGCCCCAGGTCTGTGGTTTCCCTCTTGCTGGGGATATGGGAATTTCTCTGGGATGTACCTAAAGGCAAAAGCAAAGAAAATGCAAATGATGAGCCGGAGCTTAACAAGGTGAGGCAACAGCCCTTGACACTAATTATATTTCAAGCAGGGAAATGACTACATTTACTTTGTTGAATGTAGATGAATGGCTAGAGACATTTCTAATACGTCTGGTAAAGTTGACCTATATTCTTTGATACAGATCTACAGGGCCCTCTTGTATCACATTTATAAGTTGCAGGTGTACGAGTGTCCCTTAAAAGCATGTTTTAAGATAAGCATTAACAATTCTTCTTCTCTTTTATGTTGTTTTCTAATCTTAGTTGAGGCAACAGGAAGATCTGAGTGTGGAAGGATCGCTTTGTCGTCACCAAGTAAAGCATTATTCATTTCCTTGCTGATCAACCTGTTCATAACTGTAGTAGTAGTAATTAAAGTTTTGAACATAATATTCCAATGTTATTTAAACTTATTTTAGTAGGCTACCTCACATCTAGAGGGCACTTTGCTGTTTATATATCTAAGCACCAATAAAGTGTGTCAAGGAAAACCATACTGTATAACAGAGTAAAAAAATTTGATTTCCCCTTGCGGGATCAATAAAGTATCACTTAATCTTGGTCTTGATCTTAATCAAACTGCTCACTGGGAAAAGTCGGCATCCGTTCATTTTCCTTAACTAACTCTGAATCTCAACAATAAGCTCATCAGTTTAAGACTTAAATCCACTATTCTTCATTACAGGATATAATGAATCTCCTCATCAAAAGATACATCTTAAAAGCACAGAGAGATAAAGACAACGATGAAATAAATGAAGGTGAGTTCAGCAGGTGTTCTAGATACAGTGTTTCTCTTGTCCGGATCGCCGAATTACGAAACACAATTTGACGCTGATTCACTTCCTGTCCCACATATCATCAGGTGAACTGAAGGAGATCAAACAGGACATCTCCAGTCTCCGCTACGAGCTGCTGGAAAGGGCCAACCACGACATGGAGACACTGGCACAGCTCATCAGGCAACTGGGAGAAGTCATGCATGTTTAGCAGAAAGAGGAGCAGAAGAATGAGCTGGCTATACTTTGTATTGTATTTACTGGTCAAACTGCCCTCTTTCAGTCGGTCAGGGTCAAAGGGCCCTGACTGAACACACATTACTGAACCAAAAAAACTGATAAAAACAACCTGCTGCAACCTGATCTCACAGAATTCCATGAAATGAACATGGCCCCTTAACTCAAAATCTGTGGCAGTTTTACAGAATCGCCGAAAATTCCGTGATGGGCCCACGGAAGAATTCCGTCAAATTAACACGGACCCTTAAAATTCCGTGATGGGCCCACGGAAGAATTCCGTGAAATGAACACGGCCCCTTAAAGGTGCCCTGCCATGTCTGAAGTTCTACCATGGACTCTGTAACATGTTTTGTGGAAAAAATGCCTTGGTTACCTTGTTTCAAGCCATTCTAGCATGGTATAGAAAGCCTGCAGGAAGACTCAGCTGGATTTCTGCCAGTTCTCATTAATATTCAACAAGCTAAGCTGTTTGAATCTGATTGGCTAACAGCTAGCCATTGAGAGCCTGGCTGTCAGAATTTTTTATCCAGCGCAACTGGGCGAGCTAATGAATCGTAATGAGCTCAGGCAATATGTCAGACTGACCAGCTTTTGTAATTGGCCTGATTTCTCTGCTTATTTCTTTTCAGTGGCTTTTCACATTCACAACATAACACAAACATATATGGACCTAACATATTTCAAACAATGCAAGTAAAAACGGTTTTGTATGGCAGGGCACCTTTAAGTTAAGGAAAAGGTCGTGGGTGGGCTTACATTTCCATGACACGCGGGAAGACAGTTGGGTTTAGGAAAAGCAGAACGGGGTGGTTGGGTTTAGGAAAACAATAACGGGACGCTAACAAAACAATAACCGGGTGTGGTACAAGAACGGGACGGTTGGGTTTAGTAAAAGAAGAACGGGGAAGGGTTGGGTTTAGGAAACGTGACACGTGGGACACGATCCATGACCCATCCACCACCCCAACCAACCTCCCTATGCGGATTTTCGGGCTTTCATACTACTCGCTACCGTAGTCGCTCTTAATGCTACTTCATCTTCTCATTGACTTTACATTGGCATTGTTTTCCGTGGTGGCCACCTGAATTTTCACACATTCCGTGCCACCACCATGTAATGCGGTGTTAACAGTTTGTGATAATTTCACGGAATTCTGTGAGCCCGGGCTGGATAAAAATGGATATTCTGCTTCTTTTTTTTTTTTTTTAAATGGTTAACATCCTTGATTTTTTCCCTGAGTGTAAATGCATGTACCTGTCCCTATTCGTAAAGTTCTGATATCCTAATATGCACTACTGACTGCTAACATATGATGGTGCTGCCTGTTCCCAACTGTTACATGATATGGTTTGATTCAGAGGCGATGATTGATTTAGATGATATGGTTTGATTTAGAGGCTTTTCTACTCCATCTGGAGTAGAAAAGCAGTTCAGATTGAAATTAGAATTACCGCCCGTGCTTGTATGCCTGTGTAGTTTACATCCATGTCTGTACAGACTCATATAATATGTGTTGAGTAGATGTTGAAGGAATGTAAATAAAAGGTATTAAGTGGAATTTATCACTATATTGACATGTATGATTCCAGTGAATCATTTCCAGTGAGAAACATGCTGTCTTAAAGCTGTAGTGCGGAACTTTTTGATATTAATGAACATCCGTTACATTCAAGCCATTGCCAAAGGAGTTGCTACAAAGCTAATTACAACTATCAGCTCCACACAACTCTCTCTGTATTTCTCAGTATGGCTACGTTCAGAAGATTGTGACGTCAACTTTCCCGCGCAGAAACTCAATTGAAAATAAATTACCTCTTCTGAAGAGTCCATCATGTTTTTATAATCCTCCTTGGCTACTAGCAACTGTGTGGAGGGGGCTTTGAGACTATTTTTAGCTAGCTTTGTCATAGGGTTCAACCACAATCACCTGAAGCTCAACATCAGAAAACCAATGATCTGAACAGGAAGCCCTCTGTCCTGGTTGTTATACGGGGAGAGGAAGTGAAGAGGGCGGACTCATACAAATACCTTGGGGTCCAAATTATTTTAAAAACCATTAGCTTTTAGATTCTTTAATGTGTGTTATTAAAATGGTGATCACTTAAGCATACCATTTAATGAATATAACTAAAATAAATGTTGATTATCATCACCTTAATGGAGTGCAGAGTGTTTGTGGGTTTTTCAAAGCGTCGCAGCAGATGCTGTTGTGCTCTCTCATGCTTGCTGTGGAGCAAGAATGTCTGGGAACAGTTTGACCTGGCAGGGAGATGAACAGCTCACTTCCATCTCTAGCCAGGCCCAGAGTGTGAATGCTACCACTGGACTTTAGCTGTCAAGTCCCTGAACAGAGCTACTGTGAAGCCTTTATACCAAGGAAAGCTAAGAAACAGACACGGCAGTTATTACAACAGCTACATTGATTTAAAAAACAAACACCATTTTGGTATTAGATTAACACCATGAGGTTAAATGCATTTAGTGTCTGCAATATTACTCTTGATGACGATCCAGAGGGACTGAAACGTTAGTTTTTCTTTAAAGTTTTCTTCAATAAATGGTGATTTTTGAAATTTGATTTTAAAAAAGTACCAGAAGATGGGGTTGCACAAGAATTAGTCTATGTCCACGACATTCCACTTCCGGGATTGTTCCGCTGGCACCGGAAATTCCCCTGGATGTCACACTCTTTCCGGCCGGATGTCCGTCACCTCCCGCTTTCTTTGTGTTGTAGGCTAATTTTAAACTCCGGTGGATTTCTGAGGACTATGGGTAACTGCTCCTCAGATCTCTGCAGGGTAAATCCAGACAGCTAGCAAGACTATCTTTCCAATCTGAGTTTTCTGTTGCATGACTAAAACAACTTTTGAACGTACACGTTCCACCAAAACAAGTTCTTTCCCGAGGCTATTTTGCAGAGGCACCATGGCTCTGTCCAGCGCTTAGCACCGCCCAAGACGATTGTGATTGGTTTAAAGAAATGCCAATACACCAGAGCACGTTTTTCTCCCATCCCCAAATGCTGTGTGGACTAGCCAGACCCTCCTCCGCAGCGCTGTGGAGGAAGGGAAGGTCTGGCTATGCGAGACTACACAAGAATTGAAGGCTGGTGGAGCTGTGGGCGAAACAGTTATCCCAGAAGTAGAAGTAGGCCACAGCATGAGAATCCTCTCCGATATCGTCCGGACAAATGACGTAAGAGATAGGCCCAAGGCCTATTTGTGCATCATAAGCACATGCATCAGCAACATCCACATTCGGCTTATTAACTTGAATAGTAGAACACTGTCTGTAATCTAACCAAGATAACAGAAATGTAAATTTGACGAGTACAAAGCAGGTGAGAGTGCTCTATGTTCTTAAGATAGAGCACCATCATACAGAAGACGCATATAGAAATATTCTTCACTGAATCAAAGGCTGCTCCTGTGCATTTGGTTTAGGTCAAATAAGCGGCTAAAGCATGAAGCTTAAAGTGAGAACTTTGGTTTTAAGCAACCTTAAAGAGATGCAAAGTGCAAAATGGAAAATATCTGAGAATTAAACTAACAGAAACATTAAGAATCCTCTTTTGCAGTTAAAACAAATACAGGCAAATTTCCAATTGTGTTCACTTTATTACAGACCTAACATAACCCTCCATTACAGGGGAACTATACCCACAGAATGCATTATTCCTATTGTCAAAGGCAGTCCAAAAACACTAGTGAACATGAACAACTATCTCCCAAATCCAAAAACTAGGGTGCTGAAACTTAAATTTGTGAAATGTAAAATGTGTCATGTAAAAGTGTGGAAGCGCGCCATAGACAATGATTTGGGACAGATGTTATAGATGACTCTGAAAGCACCCAGGGGAATATTCTGAGTATGTGGGAACATTTTCTGTTTTAGAAATGAGAACACCACAAGAGAATAAAGCTCATTTGGGTATATAAAAAAAGAAAAACAAAATCAGTCTCCCAGTCATCGTCTATGGAGCAGCTCCGATGGGGGGGCCGTAGGATCCGGCATAGTCTGACGTGCACCTCTCGAAAAATTTAACAACACGTTGCCGCGACACACGTCGCTTGGCTGTAGCTTGGTAGCGTTGCATTTTCCCCCGACTCATTTCCTGGTTCTCCTTATCCATAAACAACATGAAATCAAAGAGAGGGTTAACGGTTCCTGCTACAGATTTCAGAAAGCACAGGGGAGACACTTTGGTTCTCTCACTATGCCTCTAGAGTCACAACTTGCTCCGAAGCTAATCGCCGTCACTCTCTCACTTTCTCCCTCACTCCATCAAGCTGTGAAATTGTTCTACGCCTTTACTACTGTTTGCAACAGTTTCCATTTTATCATTATGATACTACAATGCTTTCATTAAGTTAATAAGAATTACAAAACTCAATCATAGTCATTCTTACCAGCCGTTCAACTGTAGGTCAAAACCCGATGTTGGCATTATTAGTATGTATATATGTATCTGTCCCATGTGAATGGTGTTTGTAACCAAGAGACAGGTGGAGGTGAAGTTGTATTTTCCACTTTGGGACATCTTGCAATCTCAGTAAGTACCTAAATTAAGAATTCCATGTTATTCCTATGGCCTAAGTCTCAAACTTGTGATGTCATCAGTCTGGAGCTGCTCAATAGACAAGTGTCTCCCCTGTGCTTTCTGACCACGATGGGAAATATGTAACAGGAAAAGTTAACCCTCTCTTTGATTTCATGTTGTTTATGGATAAGGAGAACCGGGAAATGAGTAGGGGGAAATGCAATGCTACCAAGCTACAGCCAAGCGACGTGTGTCGTGGCAACGTGTTGTTAAATTTTTCGAGAGGTGCACGTCAGACTACGCCGTAGGGTCCGGCGTAGGTTCATGTCTCCACGTACCAACGGCGTAGATTTTACGCAGAAGTATAAAACAGCCTTAAACCTTAACCATTGCCTAATCCTAGTGCCTTCCAGGCAGCGCTGCCTGGAAGATGACGTTGGGGGCTTAAAACACCAAATATCAATTTCACAGCACACCCAACAAATAAGTGCTGGTTTTTAAGTGCTTCAAAAATTCAAAGATAAATAGGATCTAAATCAGGGGTCACCAACCTTTTTGAAACTGAGAGCTACTTCATGGGTATTGAGTCATACGAAGGGCTATGGTGGGCAATGGTATCAGTAGTGTGTGTGTGTGGTGTGTGGGTGACTGAAAGATGTGTGGATATATGACGACTGCAACAGAAGAGGTGAAACGAACCCAAACCAGGAGCTGTGGAGCCTAGGAGAAGGAGAAGGCAGACACCAGAAACAATGAGCCAGGACTTGCATATACAGTCTTGACTGAGGCCTACCCAATTAACTAACGAACCCTCCCAAACTGCCAGCTCATGCTACGTTTCCATGTGGCCGGCTATTTTCATAAATGGACATTTCAACCTCTCCGTTTTCCAAAAATAACATTGTGCACAGCTGTAAGTTTTCAGAAAAGTGTTCGTTTACACCAGGGGTCACCAACCTTTTCTAAACTGAGAGCTACTTCATGGGTATTGAGTCATACGAAGGGCTACCAGTTTGATACACTCTTCTGAAATAACAAATGTGCTCAGTTTGCCTTTAGCTATATATGGTTATTAATGACTAAGGATACTCATCTATGTGAAGACACTGATCACGTTAATGATTTCTCACAATAATTATTAAACAATGACTTAACAAGGTGGGAAACATAATGTCAATATTCAATTTTCATTTTTAGAACAGGCCTGAGGGCTACTCATGTGGTCCTTGGGGGCTACCTGGTGCCCGCGGGCACCGTGTTGGTGACCCCTGATCTAAATCAAACAAATATAACTTAAACCAAAGTGTGTGCTGTTCCTTGATTCTTATTATTAGCTGGCCCATGACCCTCAGATGGTCAACGTTCATAGCATCATATTATGGATATACTCTATGAGTAATATACAAATGTAAAAAAAAATCTATTTTGCATATTAAGGAACTTACGCTATTTTATGGAAATGTCTGTGTTTCCATTAATCATAAATGAAATGTAGGCTATTTGGAATCCGCGATTTGGAGAGACAAATGGGAGAGGATATTTCAACAAAAAATATCATCCTCCTGAACAATCTGCCCCCCTCACTTCTGAAATGATGGCTACGCTGTTGGTATTATCTTTTCACCTTCAAAAGGCACCAAGTCTCCAATATTTTCTCTTTTGGTCAAACATGTCGTCATGGGTGTAGTCTAGTGACCCCTTAACATCGAAGTGATCCATTCTCCTCATTGGCTGGCTGTTTTGCAGTAAGGGTAGTATAACTCCATACATGTCTAGAGTGTGGATGCGCATTGATTCTGACCCTGGCACCTTTGGAGGATTGACTATTCAGTCTGAATGAGAAAAACACACACACACACACACACACACACACACACACACACACACACACACACACACACACACACACACAATTCATGACATGACACCTACAGCTAGAAAGAGGAACTATACTTGTAGTATACTTAAATCTGCCAGGTTTATTTTCTGAAAGTACTCATAATTGCGCACGTCACATCCCCCATCAAAGGCTAAAAGCTGCCTTTCTTTCTTTTCAACAGCAGTTAAATTGTTCAGAATAGCGTATATATGTCTGAGTGAAAGAAAGAAAGACGTAGTCACAGCCTTTCTCTCGACGGGGAGGAGGATTACAGGGAAGTCTCTCTGTGGCGATAACCCTCACACAGTCCAACCTCCGGGCGCACTCCAGTCTCCGCTGTGCGCTTCACGGTCCACACGATGGAGAATAAACCAAACGGGAGAATGAGCACCATCAGCACTTCGATCGCGGACTCCACCAACACAAGAGTGAGTGACTTGGTTGAAGCTGGCTACATGAACACTAAGTTATCGAACGAGTCACAGTCTCTAAGGTGCATTTCCTCATCCGTGCGTCATTTTGGAAACGGCGGCACGCTGTTCCAAGGTCTAAACTCGAGCGGCGACAGCGCAGTCTCCATACTCGATAGTTCACCTGTTGGGAAGCATTTTTATGACCGCAGCAGTGACTATCTGAAGTGTGACAATGTGCCGTGGGAGGATTTCGCTGAAGTTCAGAGGACAAGTGTGGCCACATCCGAAAGTTTAAGCCTTCCCTCGACCACCGGAGCGTGCAAGTTCATCAAAGATGAGAAGGAGCCTGCTGTGATTATGGACAGCCCCTGTCCCAACTTTGATCCATCATCGGACATACCTGTTCTGGACCCCTGTTGTGACAGCGACAGGAAACAGCAACTGGGGCTCAGTGACGGGGAGTCGGCCGCGGCCATTCATAGACCGGGACTGGAAGGAGCTCCGAACTTTCTGATGGACCTGAACCAGTCCGAGCCGCTCCCGGGCCCTGCGCTTAGCCAGCTGAGGACGGACTCTAGGTGCGCTTTGTCCGGGAAGGCGCTCATCAACTTTGACGCCAGCGCGCACGCAACCCAGCAAATGGCCATGTACAAGAGCGACGCTCCCCGCTGGCAGACGCACACGGCTCCGGCTGAGCCCCATTACTGGGGCCAGTCCGTAGGGGGGCTCGAGGACCCGTTCTTACACGGCAGCGGCTACGATGGGATCCAGAACCAGGCCCTGATCCAGAGGAACCCGTCCCCCTTCTCCGGATTCCCCGGGTAACTACCAGAAACGTTCGCCTGAAGGCACACATTGGAAATATAAAGTCCCATCTGACCTTTTGATCAAAACTGAGTCCTCCATGAACTTTGAATGTAGGCCTAAGTTTGCTAACTTGTGCGACAGTTGGAGTTAAAATATAGAAATAAGACAGCAGTTTGGCCAGATCATAGAGTTTAGCCTATATAAATTGATGACCAGATGGTAATTAATCACGTTATAGGGCAAATGAGTTACCACTGCACAACAATTAATATGAAGTCAGTCAGGCCATTTCTGAGCCAAAGAAAGTGGAAAACAAACGTTGCCTTTTAAGGAGCCATCTCCGCTCATATCTCTATAGCCTGTCTAAACTGTAATTTTTCTCTTTAAAAAAAAATAAAACCTTGAAAACAAGAGATAATAATAACATCTTATCCAATTTGGTCTAGTTTTAGATTTGCCACTTTGGGACAGAAGAAAGACCCTAAAAAATAAAAAATAAAAAAAAGGTTTTCACCAATTACACCTGGATATTTTAATATAAACTCTGGGCCCTACATGGCCCTTCATTCTTACTTTTCCTTGCAAACATAGCAAGAGGCCTCTTAAACAAGTTTCAAATTCACTCAAGGGTTAACACACCAATCATGAATGTAAGAGTAGAGAGTAAAGCAACATTTTGTTCCTACCTTTGATCCTATGAGGATCAAACATTGCTGATGATTTACCCCGCAATGTTACTCAATGTAGCTACTGCACGTTTCACCTACATATCACAAGTATTCAGAGTATTCTGCTTAAAGACACAATGGACCCATTTGCCGTGTTGATATGAATTTAGCTTCATAGATGAGTTCATGAATGTACGTTTTTGTTCTTTTTTTCAGTATGCCGCCTCAGAGAGTGTGTGTGATCTGTGCTGATGAGGCATCTGGTTGCCACTATGGAGTCCTAACCTGCGGGAGCTGTAAGGTCTTTTTTAAAAGAGCAGTAGAAGGTGAGCATAAAAACACTTTACACCAACTTCTGGAAATTTAAAAAAAAAAAATCAGAATTTCCAAATCATTTTAAGCACAAGTCCTACAATTTCTGTTCTTTTTGGACACACTTTCTGTCAAATATTGTCCGAGCCACATACTGTAGCTGTATTGGGACTGTTATGAAGGGGGAAAACACCCATCAGCTAACAGCAGACAGGTTAGCTGCCTTTTCCACAGATTCTTTTTCTATTTCAAGATGCCTTTTCACATCTGGCCAGTGACAGCTGATCACATGGCACGACTGTTTTAACAGCCCTCCCTCTTTGTTTTTCCATTTCCCTACTCTAATTTACACTGGGACAGTGAATCTTTTCTGTTGGTGCATGTGTACTTTCATGTCCACCGTAATGTAGAATACTTGATTTTTAGGGGTGCCTGCAAATGGAAATGCTAACTTGTTTGCCTTTTTTCTGTTGATCAGTGAGTGGGCTTTGTTCCCAACAGATAAACTAAACGATGAAAACTTAAATAAAAAAAGACTAAAGGAGGCGCTACAGGCTGTAACTCAGTACTGTATTTATCTCCACTGTCAGCTATCGCAAGTCTTCACTGAATGCTTTGGTACATTAAAAAGGGAGTTAGCACATTACATTTGACTGACCTTCTTTGCCAGTCGTTAGCAACAGTATCACATTGACCAGTGTTCACGGTGTTCCTCGTCTTGGACTTGTTTTTCCTTGTTATCTTGCCACGCAAGATTATATAAGAGCCATTATGTCTCAGCATGGCCGTGTCACTCTGTCCTCACAGCCTTGCCTCTATCTTATTTTCTTCTTTAGAGCTCTCCTCAGAACGCTGCCTCCGTGCGGATTGAGTAGCCATGTTAATAGTCAAAAGCCCCTCAATACTTTCCCCCCTCATTGTGTGCCTCTCCTCCTCCCAACCGATTTAAAAATTAAGTGCTGTTGAAGTTGTGCGCATTGCCTTTTCCCCCTTTTCACTCCACAGGCCATCATAGCTATCTCTGCGCCGGGCGAAATGACTGCATTGTGGACAAAATTCGGAGGAAGAATTGCCCTGCGTGTCGCCTTCGAAAGTGCTATCAAGCAGGAATGATGCTCGGAGGTACTTTTCAGTAGGATTTCTTTTTGCACGCTAACATGGAGCTAATGCACCCATGTGTCACACTTTGAATTCATGATAAGCAGCAAAGAGAATGTTAAAAGTGCTCAGATCCCAAAGACAATAATGAATTTGAATCAAACAGGATCTTTTTGCAAATTGTGAATTTACTGGGCATAGATAAGAAAAGCTCTGCGATGTGTTATGGGCACAAGTTGTGCTCTTTGACATCAAATCTAACCAGGCCTTGTTCTCACAACACAGGCAGGAAGCTGAAGCGTTTTGGGGCCTTGAAAGCCTTGGGTTTGGCCCCGGCCATGATGTTCCAGTCAAACTTGGCCATGTCCAGCGACAGTCAGGCCATGAACTCCATGTCTTGCGTACCAGGGATCCGTGAGGTGCAGCTCTCCCAACAGATCCTCAACATCCTGGAGAACATCGAACCAGAGATCGTGTACTCTGGTTATGACAGCACCCAGTCCGAGGGTCCACATATTCTGCTCAACAGCCTCAACAGGCTGTGTGAGAAACAGCTGCTGTGGATCGTCAAGTGGTCCAAGTCTTTGCCAGGTAACGGCTCTCCGCGGCTCAGGGTCACCACTGTTGTCGCCATGGGGATCTACCTTCAGGTCTCAGCCTTAGACACTGCCTGAGATAGAAGGCTTTGTAATACCATGCATATCTGTTATGAGAGAAGGGATTCCAAGTGGTACAAAATAATTTGTCATAGAACATTTTTCTGAAATCTTTAGCAATAAAGCTGTAAACTGAGAAAAATAGTATTGGAAAACTAGCCCTATTGCTCTGGGTTGTTTGCATTTCTTTAAACCAATCACAATTGATTGAACGGTGCTAAGTTCCGGACGCAGCGACGGTGGCTCTGCAAAATAGTCTTGGGAAGGAACTTGTTTTGGTGGAACAACTGCATCCCGCAAAAGAAAACTCCACATACAACATTAAATGGAGTTAAAGGCATACTATGTAACTTTTCCCTTTTTGGTCCCCCTACAGGTTGTCTCATTGGAACTACAGCTCGCGCAACTGTAGTTCCAATAAGACAACCTGTAGGGGGACTGAAGCGGGAAAAGTTACATAGTATGCCTTTAACGGTTGACACAATACAGTACCGTGAGCTATTTAAATTAGCTAGATACTAGGGCTGCACGATATGAGGAAAAAAATCAAATTGCGATCATTCTGACAAGTATTGCGATTGCAATATGATTCACAATATCGTAGGGAATGATCAGTTTTGTATCATTATTCTCATTATTCATTGAAAAATATTAAAAGTAAAGTGTGTATAGTATAGTGTACATTTAGTGATTTTGGCGAGGATCTGTACCAAACAAAGATGTTTTCTGTAGTGTGTAGGATACGATTTGTAGGCAGGGACGTCTCTGCAGCACCACATTACTTCATTCATAATGGTTTAACACATATTTTGCCTTTAACAAATATTGCGCCCCACCTGCAATTTGGATATTCCACTATTCAATATTGTGATTTTGATAAAATTGCCATTAATTGTGCATTTGCTCTTACCAGTGTATCGCTGTGTGTACTTCGACCACAGCGATCCCACCAATTGCTCCCAAAACGTCCCAGTTAGAGAGGAAATGCCATAAACATATTCTTTGTAAATCTTTACAATTATTACCTGAAAGCGTGAGCCATGTGCCGGATGTCAGGCTTTATCCTGGAAATGTTCTTCCGTTGATCCATACTGGAAAACTAATGTGCTGCACCACGTATATATACATGATGGCATATTAGTGCACAGATGTTATGACTGCATATGGTTGCATCTACTATGAAAAAATCACCAAGTACAGGATTTTCTTTTCTGTCTAAGGGTTTCGTAATCTTCAGATCACTGATCAGATGACCCTCATCCAGTACTCGTGGATGAACCTGATGGTGTTCTCGCTTGGGTGGCGCTCCTTTCAGAATGTCACCAGTGAATATTTATACTTTGCACCAGATCTGGTTCTTAGTCAGTAAGTGACCATCATCTTGAGTTGGCTTTTCATTGCTGATGATTTATTATTAAGTGTTACAGGCATGAGAGTGGTTGTTTATTCACAAAGCAAGGAGTTTGGATGAAAAAGAGCTTACCGATTGTTCAGACACATGGACTATTTTATGTTTTTGTCTGCCAGGGAGCAAATGAGGAGATCGCCGATTTATGACCTCTGCCTGGCGATACAGTTCATCCCTCAGGAGTTTGCAAATCTTCAGGTTACCCGAGAGGAGTTTCTCTGCATGAAAGCCATAATATTACTCAACACAGGTAAAAGCCAGAAGACGTCCTGAATCACACTCAATATGAATCATTGTTTTACCATATGTTGACCTTCTTCTTTGAACTAACCACACTGAGTAATACATAATGTTGCAAACAGAGATGTGAAGCTTTGATGATCGTCTACTGTAGAGCCGCACAATAAAGGGAGTTTACATGGTGACTGGACCGTGGCAAGATTTATGTAGCCGCTGCTATCAAGTCCTAGTTTTACACTGACCGATAAACACAGTAGCATGTTAGCTCTCAGAAAACCATCATTGTTGGGTGGCACCTCTGTTGCATTTCCTTAGTGTTTGTTTAGCTTTTAAACAGAGTAATCACCAGGCCCTAATGGAATCTGGAGATTTCTTTTTTTTTCCTTCTTCTTTTTTTACAGTTTTCAGCAGTTTTTAACTTAATATTATTAACCATAGTGGCATCTGTCATGTGTCAAAATTGATCCATATAGATTTATGTCAGGAAAAAGTAAGTCCTTGAACAAGAAGACACATCTGATGAAGTCTAAATGACACAGATGCTAAAAAAGAGTGTGAACATGAAGACAATATATAAATAATAAATAAATAAATAATCAGACCCAAATGGAATCTGCAGGTTCTTTTTTTTTTTTACAGTTTTCAGCGGAGATCTATAATGAAAATCTGCTAATTTAATGTGGTAACTCCCTTTTAAGGATTGTTTTTGATTGATCTTTTTTCTTCCACTGAAAATTAGACCCTATGTTCCCACAGCCCTTTGTTCCCACATTTCTAAGATTTTTCTTAAAATTAGGCCCTATGGGTTAGGGTTAGGTTAACCATAACCCCCTGCACTTCATTCGACTGATCTGACTAGAAGCTAGGCAATGTGAAGCCTCTGTGCTACTTAGTTTAGTTTGTTTATTTAAAAAGGACAATGTGCACTTACATTAAATGTTTGCAATAAACAAAGAGATGGGCGCACCAGATTTAGCTAAAAGCTACATTCCATCTGTAGTCCATTGCTACTTGATAATAGGTTGGGTGTAATTGGACAAATTGGGAGAAAGGGGGATACAATCTGATACAAATTTATGAAAAAGGAAGTGTGGGAACATAGGGCCTAATTTTGGAAAAGAATCTTAGAAATGTGGGAACTGTGGGAACATAGGGCCGTGGGAACATAAAACCTAATTTTCAGTGAAAAAACAAATTCTTAGAAATGTGGGAACATAGGGCTGTGGTAACATAAGCACGCTCCCGTTTTTTTGCTTAGGGTGGAGATGTGTTAACATTCGGAGTTTTTTAATTTATTTATTAATTCATTTTTTGCAACAACGATATGCATTAATTAAAATCTGCAGACAATTCTGTGGAATTCGGCTTTTGCCCTGGCCCTGCTAATCATTGTTCTAGTTTAGAGAAATATATTGTTTAATCTAGAAGTGTCCTGCCTGTTCGCAGTGCCTCTTGAGGGACTCAAAAGTCAGGCCGCATTTGAAGAGATGAGACAGAACTACATCCGGGAGCTGACCAAGGCTATCCACATGAGGGACAAGGGCTTGATGGCCAGCTCCCAGCGATTCTACCACCTCACCAAACTGATGGACGCCATGCATGAGGTATGCTCCCTCGTGGATCTGAGTACAGCAGCATTGACTCATGTCTTAGGCTACATCTACACTGCTACGTTTTCATATTTAAGCAGCGTTTTGAGGCAAAAACGATCTCCGTCCACACAAGAGTTTTAGCTCCAGTAGCAGAACTAATCTCCTTTCACAGGTCTTTAACAGCCACACAGGTGTTTTGAGTTAAAGGACAATTTTGGCGCAAAATGAACCTTGGGGTTAATAACACATGGGTACCGAGTCGACCGTTCTCTGGGATATGTTTTCATGCTAATCGAATGTGACCAGTTTTAGCGCAAACCGCTAATTAGCTTATAACGCTAGTTGTCGGGGCATGCGAAAGTAAAAAGAAATCGCTATTTCTACACCACTAACAAGGCTCAAAATAGCACCACACTTCCATGGTAACATAATGAGGGTCCCTACATGTAAACATGCATTGAGAACTTTGTAAGTGTACAGACAGTTTATTAAAAAGATAGTTTATAAAGACAGTACCCTTCGGTATACAGGCAGAAGCCATCTTGGGAAAACAGTCATGACCAGTCGAACGCCGAATGCCGTGCTTGAGCTACGTTACTGGTTACCCTCATTATGCTATTGTGGAAGTGTGGTGCTATTTTGAGCCTTGTTAGTGGTATAGAAATAGCGATTTCTTTTTACTTTCGCATACCCGACGACTAGCGTTAAAAGCTAATTAGTGGTTTGCGCTAAAACTGGTCACATTCGATTAGCTTGAAAACATATCCCAGAGAACTGTTGACTCGGTACCCATGTGTTATTAACCCCTAGGTTCATTTTGCACCAGAATTGTCCTTTAATCTGTCTGATTTGACCACTTCCTAGGCCTGTGTGGGTGTGTCTAGACTGATTGATTGACATTTTCCAGAGTCTCTTGTTAGCTTCGTTGCACCTTTTAGGGTGGGACAAATTACAGATTCATAATTTTTATTGGTAGAAAAGATTTGGGACCTAATGAATTCCTATCTAAGCTCTGGCCCACCTGCAACCTGAGCAGAGGTCTAATCAGCCAGAACAACGGAAATCACCTGCGTGGGGTTTCACAGGTCTGAAAACGCATATCACATGACCATTCACACACACACTGGGCATGTGTGTGCCAGTGTAAACAGGAAGCAGATTGTCTGACGTTACTCTATGGTTGAAAAATCATGGATGTATAAATTGAAATTACAGAAAATAATTTAAAGAAAGAACAACCATGGCGAAAAGTAAGAGCAGGGATTTATTATTTTGGAGCGATGATGAGGTGGAACTGTTACCGAAAGGTATGTAAGCTACCTAACCGATAAGACTGACAGACGTGCATCGGTCTCACCAAAAAGTTTCCGTCTGTGCCCGTCCAGACTACAAAGCAACCACAGAGTTTTCAAACCAGAAAGGCGGCAGCAGTGTTTCCAAATGTGTCTGTTTTAGGGGCTCGGAAACGCTGCAGTAGTGTGTACACGAGGCGTAAACGCAGCAAAAGATATTCGTTTTTTAAACCAAAACGTAGAAGTGTAGATGTAGCCTTAATCTAACTGCTACTTTAATGAGTACCAAGAATATCATGAATGTCTCCTTTCTGACAGATAGTGAAAAAGGTCAACCTGTTCTGCCTGAGCACCTTCATCCAGGCGGACGCCATGCGAGTGGAGTTTCCCGAGATGATGTCAGAAGTCATTGCCTCCCAGCTTCCCAAGGTCCTGGCTGGCATGGTGAGGCCCCTCATATTCCACACCAAGTGATGATCACTAATCTGCGGAGACATCTTGGGACTGGATTATTCACCCCACAATTACTGGATTCTTTATAGCCTTCACTATTGTAGTCATCTATACTTTTCCTAATGGTCTTTAGCCCTTTAACTTTATGAGGTAAAACAGAATGTTTCAAAATATGTTTTTTTAGTACAGAACTCTTGAATATGATAAATTCAGAGGCATGAATCAATAAAGCTCTTCTGTATAACTCTGGCCTATCCACCCTTTCCCATCCTACAGCTTGTGTATAGATGGTACTTACTAGCGGATATACAGTAGGTTTTGAAAACCACTGGAGATGCTGATATTTTTGTACTGAAGCTGCAAAAAATAAAAATAAATACTTGCTTACTTACTATATTTTAACAAAAAGTTCAAATATAGGAGACACTGAAACCTGCCAGTTAAACTAATTAAATTCTTTCCGGGTCATGAGCAGTGACTCACAGGGAGGAGAAACTGATAAGAAAATAACTATCCGTAAAATATTTGATAAAAAAACCCAGTTAAAGCACATCTCTGCCAAGGTTGCACTATGCCTTAATTAGAGACCCTAAGTAATGTGTTGTTTTTTTTATGACAGAAAAGATTTTAATCTACATACATATCTGCATCAAAATCACACACTGACAAACATTGATGGGATGCATGTGGCAGATTTGAAGTGAGTGCAATAGTTGTACAAAATAGTAAAACAATCCCCCATTTCACAATGTCAGAATGAAATCCTTCAATATTTCGGGATCAGCATACAGATCTGTAAAAAACAACTGATCCCTTTCTCCTTGGCACATGGTCTTACTCTAAATGAAATGCAACTGAAATCAGTTCATATGTTTTTTGAGCTGTACTGTTAAACAAAATAAAAAATAGAAATGTGACACAAAAATGTAACTTCCCTGGCGGAGGTAGTAAAATGTTTTCACATAGCCAAGGATAGGAAGAAACCTCCATCGCATGTGAAGAGAACTGTATTATCTCTATGTCGTTCAGTGAAAAATACAACCGTATACAAAATACAACTTAAACTCACTGTGACAAAGAATTTGGACCACACATTGAATAAATCACGCTGTTTATTTAAAGACATGTTTATGAACCGTCAAGACACAGTAGATGATTGCAAGGAAACAAGCTTGCCATATATATATATATATATATATATATATATATATATATATATATATATATATATATATATATATAAAAATAAAAGATAGAATGTTAATATAACTTCCCCCTGGAAATTCAGACTGTAAGGGAGTATTATTCCAGCATCAATGTTCAAGGCCACCTCACATTCTTAATGCTGTAAATAGAAAAGAATGCCCTGATCTGGGCAAGTACCAGACCTCAAATACCTTCCCAATACATTTACGGCCCCCAGAGAAAGAGTCTTAGTGTGGAGTCATTTTTCTGCTTGTAATAACTGAAGGGTGAAAGTTATTAGGGTTGGGCATCGTTTGGATATTAACCATTCTGATTCCAATTCCGATTCTTTGAGTGGTGGAGTTGAAACGGATCACATGCTTATTTCACAAATAAGAGGAAAGTTTTATTTTGATTCAAAGGTGGGTTGCAGTTTGACGGGGCTTTTTCAATGTAAAATAAAGCCACACTAGAGCACCGCTTACTGTGCTCCATGGCTGCAACACAACAAGCGCCTGGCCGCTTCGGAAACCAAAACTTGCGCATGTTAAATTTGGAACCCATGATCAGATTTGAAACCAAATCCTCCAAACGATTCCAATAAAGAGACGATTCCGATGGAATCGTAATTTTTGAAACGATTCCAAGTAGGAATCGGTTCTCGATGCCCAACCCTAGTGAAAGTGTTGTTAATTATTTTCTTTCTTTTATCTTTTTTCTTTCTGAAACAGTATCACTGAATGTTGTTACAGTAATAGAACATTAAACATGAAATGGTATCTTTAACTAATATAATCTGATCTAGTTGTCATTACTAGTACACCAGTGTACTAGTGAGTACAGTACCACAGGAGGCCTTAAAGGTTAAAGCTCCACCTTATGAACATAGCATCACATGATAAAAACACTTTTACATAGGGCATATAGTTGGTGTGATCATTTATACTAATAAACATTACAAACAACATTACAAGAAGTAAATACTTTTTGATTAGCAACAACAGAAGAACAGCACGAGTTAGGGATGTCCCGATCGGATCGGGAAGTCTCAGATCAGGAAGTATCAGATCGGGGAAGTATCGGATCGGATACTATTAGATCAGGAAGTATCGGATCGGATAGTATTAAATCAGGAAGTATCGGATCGGGAAGTATCGGATCGGATAGTATTAAATCAGGAAGTATCAGATCGGGAAGTATCAGATCAGGAAGTATCGGATTGGGAAGTATCAGATCAGGAAGTATCGGATAGGGAAGTATCAGATTAGGAAGTATCGGATCGGGGAAGTATCGGATTGGGAAGTGTCGGATTGGGAAGTGTCGGATTGGGGAAGTATCGGATCGGGGAAGTATCGGATCGGGAAGTATCGGATAGTATTAAATCAGGAAGTATCAGATCGGGAAGTATCAGATCAGGAAGTATCGGATCGGGAAGTATCAGATCAGGAAGTATCAGATCGGGAAGTATCAGATCGGGAAGTATCAGATTAGGAAGTATCGGATCGGGGAAGTATCGGATCGGGAAGTGTCGGATCGAGAAGTATTAGATCAGGAAGTATCGGATCGGATAGTATGAGATCAGGAAGTATCGGATCGGGAAGTGTCGGATCAGGAAGTATCGGATCGGGAAGTATTAGATCAGAAAGTATCGGATTGGGAAGTATCAGATCAGGAAGTATCGGATCGGGAAGTATCAGATCAGGAAGTTTCTTTCACCATTCTAAGTAGAAGTTGATTGATTAGTGAGTTTTACAAAACTGCTGGCTGCACTAAGTTAAATGTATTAAGCTGAAGATATCTTTTAGTTACGTTTACTTAGTTATTTATTTTTGTAAACAAAAAAACAGTATGCAGCTCTTTTATCAAGGCAAATACAAGTATTGGATCAGGACTCGGTATTGGCAGATATTCAATATTTCGGGATCGGGGGTCAAGAAAGCAGATGGGGCCATCCCTAGCACGAGCATGAATGTGGAGTACAGTAGCGTGTAGCTCACCAGAAAGTGAAGTGCAGCAGTGAGCAGGTTCAGGGGAGGAACAACGATCACAGGCCATAAACAGGAAAGTTAAGGTGCAAACCCATTATGCTTTTTCTACTATATTCTTATGGATTAGATTAGTATCATTATTTTAAATCACAGTTTGTTCAATTACAGCTAATAGAAAATGTCTATGAAACTACAGATTACTAGAGCTGCAACTACCGATTACTTTCAAAGTCGATTAATGTGTGGATTAGTTTCTGGATGAATGGATTAGTTGTTGGGTCTATAAAATGTCAGAAAATGGTGAAAAATGTGGATCAGTGTTCCCCAAAGCCAAAAAGAGGACGTCCTCAAATGTCTTGTATTGTCCACAGCTGAAAGATATTTACTGTCACAGAGAAGTGAGGAAACTAAAAATAATATTCACATTTAACAAGCTGAAAACAGAGAATTTGTACTTTAAAAATGGCTCAATCCGATTGATCAATTATCAAAATAGTTGGCGATTAATTTATTAGTTGACAAATAATCGATCAGTTGATTAATCTTTGCAGCTCTACAGATTTCCATTAACAACCTGACGAAAGGAAAGTGGGGTGTTGATATAATGGTTTAAGTTAAAAGATAATATATTTCTAAGATTAAAACTTGTGAAATTGGATGCGATTGTTTTGTGATTCTGTAGGCCAATACTGGGACTAAAACATCAGTGCAGTCGATGGGTAATATATTTACATCTAACAGTAAAATATGATTGTATTACATAGTGCTTCTTAACTTCTGAATCTCTGCAGATTCCCCAAACATTTCACAACAAAGCCATTACAGAAAAGGAGGTAAATTTTTGGACTTTGAACTTCTAGCACTGTTAAAGGTCCGATGGCATGAACATTTCTCTTTATGAGGTTTTTTAACATTAATATGATTTCCCCCAGCCTGCCTATAGTCCCCCAGTGGCTAGAAATGGCAATAGGTGTAAACCGAGCCCTGGGTATTCTGCTCTGCCTTTGAGAAAATGAAAGCTCAGATGGGCCGATCTGGAATCTTCTCCTTATGAGGTCATACGGAGCAAGGTTACCTTCCCCTTTCTCTGCTTTGCCTGCCCAGAGAATTTGCCCACCCATGAGAGAGAGAGAGACATCATGGCTTTCAAACGAGCAAAGTGGCAGTTGGTCAAGGCCACACACCCACCCTCCACCTTGCCCCCCACTCTTTCCTCCTCAATAGCTACAGACACAGAAATGGCACATATTAAGGAAAGCTCATTGGTGGCTGTTATTCTGCACCAAGGCTGAATTTCGGGAAAGAGACTTCAGATACAGTATTAGGGGACCACTAAGGTCTATATAAAAGAGACTTCAGATACAGTATTAGGGGACCACTAAGGCCTATATAAAAGAGACTTCAGATACAGTATTAGGGGACCACTAAGGCCTACTGTATATAAAAGAGACTTCAGATACAGTATTAGGGGACCACTAAGGTCTATATAAAAGCATTCAAAGAGCACCATGTCATGGGACCTTTAAAGCATCTGCTAAGACAAATTTCAGTTACCAGCAAAAACACAAACATTACAACAATCAGCCACATTGTGTATTATAATTTTTTTTTTTCATGGATGCCATGAAAAAGATGCAATGTTTAAAATCTTGTTAGAGGAAGACGACGTAATTCTCAGGGATTAAACCTTTTTTCCCCTCGTATGTTGCTTGGAGCCAGCCTGGTTCAACAGACGGGTAGACTACAGGAAAAAAAGAGAGAGAAAACACTTTAATATCCAAGAGAAGCGAGAAGCAGACTCTTGATCCAGTATAAAATGATTAGAATCACTAAGCCTGATTTGGTTACACTATTTCCCAGACTTGGATAAGAAGAAAAAAATATGCTTATAGGCAGAAAAATAAACATGTACAGTGTAGCAGATAGAGAAAGACTGCTCTTTGAATTCAGTCCATACGGAGCACTTTTGCAGGCTTGAAAGCAGGATCGCCCGGCTTAATCACACACATATAGTATAAGCCATAAAGACAACCAGGATAAACATTAGGCTGATGGACCAAGATTAAGACGACGGCTTTAAAAAACTGATCTGCTAAAGCAATCTAGCTGCTGAATAAGGATGCAGAGAAAACTGGCCTGTTAATGCTAAGAGCAATACAAGTCCTGTGGGCGGGAGCATTTGTTGTGACTGCTGGCTCAGCTGCGTGTGTTAACAGGAAACAGGCACTAGTGCCTTCTATCACTAGGTTACGGTGACCTGCCTGCACTGGTTGTGGGCCAAGTCATCTCCTCATGGAAAAAGCAAAAGGCAATTAAAAAAAAATAAAAAATCCTGGGACTGTTTATACTAGCAATGCATATGGGAGTGTCACGTTGGGAGCAAAACAATGTGATGCCTCCAGGGGTGGAAGAAATATTCCGATCCTTTACTTAAGTAAAAGGACTAATACCACACTGTGAGAATACTCTGTTCCAAGTAAAAGTCCCGTATTAAAAATATTACTTAACCCTTGTGTTGTCCTCGAGTCCAATTTGACCCGTTTTTAAAGTTTTTAATATCAGAAATATGGGTTTCTTTCAACAAAATTGCCCAAACAATTAACATGGATGCATGCATGTGCGTTGTATGAATACAACGTTCTTCGCAGGTAAATTTAATGATTTCTTCCATTCAATTTTGGGTGTTTTATTGAATTTTATAGCATTTGAAATTGTTTTTTAAAATGGTTTCAAAACCATATCCTGACTAAACTTTGACATAAACCAGTCTGTGATTCACTCAACGTCCTCTGATCTTAACTATTAGTCAAAATAATTCATGGTTTTTGAGGGGTATTAACTCAAAAAACTAGGTTTAATGTCATAAATTAGGTTTATTGACCATGAATAAAAAAAACATTTAAAAAAGTGTCCAAAGCATCGAAAAAGCATAAAAAACGTAGGGGGAAAAAAAGCACAAAAAAAAAGTTCATTTTCAATTTTGACCCAAAGACAACACAAGGGTTAAAGTCAAAGTATGTAAGTATCATCAGGAAAATGTACTTAAAGTATTAAAAGAAAAAAACAAACAAACAAAACACATGTAGTTTATAAAATACAATGTTTTATTATAAATTAAACTACGCAACAGTCAGGGACGTGCACAGGTATGGGCTATTGTTGCCCAGGCAACTGCCCATTTGCCCTGATTGGATTAGCTACCCCTCTGGCGAAAAAGCCTAAATAAACTTTTCTTTCTTTCTTTTTTTTTGTCTTCTTTTTTTGCTGTTGTGGCTGCATTAATACGCCCATCATTACTTAAGTTAAAACAAATTAAATTTGCTATATCATTCAATCTTGCCCTCAGGGATGCCCACTGCCCCCAGTCACATGACTTTGTTTATATTCTCACACACAGAGCAGCGCAAGCCCAGATAGCAAATAGTCATTAAATGTTAAATCAACATCCTGCTGTCAACGATAGAGTCATTGAATCAACATCGAACTCTGATGTTAATTCTTCATCATGTTACACCCTCCATTATCATTGAAACAACGTTTAAATCATACCTAGAGATCAACAGGATTTCAATGGTATTTCGATTACAGTGGATACTGAAACAATGTTGAAATCCCAGCATATCAACGAAACTTCAATGGTATTTTAGTAGCCTATACCACAGGATTAATCTAAAAATGTATAAATGAATATATTAAAAACAGTATTAGGCTATTATAATCCTGCTTATCGACAGCCAGGATGGGCTATGAGCAAAATATAGAAACTATGGCAGACTAGCCTTCTGCCTAGACTTTCTAGCACAAATGACACCCCACGCAGTTAAAAAAAAATAAATGAAACAATCGTTTTTATTGTATTTTTTTTTTCTTTTTTTCTTCTAACACGCTATATCTCCAGGGTCGGTCGTCCAGCTTCCCCCGCCCGGTCTGGGGCGTAGCGCAGCCACTTCTGCACAGCTTGAGAAAATTCATAGGCATTTGCCGTACTCAGTCAAGGCATCTAAAAAAGAAAACAAGCAAAAGTACATTTTAGTTTAACATTAGCAGTAGACAAAGTCTTCTGCCTGTGAAGGATATAAACTTGATAAGGCCATGTAGAAAAAAAGTGTGTGTGTGTGTGTGTGTGGCATAGCTTGTATCCTTCCCTCACAAACGCCTCACACTCAAGTCCTACACTAGCCTAATTTAATTTGAGCGCTACCGTTGCCCATGTTTTCCCCTCATGCCCTTCATCTGGAAGAACGACGTCACCATAGGACCACGCCACTCTCTTCTCTGAATCACATGTTTCAGGTGTGATCACTCTTTGATTGGCGCTAGATTGACTGTCAAATATGTGTGCTGGATGTCCGATATTTTTCCCACTTTGGTCTGAAGCGTCACTGAGGTAATTTGTGGCAGAAGGGACACCACAACAAACTTCGCATCTGAAAACATGAACTGGTAAGTCTACCCGAATAAATGCAACGTCTAATAGCGAATGTAGCCATTTTTAACATCAATTTTGAAAAGTCTGTCAAATAGCCTAGCTTAGGATGGAATTATTTGACAAACACGTAGGCTAGGCTACCAGTTTTATGACATAAGGCTCCAATTTGAGTGGAGTGTTTCTCCCTTCTCACCAGAGAGATAAACATATTTTAAATGTTGCTGTGTTTATCTGTGTCTATCCAGTGTTACAATGTGTCTATCCAGTGTTACACAATTTAGAGAAAAAGCCTAGCTGAGGTAGACTTCCGCCTGCCAGATGTGATTCGGCCTCAGGTTAGCCCTTTCTTAGCTTCCACAGGCGAACTACGGAAAAGCGAATTGGCAAGGAGTAGGCTTCACTCATTCCCTTTTTCGTTTAAAGGCCAATGCACACCGGTGTTCTGTCAAACTGGGCTAATTGTCGTCGAGTTGTGCTACCATTCGTTGCACCTTGACATGTCAACACCCAGTCGCACATAGACAGTAAAGGAATGTCGTTTTCTGAACTTACCAGACTGTTGTAACTGTTCTATTATTTTCCTTTAACCACTTAGTCATTATATCCACATTACTGATGTTGGAATTGGGAGGATGGAGAGGGAGACTGCAGAGGGCTGGAGGCTGTTGGTTTGTATGACAAAAAGAGTTGGGGGGGGTATAAAAGACGTTACAGGTTATTAAGGTGAATTAGCTTCTCTGCTTACTTTGTTACACACACCACACTGTGGCCTATGTTACACCCCACCCTTAGGCAGCCCTTCAGGGGCAAACAAAAGGTAGAGATTGGGAGGAGAATGGACAAACAGCACAGGGAACACATACAACCGTAACACCTATACCTGGGAACAAAATTTTGGGAGCTTGAGGATATTTACTTTGAGGTTGTCCATCTCCATCAGAGTCATCCAAGTTGTTGTAGATTGGGTTTGGTCTAGAAGTGAACATGGACAAACTATAAATACACTGCATTTTTTACATTTGTTCGTCTGTAGTTACTGTGATATTCAAAATTTCAAAACTATTCCGATATTACAGCAAACAAATATATTTCCGATGATGGCCATGTGCACATACAATTCAGCAACTTCGCACTATGAATTTGGAAATTCATTATTACTTCTTTCTCCTTTTCAGAGGCTGTTGACACCTCTCCTCTGATTGGATGTCGGTAGTGTCGCATTGCTGCTTCAAATACCTTTCCAGGCACCTCTCTGCTTCCTCAAAGGTATCTGCAGACACAAAGTTGTTATGAAATACTGATACAAAGGGCTATGATAAAATGTCAACCAGATTTAAAAATACCCACCTCGGCTTATGAGGATCCTGACAGGCTCATAAGTCTGCCATTCTTCTGTTGGTTCATCCCTCCTCCTGATGGCAGCACGAACCTTGCCCGACTCTTTTGGAGGGTATGAAGGTCAGAAAACCTTCTCCCCCTGAAGCCATATGTGTGGCATAACTTCTGTTCCACCACTGTTGAACTGCACAAGGCACCACTGCTTCATACTATTTGTTTAATGGTTGGTTATTAACACATGAACTGATTTTATGAACTGATTTTACGAAAATGATTTACTTTGTATGTATGAGGGGAATGGCAATGAACTCTTTTTTATCGGGGAAAACTATATATTGTTTTTTTTATTATTTGGAGCTTTACAACACCAACACTGCTGCTTAAGTCCCACACTTTGTAACATTCAATGTTGGCTGATTCAAAGTGGTATTGGACATATGACTCCTTCCTTGTAAATTTCCGGAAAATCACATGTTTCCTGAGCTACATTGTCCATGTTGTCAACAAGAGCGATGTCATCAACTATCTGGATGAAATTATCCCCAAACCTACATGATAAGATGAAATGTTTAGTTACAACCTTTCTATACTACTCCCCATGTTCTATAAGAGACAGCAATGGGTCATCATGATGGAGGTGCATGAATTTCTGGCCTTTGTTGATTTGGGATGTCTGTCTCTTTCAGAAAGTCTTAACTATTTGCTGTAAAGGCAAATGAGATTTGCACAGTAAATGTTTTAGTTGGGCCAAATAGTTCTCATAAGGAAAGGCAGCAATGTTATCTAAGGGACCGTAGAGATGATATTCTGCTGCCAGGTGTGTTAGCTGGTGGACATTGTAAGTTATTTCAGTTCTTCAACAATGTCACCATTTTCACAACGCCAACTAGGGGAGATGGCGTTCGACTCAAGTGGTGGTCCTCATCAATCATGGAGGCGAAGTCTGTTCTTAATTTAGCACTGACATGAGGAAAGGTCATTTTGCCCTGCCATTTGAAAGCATTTACCCACTTGAAAGCATTTATCGCAACCATAGTAACCATTGTGACCCTTTGTGTTTTTAATAAAGGCTCGTGCAGGGGTATCACGAATGAATGAACACACTTTTGCCATTAGCTGCTGCCCAAATAAATTATACCTCTCTTCAAAATGTCATTAAGGTCCTTAATAAATGGGCCCAAGAATTCAGATGCACTTTTAGGCTTGCTAAGGCCACAGAACAGGCCAACAAGGAAGGTGTAATCCACATTTACCATAGCAAGAATTGGCCAGAACTGAAGTCTACTGCTTCTGAATAGTGGTAATCCATCTATATTGAACTGCAACTTAAGTGTGTTCAAGTTGGCAGGTAGAGTCAAAGATTTAAGCCTCGACATCAACCCATTGGCTAGGCCAAAGTGATAGTATTCCCCACCCTCCATCTTCCTAGTTATTATTTTACCTTGCGTCCTCAGAACTGTCCGAGCATCTTTAGGCAATTCTGGATGAAACGCGCAAAATGCTCAAAAGTGCAGTTAGTTGCACTTGAGAGACTGAAAATGTAGAGGCCCAAAATCTCAGACTTGTCATCAAAAACTTTGTAGTTGGAGTTTCAGTATCATCTGAATCAACATAATTAGCTGTGTCTATTGACTCATGGGTCTCACTGAATTCTGAACTAGGCTCATAGTTCCCTATAACTGGTAGCTCCTCTACAACTGAGTGGCTAGAGGTTGAAACAGTTGGATCTACTACTTCCCTTGGGCACTCTACGTGTTCCAATGCTGTGTCAGTGTTGCCTTGCATATTTGTATTATTAAAGGTCTCCTTAAACTGCTGTAGTATCTCTGACTCTGTGGCCTAAAGCATTGACCTACATTTGCGCCTCTTTGACCAGCGTGATGCCATTGTGAGTGCAGTGGTGTGCAGATTCAGAAACAGATATTAAAAAGATTCTCAGATTGGGCTTATTATACTAAAGACTTGCTTACTTGATAAATTATGTGGATTAATGATCTGAAAAAAAGACGAAAAGTAAATCACAGTGTCCGTAAACAGCAATTTCATTCAGAATCAACCACTGCCCTGATTATTTCCCCACAAAGCAGATGATAACATGTTCTTTTGCAAAGGTTTTTCTAAAGACCGAACAATTTTCATCCACGAATAATGGACTCTGTTTACTACATTTAAGTACAAGGTACCCTATAGGCCTATCACGTCACTAATTTTCTGTCACATGGCACCTCCAGGTGTCTGTGCTGTACTGTCTGAACGTAACCAGTTGTACTTTTTTTATGCACATTATGCATGTATTAAGATATCTATACAGTTTGTTATATTTGTATGTGTTACATGATTTAATTAACAGTACCAGTTAAAAGTTTGGACACTTTGGACTGTTTTTACATTGTGGAAGAAAAACTGATGGTCCTGAAATAACACACATATGATTGTGTATTTTTTTTCTGGTCTTAGTCTTCATTTTAGATTATGTGTTAGATTTGAGTAGGGAAAGGCAGGTATGTTAGTAGTCAAAATAGTCAAAATAATGAAAAACTCATGTGTTATGTCCAAACTTTGGACTGGTATGGCCTACTGTAGGCTATGTGTAAACTCTGCTGCTTGTTGTTTGTATATTGTTGGTATATTGTATATGCCAATTTGTTTGTACAGCTTTAAGATAATAAAAGCATGCCATGTTCCACTATAATCTGTGTGTGGTGGAGTCATGTGGGCGCAATAACCTATAACAATAATATTGTTGAAAATATACATTTAAATAAATAAATCACATATGTCAAGTATCTCTCTTTAGTTTATTAACATTAATCACCAATAACAAGGTTGTAAACTCTGAATATTAAATTAGCCGACTTTGTTTTTAGAATGATTAGAATACCAATGCAACTTCCTGACACTCGTAACAGCAACACACCGTTCTCTTAATACATCCATGCAACACACACACGGGCTGCCTGCTAGCCTCAAGGCTAGCCAGGGAAACCCATGGGGAAACCCCATACACAGTTAAAGAAAGGAAAACCCTGACGAACTTCCGGCTGCTACGTCACCTGGATCGTTAGTCTGATTGGTTGAAGGACTGTCCAATTGCGCCCAGAGGCATTTGAGCGGTATCCGTTGGTGACGCCCCTTTGGAAACGAGCTGGGAATGAATGAATGAACGTTCCCCAGACGCTAGCTGCCTGCTGCCTTCGGCTGTCTAACTAACCAGTAGGCTAGGCTAAACTACGAACTTGTTTCGGAACGGCCTAACAAGATAGCAACACAGAACGTTGTTGCCATGATACCGACAGTTTGGTATTTTATAGATTAGGAGAGATTATTTATGGAGAAAATGGAGTGTGTGCAGATGTCAGCCACTTACTACAGTATGCATCTGCTGCAGTCCATCTGGGTTCATTTTGGATCTCATTGAAATTTAATTTAGTTTGGCTGGCACAAACGTTGGCATTTGTATCAATATCAGAAATTGTTGCTGTGACTTGGCAGCTATAATGAAAAGTGCCCTGGCAGGCTGCACTATGCTAGCGTTGGTGCCGGTGTTCACTTCTGAGAAGAAATAGCGGTGCTGTGTTAATATATTTCACAACATTCTCCCCTAATGTATAATGGTACAGACATGTATTTTCGAGCTAGCCATCACAAAAATAGACTGGACTCTGAGGTTTTGCTAACTTATTGTAACCTGTTGGAAGCAAACCACGATAGCTGAAGTTACATTAACGTTGGCAGATTTTGACGTTTAACAAAATCTATGACTGCAGCACTACGTGGGTATTACTACACTAACCATCATGTTAACAGTTGTAGCCTAACCGTACAATTCATTCATATTGAACATTACATAAGCAACTTTACCTGATCGTATGGGTCCCAAGGGTCCAGAAATGATCTGTGTCTGTGCAGTACGTTGGTCTACCACCCGATGATCTCCCGGTCAACCAAAAATCAATGGATTTTCAAATCATATTTCCCGGTCAACTATGTATCGACGCATTTTAAAATCATATTTCCCGGTCAAATATATGTCGATGGCTTTTCAACAACAGGTCGTTTCCCGGTCAACTCTTAATCAATGACTTTTCAACACATTGGCAATATCACCCGGTGAACCAAAAATCAATGCTTAATCAATCATAAAGATAAAAATAGATCAATGTTGCTCCAATGTTGTTGCCATCAACATTAACAACATCAGGTTTCATCGATATGGTAATGGTGATTCAACATTTATTTAGCATTGAAATTTCAATATCAACCATAAAGATGATTCAGATGGAAAAAAAAATTGGGGGGGCTTTTCCCTTTAATATACAGTGACAGTGGATAGACTGGAAAGGGGGAGCGAGATGGGGGACGACACGCAGCAAAGGGCAACGGGTCGGATTTCAAACCCGCGCCGCTGCCGGACTCCGCCAACATGGGGCGAACGCTGGGTGAGCTAGAGGCCGCCCCACGTGAGTTTTTAAATCATTTGAGATTATGACAAATGCCCTGGGAATAGTAACCAAAATAAATCCACTTTAGCTTTGAATAGAGTGCAGCTTCAGTTTGTAATGTTTGTATCACATCGTGCAGCATTGCCTTAAATATTAATGTAAAATGCTACGTTATCAACCAAAGCTAATGACATAACATACGTTGCAGCAGCAGGCTAACGTAGCTACGTTATGTCCGTTACATGAGTGTGCGTTCTGTAGAGAAGAGAGAGGCTCAGGGATGTGATGTTAGGGCTCTTGAATCATGCTAGGTTATACGTTGTTTACAGTCAATATGTTACATGAGTTTTCAACCAACAATCAGATGTGAAAGTTGCCTTACTTTGTTATGAGATGATAAATTAATGTACCAATTGGTTAATGAAATAAACTTTGCATTAAAAAAAAAAAAAGTATAGCCTAATGTTAGTTTTGTGTGCTTAAGTATGCCTTCACAACAAAGACGACTGAAGAAGAGAGAGAAAGAGCTCAATGAAGCAGCTAAAAGATCTGCAACTTTCCAGAACTGGATTAAAACTGCCAGCAGGCCAGCTGTAAGAGAAGCATTTGATAATGTGCCATCCTACATTATTAATTGAATGTGAAGTAGGCCTTCTTTATCAGGGGCATCTTCTTTAAGTTGGAGTAGGCTAATAACTCATTAAAAACAAATGTTTCATTAATAATAAATACACAGTAAATTGTGTCTGTGCGGTGTATGGCATTATTAATTAGTTATTATTTTATGTATATCAAGAGCTCCACTTCACAGAGCATTTGAGAACCTGGGGGGGGGTTAAATAAAAAAAAAGGGGGGGGGGGGGGGGGGGTGGTGGGGGGTAAAAGGGGGGGGCCAAAAGTTTGGACACACCTTCTAAGTCAATGTGTTTCCTTTATTTTCATGACTATTTACATTGTAGATTCTCACTGAAGGCATCAAAACTATGAATGAACACATATGGAATTATGTACTTAACAAAAAAGTATGAAATAACTGAAAACATGTCTTATATTTTAGATTAAAGTAGCCACCCTTTGCTTTTTTTGATAACACTGCAAACCCTTGGTGTTCTGTCAATGAGCTTCATGAGGTAGTCACCTGAAATGGTTTTCACTTCACAGGTGTGCTTTGTCAGGGTTAATTAGTGGAATATTTTCCCTTATTAATAAAAAAGCAAAGGGTGGCTATTTTTTGTTAAGTACATAATTCCATATGTGTTCATTCATAGTTTTGATGCCTTCAGTGAGAATTTTTTTTGGGGGGGTGAGGGGGAGGGGCTGTTGCCTTTTTTCCAGATTAGAGCAATAGCCCCTCCAAATGTCTGTGCACGTCTCTGCCAACAATATATAAGCCTACATTTTTTTTTGCCACTTTTCATGCTCTTTTTGACTCTTTTGAAGCTTTTTCTTGACACTTTTCAACCCTTTTTTTCATTTCCAGTTTCTCAAATGTGAGGATTTTTCTGCATTAATAATACTTTAAGAACATTTTCCTACTTACATAAGTTTACTTAAGCAACATTTTCAATGCAGGACTTTTACTTGTTACAGAGTCTTTTTACAGCGTGGTGTTCGTACTTTTATCTGTCAGCTGAAGCGACTGTCTACCTGGTTTTGGCTCTGCTTACCGTTTGAGAAGTGCGCCCCCTGGGGGAAGCTGAGCTCGTGGCTGTGCTCTGCCTCGCAGGAATACATCGCTTTGGCGTCTCTGTAAAGACAACAAAAAAAAATAAAAAAACAGGCAGTGTCACGGCCGATCGGAAGAGATGAGAGTGGGAGTAATGAGGTCAGACTGTTAAAAGGCGGTGTCGTGTTTTTTACAGCACCTTCCGACTGGAACAGATTGTGGGGAAGAGGCATTTTCAAAAAGCAGTGCTCTGGCAGCGACCCTGAAACAAAATAATATGAACACGAGTTCAGCACACCTGATTGTATCAGGGATAAGATAAACAGCTGAAAAACAATGTGTTTGGTGAATTATATCGGCGAAAGAAAAATGTGATAATAAAATACTACAGTTATCTATTTTGCTATATCATTGTCTATAACAATCAAACCTAAACCAAAACAAGTGTGTCCATTTTCTCTCGGCCTTGCCAGTGTGGTGAAAGACATAACTACACAAAACGGGAGGTTTCCTTCCTCTGGGCGACTTGGCTCCAGCACGGTGCTGAATTGAGTTAAACTATCTAACAAGGTTGCTCTTGACCCTGTGTGCAACAACCTCGGTGTCAACAGAGCCTAGGGCGAGCTGGCTGGGTGCTGTACAAGGGAACTACTCCAGAGACTGTGTGACTGGCTTCTTAGACATGACAAGTAAAACAATCATGTTTGTCCCGGGAGAAGGAGTGCAGACTGCTGCTGGGTCACATCAACCCCAGAGCAGGCAGAGTGTAATTAGAGCCAGAGAGGAAAATACATAAATCTCCCAACGCACACTCATTGGATCTGAGAGAGTTCTCAACGGCTCAGAGGGGGAGGCACGGAGAGAGGGAGAAATGGAGAGAGGGAGAAAGGGAGGCAGAGAGGGAGAGAGGCAGAGAAGAAAAGAGGGAGGGAGGAGGAGGAAACAGAGAGAGAGGGAGAGACGGAGGGAGGCAGAGAAGGAGAGAGGGAGAGAAGGAGAGAGGGAGAAAGGGGGAGACAGAGAGAGGAAGAGACGAAGGGAGGCAGAGAAGGAGAGAGGGAGAGGCAGAGAAGGAGAGACGGAGAGAGGCAGAGAAGGAGAGACGGAGAGATAGGGAGAGAGGCAGAGAGACTGAGAAGGAGAGATGAAGAGAGACAGAGAGAGGGATAGACGGAGAGAGGCAGAGACTGAGAGATTGAGGGAGGAGGAGGAAACAGAGAGAGGGAGAGACGGAGGGAGGCAGAGAAGGAGAGAGGGAGGGAGGGAGAAAGGGGGAGACAGAGAGAGGGAGAGACGAAGGGAGGCAGAGAACGAGAGAAGGAGAGAGGCAGAGAAGAAGAGACGGAGAGATAGGGAGAGAGGCAGAGAGGGAGAGATGGAGGGAGGAAGGGGGAAACAGAGAGAGGGAGAGACGGAGGGAGGCAGAGAAGGAGAGAGGGAGAAAGGGGGAGACGGAGAGAGGCAGAGAGGGCGAGAGGGAGAGATGGAGAAAGGGAGGGAAGGGGAGATGGAGAGACGGAGAGAGAGAGGGAGGAAGACAGGAAGAAATGTTGCTGAACTATTGTCCTCAAGCCTGACTGACTTGCAGTTATTTTGTGGGGGCACATGAAACTGCAGTGTATACACTGCCCTTATATTGCTGTCAACTAATCATTTCAACTCATCATTTCAGCACTGGGTTTTAGGCGAGTAATAATGAGTAAAATGTCCACAAGACAAGATTTCATAGACGGCATTACACTGCAGTTGATCTCACCATCCCTAGTTTTAGAAGTGGTAGGTTCTAATTAGAGATGCACCGATAGACCGGCCGGTGACCGGAATTGGCCGGTTTTCACGTGCTCGGCAATGACCGGCGACCGGCAGGTCAGTCTGACGTATGCCGATTTCATGCCGGTCAACGCTACAGTTAACTGACAACATAAGTTATACGAGTTACAGTTCTCAAGGACGCACACACACACAGACGCGACAGCACAGTCTCTTTTTCCTTTCTCTCAACTTTTCTGCCGTGTGTCGCGTGTACCCGCTCGCGGTGTGAAGCGCGTCCGCGCTATTCTTGCACATGTAGGGAACCTCGTGAATTAACCTGCAACATTTCAGCTGTTTGGAAATTCTTCAGCGTGTGTGCAGACGATAACAAGTTTGCAATATGCAACACCTGCGAGGAAAAAGTAGGGCGTGGAGGGACGACACCAAAAACCCAAATCACATTTTTTTAAGTTGGATATTGGATGTGAAAAGAAGGAAATGGTTCTAACATTGCACTTTAGATGTGTGTGTATTTCCCACACCAGGAGTAATTTATATAGTTGTATTTTATATTGATCCATTATCTGTTCAAACAAGTTCTATGTTCTATTAAAGAAAAGATAGAAAATAAATATTTGTGTGTGCTGTAAAGTGGTTAGAAAAAATGAAATCAGAATCGGCTAAAATCGGTATCGGCTGGCCTAACTCAATGAAAATCAGAATCGGCCTAAAAAGTTGTAATCGGTGCATCTCTAGTTCTAATGAGCAAAATGATTAGCTTTTAACAGTCATTACACTGAGCCAGGTCTTTGGTAGCCGTTGCTGACGGAGGCGTCCATCCTGCAGCGCAGCACTTGTTTGGGTGGAAGGTCTGGCTGCTTGGCAGGCTTTAAACTCTCACTGGGATCCAGTTTGGACAGACTTTGGACAGATCCAGAGCAGCTCCTGTGGCCTTGAGGGAGACAGATACAGATAATGGGTGTCCTTGTAAATGACACAAAGACATTAACGTTTGATACTAAAAGAGCGCGCGCACTGCACCGAGTCACTGAAATAAGTCATGCAAATAACATTTTACCACAGCTGTTTAAATGATGCTTAAGTCAAGGGGATGTATGAGGGCGTGCCACGCTAGCAGCTAGGCGAGCATTATAATGTGGGTTACAAAATGACCACCAAGGCTGGACTACAACAGAGCTGTTTGGAGCAGTTTGTGAACAGTGTTTTCTGTTGGAGATGGTAAGTCCCTTTGGGCTTTTTCACTTTGTAAACCTATAGCGTGCACATAAAGATAGATATAACACAATAAAGGAAAGGGAAAAGGCCAAAAAACATAATATGAGCACTTTTTGGAGATTATCAATTCTTTTCTTTTTTTTAAGATAATTTTTTGGGGCATTTTTAGGCCTTTATTTGACAGGACAGCTTCGATTTAAAAGCGTGAGGTAGAGGTAGAGGTGAGCTACCCGGGCGCCCCGAGATTATCAATTCTTAATGTAAACATCAATCTGGTGCATTATAAAAAAAAATTATATTTGAGGGTTGCTTCTTGCAATTTACAGCATACATTTTCAGATAATATTTTTCATATCCATACAAAATTTGTTTTGTAACTGAAATTTCCCTAACCTAACTGATATTGACTCTGACTTGAAATCACTTGATGATCAACCTACCTTCAGATATATGCAGTGATTTCAGAGAGGGAGCAGCTGAGCGGTTCAGCAGGGCCGGCCTGAGGTCGATGCGGCAGTGCGGGGCTTTTTTGGGGGCGGGCGACAGCCAGGGCACGGCGCTGACTGAGGACAGGCTGACGGCGTCCTCAGACTCTCTGTCTGTATGCCCGGTGTCCTCCCTGGAGCTGGACTCGGGGCTGCTGACACACACAGCGCTCCTGGGGCCGTTTGAGAGCTGGGACGGCGAGCGGCGGAGGTCCGGCAGCGACTTGTCCTTGGCCTGAGAACAGGAAGCGGTTTTGGAGGAGCTGTTCTGCTCGGAGGAGTGGGAGGACAAAGACTCCATGCTGCCCATGGGAGTGCTGCTCGCACTGCTGCTGAGAGTGTCACCTATGCAGGGACCAGAGAAGAGGCAGACAGGGCCCTCATTAAAACCTGCTGAGTGATGGAGTGATTGTGCTTACATCATGGCTTACAGAAATGTTTTTTTTTCTGAAGAGATCATATCCATCTGGAAGCTCTGCTGGCTTTCCTGTGCTGGATGGGGCGCACGCGCGAGTGGCGACACAGTCCCTGCACGTCTTAAGACAGATCAGATCCTGAATAGTCTATATCAACGACGTTTCATTTTCGGGATAGTTCCGGTGCCGCCGGATGTCCCTCACCGGCCTCTTTCTTTTTTTGAAGATCATTTTTTGGGCATTTGAGGCCTTTATTTATAGGACAGCTGAAGACATGAAAGGGGAGAGAGAGAGAGATAGAGAGAGAGAGAGAGAGACAGGGGGAATGACATGCAGCAAAGGGCCACAGGTTGGAGTACAACCAGCGTCCGTCCTCTTTCTTTGTGTTGGCATTCTAAACTCTGGTCGATACGGGAAACATCCTCCGAGCTCGAACCGACGATTAAATTATTTATATCTTTTTTTTTTTCTTTTCAGGAGTAAAATTCTCATCACACCCTTCACAGACGTTTTAATTCCAGAGCTCACCTCCCTACGCACACAAAACAAGTTCCTTCCTGAGGCTATTTTGCAGAGGCACCGTTGCTCTGTCCGGCGTTTAGCGCCGCCCAAGACGATTGTGACTGGCTTGAAGAAATGCCAATAAACCAGAGCACGTTTTTCTCCCATCCAGGAATGCTGTGTGGACTAGCCAGACCCTCCTCCGCAGCGCTGTGGAGGAAGGTCTGGCAAAGCGAGACTATGTTAAACCTGCTGCAAGGTAAAATACAAACAGAGGTATGATACATTCAAACTGGGTTAGGAATGCTGGGTGGACTAGCCAGACCCTCCTCCGCAGCGCTGTGGAGGAAGGTCCCGAATGATCCTGCTCATCCTCTCCATCAGAAAGTCAGATGCAGTAGCAGGTCAAACATTAGATTCCTGCAGCAGGAAATTAGAACTACGAGGTGCAGCAAATCATCTGTGCCTACAGCAATTAGACTGCACAATGAAAGACTGAAACTGGCTTTGGCATTTAAATGCATCTTTGCACAATTATGCAACTTTGGCGCTTGGATTTATTTTTTCAGTGCTGCGAATATTGCACTTTGTTTAGCTTTTCTATAGCAGGTTAATTCAGATTATGGATTGATTATTGCTTGTCAGAACTTGCTATTGTCTTATGTATGGGTTATATACTGTATGGTCCGTACTGACCACATTTTAAAGTGATTTCTTTTGAGAAGTGTAAGACCACATGAATTTCCCCTTGCGAGATAATCGAGTTTACTTTGACTTTCCCATTTAAACATACTTGAAAAACAACCAACCAGCTATTACAAGTTGAATTTTTCAGAAATTTGGTGACACAGTGTGTGCAGATGTCGGAGAGATATTAAAGGTCACAGATAGGTTTTGGGAAATTTGCAAATAATGCCTGGTGGCGTTTTGGTTGTGTTTTTTTCTTTTTTTTGGGTGTGCCGGGGACGGTGGGTTTTTTTTTGCGGGGGCCCCCCCCCCCCCCCCCCCCCGGGGGGGGGCCCCCGTGGCGCCCGCGCGCGGCCCCCCCGCGGGGTTTTTTTTTTGTTGTTTTTTTTTTGGGCGGTTTGTTTTTTTTTTTTTTTTTTTTCCTGCAAGGGGGGTTTTGTTTTGCATATATTTTTCTTTCCTTAATCCTTTGCTTTTTTTTTTTTTTTTTTTTTTTTTTGCCCTCCCCCCCCCCAAAGACAAAAAAAATAAATAATTTTTTTTTTTTTCGCGGGGGGCTCGTGGGCCCCTTGTCAACCATCACAGATTAAGCAAAACATTTTATATGGAGGTAGCTATGTCTTTGTATCTCTGGTTGTGTTAAACCTAGTGTACTGTATATCCACGACGTTCCACTTCCGGGATAGTTCTGGTGCCGCCGTAAATTTCTTTTTTTTTTTGCCGGATGTCCGTTACCTACATATTTCTTTGTGTTATAGTTCTAAACTCTGGTGGATTTCTGAGGACTATGGTTAACTGCTCCTCAGATCTCTGCAGGGTAAATCCAGACAGCTAGCTAGACTATCTGTCCAATCAGAGTTTTCTGTTGCACGACTAAAAAAAACCTTTGAACGTACACACGTTCCAACAAAACAAGTTCCTTCCAGAGGCTATTTTGCAGAGGCGCCGTGGCTCTGTCCGGGGCTTAGCACCGCCCAAGACCATTGTGATTGGTTTAAAGAAATGCCAATAAACCAGAGCACGTTTTTCTCCCATCCCGGAATGCTGTTTGGACTAGCCAGACCCTCCTCCGCAGCGCTGTGGAGGAAGGTCTGGCAAAGCGAGACTATGTTAAACCTGCTGCAAGGTAAAATACAAACAGAGGTATGATACATTCAAACTGGGTTATTTTATCTATTAGCAGTTTCTCAATTTCATTTCTAATGTAATAAATCAAGATATTTGGTATCAATAATGCAATATGAAATTGCATATACCATGATTAAAAAAAAATACTATGCATATTTTCCATCTGCATGCAGTGTCATGCTCAGTGTCTTTTTGTCAAACATTAAAAAATTGCGAATGATCAGGGTTTTGGCCATAAATCAGTTATTGGAAATATGATAAAGCTTGTGTAAAAGCAATGTTTGGGTGAATTTTGCAATAACATACCTTTAAAGTAAGCATTAAATGGACAAGGAAATTGGAAAAGCATACTGTACGTTCAAAGCCAAACAATGACTTACCTTGTTGAAGTTCTCGATAAGTATTTCCATCACAATGTTCTGAAACTTGATGTTCATCATGGCGGCCACGGTTTCCTCTTGTGACCGCATCAGGGTGGGCCCAAAAATGACCCCCAGGTTGGACACCGTCATCAAGTTGGACTGGCTTTGAGTGGAAACTCTGCAGGTAGAGGACATGGGCGTCACACAAGCGTAAGACGCTGTTCTCTCCTGACATTGAAAATGTTGAACTGTGTGGTGACAGTTTTGTTCTTCACCTGCTACTGACAGTAACAGAAACAGCATTAAGGTGGCCCCAGAATTGTGAAAACAATTTAATCAGTCCCAGCAATTTGTATCTCCCATAGGAGATACAAATTAGGCTACCAAAGGACAGTCTTTGAGGCTGCAGCGTAACTGATTCAATACAGGAGTACGTACGTGACAAGGTGTTTTATTAGTAGCTCCAGCATTTCCTTGTTCCTTTCGGGAAGCTTATGAACCAATGCATGGACAGCACACACCCTGTAGTTCTGGTCATCGGACTCTGAGAAGAAGCAAATGGATATAAAACGATCAAGAGGCTGATGTACTAACACAAAAAAAATAACAATTATGTGACAATTAATGATTTTAGATCTTTCCAATAAGTGTTACAGTGACTGTGATCAGAGTAAAAGAATATTCTAATGTTACTATATTGGCATGGTAATGCCCAGCCAATATAAGATTTATTCATTTAGATTAGGACAATGCACATTAATCAACATTTCTGTCAATGCGCCAGTGTTAGCCAGTGGGCTAATTTTCAACTGTAGTCCTAGTTACCTAGCATGCATGTCTTTTATGCAGTTGTTTTGAAATGTTATTGTGTTTTGGGAAATGTCGCGTTTTATGATATGTCGCGTTTTGTGAAATGTCGTGTTCTGTGAAATGTGGCTGTGATTTTTCCTTCAGGGCCACCCTAGTAAACAGATGTTGCGTGCTTCATCGGTGGTGTGTGTTTTAAATTTGACAATGCTCTGCCAACTTATGAATCTCTCTTTCATGTATAATAATGAAATAAGACATGGTAAAAATACAAATTACATCACAACTATTATAGTAACTTTTCATAACTTACTAACAGCCAGGACAAAGTCTTTGTGGAGCTTGAATGTCATTAGAGGCTCAGAGAGACACCTGGTGAATAGAGAGAACAGTTGTCATTGATTTCCTGAGTGACACGGCTCTTTTGAATGCAGCCACCTTTCCTTAATGCGTCACTGGCAGCCCTGAATGAATGACTAACACCAGGGAGGATTCAAAGATGCATTATGGAGATAATGATGACTCCTGAAAGTTAAGGACAGGCAGACGGTGGGGCGAGCTGACCTGAGGTAATTCTTCAGGCCGCTGGTGATAGTTTTGTTGTCCCACGTCTCCGGATCCAGGTCCATATCCACAGGAGCCTTGGATGCTATTGGAAACACATTTGGATTTTATAGCACACCACAGCGGTAAACTGTGAAGAAGCAAACACAACCTGATATGACCTGACAGGCTGCTTAACTGAGCATTAACAATACTGACTGTCTTCCTGTGTAGAGAGACTCAAGAGGACCATCTGAAATAAATGAACAAGTGCAAGGGTGGTGTCTCACAGAGATGGAGATCAAGCTTTAGAGAGAATTTCATGAATCATTAAGACATTTCCTGTTCAAATGTATGAGACGTATGCAAACAGGGCTACGTTGGGGCACACATTAAAATGGTAATGACAAAGTAGTAAGTAGTATATAATATGTAATAGTATGGGACCAGATGGCTGTTACACTGTCACACCACAAGGAGGACCTCTTACCTCACTCTGCAGAGTCACATGATGTTTGCTAAAGCTGGAGATTCAACTTGAGATGGTTGTGAAAAATGAGTTATTCATACACTAGAGCAGAGATCTTCAACAGGGGGTCTGTGACCCCTAGGGGGTCCTCAGGGGGGCCGCCAAATTATGTTATGTTTCTCTGCTCAAAAAATTAAAACATGTCTGAAAATATTCATTAATATGAATCCAACATATTAATAGCAAAGATAAATTGGCCTATTTGTGAAAACATTACTTACACATTGAACATCAGCTTTGTATAGGTTAAGGGAGCCACTATGATAGCCAAACAGTTAAGCATAAGGATTCACTGTACCTTCCAAATGTATGTTTAAGGTTAAATCATGATGAATAAATAATAACCATTTATTTTCATCCATCTGGCCCAGTTTAATATGCAACTCAATTGTATACAATATATGCAGTAGAGGGTCCCTACTCGGTCTCTCTTTCAGCTAAGGGGTCCCTGGCCTTAAAACACGTTGAAGACCCCTGCACTAGATGAAAGAGAAGATGGCCAATCAGGCATTTGGAAATTAAATAGGTATCTAATTATGGCATGTGATGGGAGTAAAAATGTAGGGGTCCTCGAAAGGGTTCCAGGTGGTCCCCAGCAAAAGGCAGAATCCTTTATTTTCACTTTAATTCATCCGTAAGTAACACAATGACAGAATGTATGACTACAGTATTTTGGTCATAGGATTCACACACTTTCTCTAACAAAACATCTTAAAGCAAGAAACCTATCTGACGGGCGACCCTGGGACGACATCAGGGACGCACCAATACCAATTTTTTTAAGATCAAGTACTTACATTTGGGTACATGCCAATACTGAGTACCGATATGAGTACTGTAATAATCCCTCTGGGGTCCGAGGGTGTTTTGAGACACACAGATGATTTTGGCCTTCTCTGATATTGCGGTCAACTAGAACAAAGCAGTATTTTCAAAGTACCATGCCTTTTTTCGATTCAAAGCTCAGTGCCTGGGCCTGGACATTTCCTGGGGCTAGTGCCAATAAAATAAATCATATACTTCCTAATATCAAAATACTGTGTGAAGTTTAGAAAGAATGAAGAACGCAAAGTCTAATGATGTCATTCACGTGCATATTAAAGGAACACGCCGACTTACTGTCCGTCGGACAGAGTTACAACACACACGGACATGAGAAGGATATGTATGGACTTATCTAACTCTGGGGGATACGGTGAATAAGCTAAAGTCCCAATAAGTCGGCGTGTTCCTTTAAGTAGCCATGTGCATTTACTGACCCGGCAGAGAGGATGGTTTGTTTACACCAGCAGCTAAGTTCACAAGATTTTGTCCAAATTTAAAGACTTGTGGCAAACTATAACAGTTAAAACAGTGACGGCTGGGAATCTCTCAGCTCGAGTACACTTAGAAGACGTCGAAACGCAGTATTATTAACGACTGACAATGGCTGGTCGTCAAGTGCGATCATGCGTTGGGCAAGAGCCTAGTTATTTTTTTTGCAGCCAAAAATCTCCAAACGGCTGGCATTGCTCCTCTTCCGTCGCCTATACCTGCTTGACGGAGAAGTTATTGTCACATTGCTATGAGGTGGTATCGGGTGTGGTAGTATCAGAATCATTTTATGACTACAAGTACGAGTACATGCGCACGGCATCGGACCATTACCACATACTAAAATCTGAGGGTTTTTTTCCCCATCACTTTTGGCGTTTTTCCCAATGTTTTTGCTGCTTTCTTTGACATTTAACGCTTCTTTTCACTACCATGTATACACACCACAAACACCAACTTATTTCTAGTTTTACACTTATTTTTGGAATTCATGGTCAATAAACCTTATTTATAGGAAATTATAACTAATACTTGAGTTAAAAAAAGCAGAAATTCTGAATTATTTAGACTAATATTAAAGGAAAGATAATCACAGACTGGTATATGTCAACGTTCAGTTGAGATACTGTTTCGAAATTTTTTTTTTAATAAAACACCCAAAATTCAATGAGAGTAGAGATCCGATCATTTGTTGTACTTGCGAAGCGCGTTGCATGGAATCATCCGTGTTACTTTTGGGTAATTAAAAATTAGGTCATTAAAAAGAAACTCATATTTCTGATATAGAAATTTTGAAAACGGGTCAAATTTGACCCGAAGACTAGCCTAGAAATCTAGACGCACCCTAGCGGCAGCAAATGTAATTTGCAGCCAGGGTCAGTCTAGAAACTCTCCGTTGGCTTGCGAGCTGGAAAAACCAAATTCTGGTCAGGCCAATCACATCGTGTATAGAGTCGGTGGGCGGGCTTAACATAATGACGGCAGAGTTGCGACGGTTCCACGTGAATTCCCTGCTGCTTGAAAACAAAGAAGATGGCTGCTGCTGGCGAACAGCGGTCTTTCGAATCGGCTTTGGCCGCGACTCTGGAAGACTTGGAGTTAAGCACTGAAGTCATTCTTATAAAAGGAAGATGTGTTCGGAGTTTTGCCGACCGGATACGGCAAAAGTTTAATCTATCAACTAGCTTTGCTCTGGTTGGCTATGAGTGCAGAGGGAATTTGAAAGACATCCGTTTATCCCGCCCCTCAGATTGAGCACTGCCAATGGTGAGTTCCCAGACCCAACATCTTGATGTAGGTCTGGCTTGTCAGGCTACCCGAAGACAATACAAGGGTTAAATTACATTTTTCCTCTGATTTTACTTACAAAAGACCGTGGTCATCAGCTTCTGTACTTTGGAGTTGACTCCTCCGATTCTGTACAGTCCCATTGTAGTTAAGCCTGTGCGGCAATACAAAAAGAAATGAAAGAATTGGAACAAGGTACAAAGATTTTCTGTTTAGCTAAGACTTATGCAAATGATATGTGCCGTCATGTCCACTAATGAATGAAGCACATTGTTATTCATATTCAGAGCCAGGCTGCACTCAAGTCATTTGACAGATGAAAGCTGAGAGATTTAAATGTCTCACCTCTATTCTCCACCAGGTCAATGCATTTCCTTACGAAGTTAAATCCCGCCTCATTAAGAAATGCTGTAATACAACATGAGAATAGGGTTGACATGTCAATTAACGCCCGGGTTAACCACGCATCATGCAGGAATAACAAGCGCTCCCCTATGCCTGTGCTCTGACTAATAAGATACAATCCTTGTGCCGGAAGGCTCCCCTATGTCATTTGAGTGGGTGGATGTCAAGTAATTGTGTTAATGAACAGAGATTCTATAGCATGTGTTTGATAGGTATGTGTGTTGGGGATTTTCTTCCAAGTCTTAGAAAGCTAGATTTATGCATTTCTATGATGAAAAGGGTTTGGAAAGATAAAAAAACACACTTACTCTCCTCCTTTTTGCTCAATATGGCTGGCAGGTTGTAAATCTAGACATTTACAAAAAAAAAAAAAAAAAAATACATTGACCATTTGGTTAAAATTGAACAAAATCTCAGAATGAAGAGAATATGTGTCACAGTTTTTACCCAGTGGTCTTGTGCTTTGAGTGGACTGTCCTATTGTTAGCACAAGTCGGTGAGGTCATAGTTTCTTAAAAAGACTTAGCCTGAACCCACCAGAAGAGGGTGCCAGTGACAAATAATTCAGCTCTTGGTGGTGTTTTCTTGTCAAACAAACAACTACAAAAAAATACACATACTGGCCAAACATCAGCCAGCCCAGAATGAATATTTCAGAGACCAACAGGCAGAGTTCCTCACCGGCTCCTTGCCATCCATGGCCTCCAGCCACAATCTTCTGTTGGACTCCGACAGTGCCTGCAGTGTCATCACGCCATGCCTGGAAGGATTTCAGAGAAAAGCTGCTCTCAGTCTGATTTCATTGCCTTGGGGCCCCTGGACAGACCTTGTTTACACTGGCTGAGACCGCTATAAAAGGACTAGTGTGACTAAAATAGCTCATATGCAAATGCTTGACTTCAAGCTGTGCCCTTGGTTGGCTCGGTGCTTCACATCCCATTCCCAATTAGATGCTACATGTGCTTAATATTAGAGTTTTTTTTTTTTTTTGCACCAAACATGCATACACCTTCACATCATCTGAGTTATCATGTCTCATCTCAACATGTGTTACATAGCCTGAAACTGTTCTGAGCATTACGTGCAGTTGATACACAGCACTGCTACAGGATGTAGTAAGCTGGTGATAACATTATCTGATGATACTGGCAAACAAAAACAAACCCCACCCACCCAGTAGTGATAGTTAGTACTAGCATGGAGCCATGTCAAGTTGCATGTGTTAACGGGTAATATTAACCAAATTATGAAATTAAACCAACTGATTTTTAATGTTCCCTCTAGTTGTATTTCGCACTGCGGATAGTTTTGGATTTATTTGACCAAGTTTTTAGATACCTGTCTCCAATACAGTGGAAGGAATTCCATTTGTGATGCTCACAACATTGAAAGCATTCAAAAGATCTAACACCATCTCTTTCCAGATAAAGTGACTGTGTTATCAGTTTGCTTTGGAAGTACTTTCTCAGTCCGTATGAAAACTTTAGACAGTGATGTCTGTGGAGTCCTGGGTACACGTTGCTGTTCAGATTCATTAAATAACATTTCTTTCATCGCTTCGAGCACCACAAATGAAATTCTATTCATTGGGCAAATCTGGGCAAATAGAATTAAACAATTTGCATGGCTGAATACCCCTTTAGTAATTTGTATGAAACAAGCATTTAAAAGATGAGGTTGGGAGCTAGTTGGCCTGATTCTGCCGGGGCTATAGGTTTATTATAATGAGGACAAATAGTTGAGCTTGAAGCTGCCTGGAGCTTGGCCCACATTGTCCTTGTGGTGGGAACAAGCACCTTGGGGCATCGCCGTTTATGATAAATGAGTTGTCCTGCGAATAAAGTGCAGTTATTGTCCATGCTCAGCAACACTCACCAAGGGTGAGCGGTGCAGGCCGCGCTGGCGCTGTGCAACACTAACGCCGAGTGATGATGAGCTACTGTACCTCTATATTCTGAAGTACACAGCACAATAATGAGCTCATATCAAGCTCTCATAACGTCTGACTAGATCAATTCGGCCACAGCTCATCAGCGGGCAGCCGACTTAGAAATGTTTGATCTTTGGCCAATCCCTTATCCTTTTCCCTCAGTACAACATTAAATACCAATCAGTTACGAGTGTTCCCATACAGCTGAATGATTTCAAACTTCTAAAAAGAAGGCACAATGATCAATTGATTCTCGGGATGACATCAATCAATGTATTATTTGAGTAATTGCAGTCAAGTGGAAATCATTTCAGAGTATGTCTGGTCTCCCTAAGCCCATATTGACCAAGTGATTTTGTGAAGGCAACAGTATTTCATTAGAAGGGTTGAAGGGTAACACTTTACAACAACCATCATTTATAAATGGCAAACTGGCAGTTAATTCAACTTTAGTTAATAGTCACGTTACTGGTAACAAACTATGAACGTATGATTTTTAATCTTTACTAATGATTAGGAATGCTATAATTGATGATCTTATTAGTTTAGTGCAATATAAAATAATTAGTTTATAAATGTAGATAGTTAATACTTTGTCAATGGTCATTAATTGCTTGTAAACAATGTATAGATGGCTATTATTAAGTTGCAACTAATGCTTATATTAATTAGTTAATGATTAATACGTGGTTAATTAAAAAGGTCCAATGTGTAGGAATTTCTCCCATCTAGCGATGAGATCATATATCACATCGACTCTCTCGCACCACGCAGTTCAAAGTACCTATTACAGCTACGGTAGCCTTCACGCTTCAAAAAGCCGGTCTCTTGCTCTTTTCAATATCCTTCTCTTTCTGGATGAAGAAGAAAACTCCTGTTCCTGAAATTTGGATTTTGAATACGTGCGGTCCTCCATGTTTCCTTCTTCAAACTTGCCGAGGCCGAGAAGCTACGATACCCATTAGCAGCATTAGCAGCACCTGGGAGTTTATCATGTGACAGCGAACAACAAGCAGAACGTGAACTTTGCTGATCTCAGTTTTACCGTCCAGAGTCAGGCTGTGTCGGACTCTCCCGGTGATTTTTACTTCAGTATTTAAAGTGCTCATATTATGCTCATTTTCAGGTTCATAATTGTATTTAGAGGTTATACCAGAATAGGTTTATGTGGTTTAATTTTCAGAAAACACCATATACTTGTTGTACTGCGCATTGCTGCAGCTCCTCTTTTCACCCTGTGTGTTTAGCTACAGAGTGGGGCATCTCACTTCTGTTTGTGAACAGTGTTTTCTGTTGGTCCCTTTGGGGTGGACTTTGGGCTTTTTCACTTTGTAAACCTATAACGTGCACAAAAAAGATATAACACAATAAAGGAAAGGGAAAAAGCCAAAAAGCACAATATGAGCACTTCAAATATTAATATTATTTTTGTAAGCAATTTTGTTGATTGGGGTTTCATTTACTCAAGCGTAATAGACAGTTTTGTTTATCAGATTGTCAGAAATAACAGGCAAATGCATATTCTGTCAAATAAGGTAACAAGGGCTTATTGCCTTTACTGTACAGGGACCGATCATGTTAAGCCAAAAGGCACATTCTGAAACCCTGCTAACGAGGTATTACAATCATCAGTTGCAACTTTATAATAGCCGGTTTAGAAATAATTTGGTAATCATTAACACATACTAAATATAATATATACAATTTGAATGACGTGTGCGACAATTAACTGTTAAAAGAACAAATTATAGCATTACTAATGAATAATAAACAGTATTAATTATCATTTAATTGTTTTTTAAGAGTAAAGTAACTATTAACTCAAGTTGAATTTACTATCAATGTAGCATTTATCAGTGATGGTTATTATAAAGTGTTACCGAAGGGGTGGATTTGAGATTGAGAGAATGATACGATTAGCAGCACACATGCAGCACATGCAACTGCTCTGAAAGGGCAGCACTGGTCAGTTCACATACCGGACTTTATAGAAAAACTGAAGCGGTCTGAAAAGAGTTCCACGACAGATGTCATTTCTACATCCACATGAACACAGAGAAAAGACGGAATGGGTTCAAAAAAAAAAAAAAAAAAAAAAAGGAGTCAATATCGATGTAGAGAGCATACAACAAACAGGAGCTTGGGAGGGAGAGGACTTGAGGAACATGCATGGTACAAACACAGCTGAAAACATCTGGCAAACCGGGAGTCTTTGAAGATGTTAATCAAACCTGAACAGCTCTTGCAATGCTGAGTAGTCCCATGATAATCTAGGTCAATTGCAAGTATCAATTGGGTTCAATAGAACACAAAATGCATGAGTACAATAAACATCCACATGCGCTTCCACAATCTTTAAATAGGTTAGTTGTAAAAAAAAAAAAAAAAAAAAAAAAAACATGAATTTACCACTGTTTCCATGTGGGTGACTTTTGCTTCGATATAGACAGCTAATATGTGAAAGGATTGTTCAACTTAAAATTACACTTACTGTGAACTGCAAAATGCCATGCCATGGTAACTACTATTATTCAACCCATTTACCAAAAGGCAGTATATTATATAGTGTATAGTATATTGTACAGTATATTGACATTAAATAGATATTGAATTTGGTGACTGTTAAAATAATGAACGAAGCTTCCGTGTCTGAAAAGTGAAGCAAATGCTGAAGTGTCTTAAAGCTGCAGTCCATCTTATTTCCAGCAGGGGGCGACTCCACTGGTTGCAAAAAGAAGTATGTTTGGTTAGAAGTCTATGGGAAAATGAGCCTCTTGATATATTACTCAGTAAACATTTTCAAAATGATTTCATGGTCTGAATCGCTAGTTCTCAAGTCTTCTTCAATGCAGCATGATGTTCATTTTGTAAATTATGGTCCTATTCATTTTAAAACAGACGATAAAGCAGGGAATGCTTTAGGACCTGTCAATCAGGACAGAGGCTTAGCGATGCTAACCATGGCACTGTGGACATTCAAATAGACCTGAGCTTGTTTTTTGGGTGTTGTCTATGTTTTCATCTTAACCTTCGACCCTCTCACTGTGTGTTTTCACTTCCTCAAAGTTAATTGGAACATTTTGGTCGCCTAAAAAATTCTTGTTCAGCGTTCTGAGAACTAAGCTCACTAGCGGTCGCTAGTCTTAGCTGGTAACTTAAGTTTGTTTTCCTGTACTGCCGTACATGCAGATGAGTCGCGCCTAGACCTGGTGCTCTGCGCTTACCCGCCGGTAAATCTCCGCTGGATGACTCGCTTCAGAAGGGCTGTAAATCGACAACTTTTCCCCTTTAGCCTTTAGCGCAGCGCCATCGCATCCATAAACAACGCTGGCTTGCCTGCGTGATCCTCCCCAGCTCCACCCTCTCATCAAAAATCGTCACATCGGGCGCCCGGATAGCTCAGTTGGTAGACCTGCGGCCCTTTGCTGCATGTCATTCCCCCCTCTCTCTCTCCCCTTTCATGTCTTCAGCTGTCCTGTCAAATAAAGGCCTAAAAATGACCCAAAAATACCATCCGGTCGCAAAAAAACAAGATGGCGGCGGCCACATAGCCAAACTCCAGGCTTCAAACCAGCAGTCTATAAACCAACGGGTGACGTCACGGATACTACGTCCACTATTTTTACTATTGGTTTTTCCAAATTGTTTTCTCTAAATGCACTCTTTTAACTAATGATGATGAAATAAATGTTGAAATGCTAGAGCTGGTGGTTATAGTGTTAAATATCATGTTTTGTGTATGTTTTTTTTTTTTTTTAAGTCCATGTAAGATGTAAGACATTTTTGGGAACATGCAGAGGATTCAAACAATCCCAGACCTCTCCATCACTTCGATATCGAAGCAGAAACGCTTGTCGATGGAGTCCGTTTTCCTCCGAATGCAGGACTTGAGCTTGAACATCTCCGGCTGGTTCACGACGAGACCGTTCTGAAAGTAAAACATATCGTACATTAATCAAAACTAATCACAATGAAAAATGATAAGTCTAAAAGTAACACAATCCTCCTATTAGTAAATACAAAAACTCATAAAGTTTGCACCCATTTGTAAGTACAAATTCTTGTGAATGAAGTGAATGTGTTCTGTTGATCGCACACAAAACCAGACTCTCTCTGTTAAAAGCTTTTCATTCCTTTCTTCTTATTTGTGGATTTTGTTATCTTTGAACCATTTTTGTCAAGCCTTTCGCTTTCTGTTCCCATGTCGTAGTCCTGTCATCTTGACTTTATTTTTCTTTTTTTCCCTCTGGGGTAAGACATTCTTATAAGACTCAAGGGGGTTCGTTGTCTCACCCGCACAGATTGTACTTGCTCAGTCGTTTCTCAGCTTTTATCATTATCATAACTAAACTGAACTAAAACTAAACTGAACTACCTGTTTCCCAGCAGACTTGGTTTCGGTGTTGCTCATGGTGAAGGTCTTGCTGCCTTTCTCGTATGTGCAGTAATGACGCGTCCAAGTGCATCCCAGGGGACCTGGGACAGAAAAATGAAGAAAATAGTGCTCGCATTTTTCTCTGAAAAACAGGCTTCTGGAAAGACTTCTGAAAAGCAATTTGCAATCAAAGTGTGATAAATCAAATGTTGTTTATCACTGCAGATAAAAATGTGGGTATCTCTCCCCTTGTTTGAGAGCACATCAAAGTGAATCGGTAAACAGGATGAATTATGAGCTTCTGTGTGAGAGGACCTCCTCTGCAAAGGCCTGGGAAAAACTCAAGACATGTTTATGGTGATGGATGTAAAACCATGCACTTATAAGTGAAAGGGGGAACGTAAGAGGGCCTGGCTGGCTGGAAGCCCAGCAACAAAAGACTCACGTTTCTCCTGGACGTACAGGAAGCCTTCCATCGTCCACTGGCCCGGGGGTTTATAGTCCTGATCTGCAGACCTTATCCTCTTCATCAGCTTCTCCACTTCCTGCTTAGTGCTCATAAAGTTGTTTCGTGTCTGCGCAGATCAAACGCAGGATTGGATAATAATTGCATTGACAGAGGAAGTCTTGTTGCGACTGTTTTCTGCAACTTCTCATCTTGAGTACCATTATTTTGCCTACAGTACATCATGGAGCAGACTAAAAACAGATACAAGGAAAAAAGTCTGACGAATGCTGCGCCTTTGTTCAACGGCACGAGAACACCTGGGGAAAAGAGCACATTGGCGAGCCATTTGGAAACACCAGACACGGTATCTAATCGAAATGAAATACATTCATATTGGACGAATACACTTGGTAAGAGGTGATCCAAAATAAGGACAGAGACTCAATTGTCAATGCTCCCAGGAATCCTCTATTTGGGATTGTAAAAGGTCAGTACAGTATGAGGCGGTTTCATATCCCATACTAGAGAGATGCTGAGACAGCTTCACCTTCTCCGGCTCCTATTAGAGCCCTCTGCTTCTGAGGACACGGAGAGAGGGTTACGGAGTGGAAATTGTCAGGGCAATGGCACTGACATTTTGGGTCAGAGAGAAATTTGTGCCCTCGGGCTGCAAGTGGTGAGGTCATGGTGATGGAAGGAGAGGGCATGGCAGCAGCTAGTTTTACTCCTTAATTCTAACTCATTTTTCTTTTCTTTTTTTTTGACACAGTACCATTAAATGGCCTGCAGTAACTGCCTGCAATACCACGCTCTGAAAATATTGATCCACAGTGCAGCAACAAATCTCATTTAATCACACAACTATCCATTTGTGAAAACTGGGCTTGTTATACCGGTGGTATGATAAGCTGCAGAATCTGATTACGTGGCTGGTTGCCTTTGTGTACAACCCCTGAGGTGTTGAGACTTACGTTCTGTAGGTTGAACTGCAGCTGCTGTTTGTACGGCTCAAACTCGTGAGCCAGCTCATATCCTTCATGGTAGAATGTGAACAAGCCCTGAAGGAAGGCCAGGAGCTGGAGAGGAACAATGTTTAAGGGTGATTTACTGAGTTAATATAGAGCTTGATTACTAATTTACACGAGAAAGCACATTTAAGAAAAAATAAAATGTTCCATTTTGAACACCCAAAACGATAATCACTACTATAATCACACAATTATCATTCGGCATCTTCGAAAACACGGGGACTCCAGTCTGCAGTGGTTTCTATTTTCCAATCACGAATTTCATTTTAATACTGTCGTGTTATGAATTTGCTTTCATTTTGTGCCATCAATCAATTTGTCAGTAAATGTCATACTCTGTGGATATCGACTTTTAATTATTATTAATTATGTACATTGTTGCATTGTCTCATTAAACAGGATTGTACTTTGTGAAAAAAATCAATTTGCAAATCTGACGAAATCATATATTTTCATCTCGATGCACTGAATGTTGCATGCAAGAGGCCACAAAAAAAGAAAACTTTCAGAAAGTTGTAGTTCTTTATGGCTGACAGATATTGATCTTATTTTCTGTATAACACAAAGAGCCTTGGCCATCGTGGCAAAAAAAATGAATAAAATAAAAAGCACAGGCAGTATTGTTGGAGGAAAAAGCTGATCCCATCTCTAACATGGAGGATCGCACAAACATTGAGCTGCTCTCAGTCAAATCCTCAGACACAACAGCTGATGTGATTTCCAGGATGATGCTTGCTATATCAAATGTTCAAGGATGGACCATGCTATCTGTGCCCAGATTCATCACAGGCAAGGTTGAGCCTTGTCAATGTGTCCCACCACTACCAGGGGCCGGGAGATTTACATTTCTGGCCTGGCTTATGGGTGAGCTGCCAGTGGGTGTAAACTAAATGGGAGGTTTTTTATTTATTTATTTATTTATTTTTTAAAACATTCACTTTGCTCCCATCTTACATTATCTGACATTTCACACCTAGAGAACATAATGTTTCCTGGTAACTTATCCGCTAAATATATTAGAATTGACAGGTAGGTGGGGGCTTTTATAGAGGCTTTAATTTGCACTTGCACTTTGTTTTGTTTTGACAGCCATTTCATCTAATTTTACCCGCTACCTTCCCCAAATGGTTTGACTTTATTACAGAGAATTTGTAATGAAGATGAAAAATGTGTGGAATATACAACCGTAGACATATACCTGTTAGAGAGACATAATTGTGCAAGTCTTCAGGAGACAACAGACATTTTAAAAAGACACCTCCATCAGCAGTGAGCTCAACATTTTTAATTATATGCCACTTAAACTAATCTTTTAGATACATATTTAGTAAAAAATAAATAAATAAATAAATAAATAAAGGCAAATCAATTACTGCATCTTCAATAAGCACTGAGCACTAATTGAGCACAGAAATATAATGTTAAACTTTTCTTACCGGCTCAACGAACTCAAATTTCTTCTTTTCTTGCACTTCTTGTATTTTGAAAACATACTCAAGGGACGCGTCGTAGAAGAGTTGTCTCTCCTTATCAATCTGCGTGTCAGCCTGAGAGTAAGCAAACAAACTCTGGGTTAGTGTCATGACAAAGACTGTGTGTGTGTGTGTGTGTGTGTGTGTGTGTGTGGGGGAAGGGCACTGGACAGAGAGTTAATGCTTACATCACCCCGGTGAAATGGTGTGTGCTTAGGGAGGTGATGAGCAAAAGAAAGAATAGTGCACAAACAGCCAGCTTTATTTTGAGGAGACACTCAGCCATAAAACAGCCTTATTCAAAGACATTTGTTTTTTGGTTTTACCTCCTGTAGATAGGCTTCCTTCTTTTTGGATGATAAGTTGAGGTGTCTCTCAAGCGTGGAGTAGTATTTCTCTGTTTCCTTGTCGAATTTCTTCTTCCCCTCCTAAAAAAACATCCACAAGACACATAAAAGTGGTGTGTGTGTGTGTGTGTGTGTGTGTGTGTGTGTGTGTGTGTGTGTCTGTGTGTGTGTGTGTGTGTGTGTGTGTGTGTGTCTGTGTGTTTGAACTGCCACTAGGTGGAGGTCTAACTACGTTTTCACATGTCATTTCAAATTCCTGTCAATAGATTATTACAGGTCATAAAAGGGCCATATGACTGTGTAATGACGAGTAGACAATGTCGGCATGGTCAGTAAGGACCGTAATAGTGTATATCAATAGGCCAATATACACTATTATTCTCACCAAGCCCCAGCTCTGGGACATAAGAGTGTATATAATCGATAGCATAATACATATAGCACTATCCCAGACAGGACTGGCTGGATGGATGCAGTTTGCATTTTCCTTCCTTGTTATGCTCCACCTGCAAAGACAAGTCAAGCTCCATAGTCACAAGTCCCAGGATTCAGACAGGCTGTCCCAGAAGGCTCTGAGGAAGGAACGGAAATGGGCTTTTCATGCCAGATGCCCATCTATAAAAGCATACGGACTAAGAGATTGAACATTTCACCCAAAAAAAAAAAAAGAAAGATCCACTTCACAGGCCATAATCAAACTCTGCCCAAGCAGAGAGAACATGTCTGTGTGTGAGGGCATTCAAGTGTCTCATCTGCAAGTCTGACCTCCAAACCAAGCTCTGCCCACTTAATGCCCATCTCGCTATGCAAACATTCATAGAAGGGGCTAGTGGAAGGACAGAATAAGAAGCGGTGGAGGGGTGGGGGATATGTGACTAAACGGCCAATGTAACCAGATCCTGCTTGTTTGTTTTCATTCCCATGGCCCTGAAATTTAGCAAGTCTAATCTACTAGCTACTGATATGACCTAGAATAGTGTTCTGCCTCTGCAACCCCCACAGCAGTTAAAACACACTGGAGGAATTCACCACGAGACACTGTAACCCTCCTGCATGACTATTACAAGAACAGCACAAAAATCAATATATAATTTCATGTAGCAGCATCTTATTTCCATCTTTCTTGTCATGTCTGGCCCAGGAATGATCTTTTCAGGAGTGAAAAAAAAATAAAAAATCAATTGTGTATATGCCCACTATTCAGAAACAAACGCAAAATAAACAGGTGGATGGTAAAATAAATATATAATTAAATATGAGGACAGGAAATATATTTCCCTTAAGGATTGAGTGTTTTTTTTATTATTAGAGAACAAGAAGGGAGCCGACTGTCTGCCATTGTGACTGCTGATGACGTGACATTATTTTGTGAGCACTCATACTACTGAAGCCCTGGGGGAAAATACCCACACACACACACACACACACACACACACACACACACACACACACACACACACACACACACACACACACACACACACACACACACACACACACACACACACACACACACACACAGGAGATCACATTAAATTAAGAGCTTTAGGTTTAGCTGAGCCCCGCAGTCACAGCAGGAATCTCCCAGCATTGCTGACCAGTGTGAGCGTGCCAGAAAACTCCTCGCAAACCCCCCCCCCCTCCGTATGTCTGGACAAACTCTTTCCCACTAACAAAGAGAGCAGGGAGTGACTCAGAGCTGCAGTGAATCTGTGAGGCAGAGCCAGCCTGATTAAGTCACCCAAAGTGCCCTGCTTTGTTTTGATCCAGGCAGGACGTGTATAAACTGGCGCTACCGTAATAATACCCTAGCAGAACACCAGGTGTTTGTTGGTTGGTTGGTCTCTCTCCCCCCCACCCCCTCCCCCTCCAATGGATATATTTGTGCAATCAGAGTGGAATAAGAGCGATGTAAATTGCAAAGACTCTCCTAGAGAAGGAGGGAGCAGAGCAGGCAAAAGGGCTTTGATGCTCAACACGTAGTGGCAGAGGACATAGCTGTGGATAGATATATATACACCCTAAAAAAAACACATAGGGCGGGGGTTTCTGACACAGAGATATGCCAGCGCCCCAGAGTAATCAGCTGGCTGGCAATGGATGAAGCCGAAGCACTTCCAAACACCCTGTGGTGCACAAAACACACATGAACCAAACCACTTGGGAGATTTCCTCATCTGATTGCTTTGTTCGCCCTCATGAATAAATCAGATGCAGGAAGAGAATATTCGGATGCAGATATCCTCTGTAGTGGAATTTCTGACTCTCATGTTGCTGTTAAGAGCGCTTTGATGCCAGCTGTAGTAAGGGCGAGTTCGCTAATTGCTAATGCAGCGTTGCAGGGAGGGTAAATGATGAGAGAAACTGCAGGCAGCTTTTCTTCTGGTCATCAGGTGTTCTCGGCAGTGCTAAAGAAAGGATGCTGGGAACAGGCGCGAAGACGGCGGGAGGAAGATTTGGACGCTAGCCGTACAGCGCCGGTTTTGACACTGGCCCCTAACGAGCCTCAGGGCCATCATTTCTGAGCCTCTCATCACCATGGTAACAGATGAAAGCAGCACGGGAGGTCGAATGTGTCTGTGTGTATGTGTGTATAGAGGAAAGAAGCCCAGACATCACTCACACACTACACTTCCTCACTTCCGTCCAACACCCTGGAATAATGCAAACATCAATGGCTGGCGAGGCGTCACGTGCAGCCTATCTCGCCACGTTTTCATTGTAAATGGATTCTCTGAGCAGTGACATGAAAGGGAGAACCCCGCAACCTATCTTGATGAGCTCATTAGAGGAAGCTAATTGGAGCAGAGGTCCAGAATGGCGATTAAATTGCAATAGCCGGGTTGTTTTGATGCTCCACCACACACGAGCCGGTCTTGCTTCCACAGGGGGGGGGGTAGAGACAGAGAGAACACAAGGCTTCCGCGCGGGTTTCAGTTACTTTGGTGCAAAGCCAACAAACGTCTCCCTTCTTACCTGGAATCCAACTTCCCGAGGAGACATCACAGAGTGCAAGAAGTTGGCCAATTAACAAGAAATAATTACAAACATCTGCTTCTGCAGAGTTGAAGAACAAATACCCAGACTTCTGAAAATACTGCATCTAGTGTGTGTGTGAGGCAAAGTCAAAAGCTTTATTCTAAAACATGAACACTTATCCATGCCTCTGCTCTCTCTGACACATGATGTAATAAATCTAAAGTGATAAAAATAGGAGAAAAAAAAAAAGCTCCATATACTATGCACACGTTGCTGGTGAACAAAGAGAATTGCTTTTGTATCTGATCTGAGACCAACTCTGAAGGTCTGAGCAAAGCTGCAGGGAGGAAAAAAAAGCGTGCATCTCCATCAACCTATACTGTATCCTCTAGGGATCCCTTAGGCTTCTCCCAACAAGATCAACCTAAACCTCGCTCTCACCCCCTGCAGTAACTGGCGACATCATGTGTGGGAAAAGACCGGATGAATCATCAGGAAGTTTGGAGCTCCTTGTTAAAATGACACACGGGATGATTATTTGTCTTGGACTACATCACCGCTCAGCGATGACGAAAGAGCTTCCTCAGAATAGCCTAATTATGTCCGAGGTAACAGGAAGGGTTTTAATGTCAGAATTAAGGCCATCTTCTAATAGATCCCGATATTAATAGTACTGTTTCTTTTGTTTTGTTATGCATTTCATTTCAGTGTCCACTCGTAACAATTGCTGTGTCCAGATTTCAAGATTAAAGATGACATTAGTTAGTGAACCTTAACTGCGGGGCAGTCATGTGTTTATTTATGAAGTTTCTCTTTTTCTTTATTAAAGGTCCCATGACATGGTGCTCTTTGGATGCTTTTATATAGACCTTAGTGGTCCCCTAATACTGTATCTGAAGTCTCTTTTATATAGGCCTTAGTGGTCCCCTAATACTGTATCTGAAGTCTCTTTTATATAGACCTTAGTGGTCCCTTAATACTGTATCTGAAGTCTCTTTTATATAGACCTTAGTGGTCCCCTAATACTGTATCTGAAGTCTCTTTTATATAGACCTTAGTGGTCCCCTAATACTGTATCTGAAGTCTCTTTTATATAGACCTTAGTGGTCCCCTAATACTGTATCTGAAGTCTCTTTTATATAGACCTTAGTGGTCCCCTAATACTGTATCTGAAGTCTCTTTTATATAGACCTTAGTGGTCCCCTAATACTGTATCTGAAGTCTCTTTCCTGAAATTCAGCCTTGGTGCAGAATTACAGCCACTAGAGCCAGTCCCACAATGAGCTTTCCTTAGGATGTGCCATTTCTGTGTCTGTAGCTTTAAATGCTATTGAGGAGGAGAGGGGGGGGGGGGGCAAGGTGGAGGGTGGGGGTGTGGCCTTGACCAACTGCCACTTTGCTCGTTTGAAAGCCATGATGCCTCTCTCTCATGGGTGGGCCAAATTCTTTGGGCGGGCAAAGCAGAGAAAGGGGAGGTAATCTTTCCCCTTATGACCTCATAAGGAGAAGATTCCAGATCGGCCCATCTGAGCTTTCACTTTCTCAAAGGCAGAGCAGGATACCCAGGGCTCGGTTTACACCTATCGCCATTTCTAGCCACTGGGGGGGACCATAGGCAGGCTGGCGGAACTCAATGTTAAAAAACCTCATAAAGTGAAATTTTCATGCCATGGGACCTTTAAACACAAAGACAAAGAAGACTGACAGGAGAGGTTACCCACAAAAACAGATGGATGTCAAACATAAGTTCTGTGTTCAGTCGGTTACACTTTACTTGAAAGTATCTACATAAGAGTGACATGACACTGTCATGAACGAGTCATAAACGTTTATGACATAACGCTTCTTTTAGTAAGTGTCATTCGGTTTGTCATGTGTCATGACTGTGTCATGTGTTCATGACAGCGTCATGTCACTCTTATGTAGATACCTTCAAGTAAAGTGTTACCGTTCAGGGGCACTTTGGGCTCCAGACAACAGTCAATACACTGGAATAAAACACAATATGACTACAAGTTATGTCAGCTCATAATTCAAATGATTATGAAGTCCTTGTTTAATAGCAGTGCGTAGCAGATACTGTCCGGAAGATATAAGGTCATTAGAATAAAACTGTCCTTCCCAAATTGTATGTAAAAACAGAAATCCATGAATTCTCCGTCATGATTACCAGAATAACACAACAGTGAGATTAGTCGTCTTTAATAACCAATCATTTTCTTTAAGATCATGTGAAAATGTTTCATTGTGCATTCATTATTTCTAAAATATAACATAACAACAAAGCATAATACTCCTGACTTACTTTACTTTCAGGCCCTCTACCTTTAATTCAGTTCTGTGTGATGTTGCCGTTTGTATATAAACTAATTTAATGCATAATGGCTGATATATTTACAGTGGATGGCTCCTGCCTTCAAACAGGTAAAGACCGACCTCTCAAGGTCTACTTTGACTGCCTCGTGAAATTCTAGCGATCAGAAGAAAAAGTAATTACTTTCTGAAAGATTGTTGTAATGGTGTTTCTGCTTTATTGGGTAGGGCACAGTGGGAAATGATGGGACAGACATGAGAATAATGGAAAGAAATATTTTTAATTTGCATCATCTTATTCATGCGTTTTGTTGGGGTTTTTTTGCAGCAGAAAGTTTGCAGTCACCTTCATAATTTTTCACTTCTCGCTGTGAGAAGTGTTTTCAAAGCCTAGTGAAGTTTCCTTGTCTTATCGTAGTGTGCATTTCCTGCTTAATCATGAATGTATGAACAAACTTTATTACTAAGGCTTCAACTAACCATTATTTTCATTGTCGATGAATCTGTCGAATATTTTCTCGATTAATCTATAAATTGTTCGCTCTGTAAAATGGTGAAAAAATGTGGATCAGTATTTCCCAAAGCCCAAGATGACGTCCTCAAATGTCTCGTTTTGTCCACAAGTCACATTGATTAAATGACGCTTCGAGGCAAAGAATTTTGCATCGATGATTTTTAGTGATCAAATTATTCGAGTTAATCGAAGAATTGTTTCAGCCCTAGACGAAACCCTGAGTTAACTAACATCCCCACGAATTCCGTCAAACGATATCACAGCCAGCACAGTCCAGTCCCACTGAAAAGGTATATAATGATCGTCCTGGCCCAGCCCTAACTGCCAGTGTCTTTTAGAAAATTCAAGACAGACAGAGAGAAGTCAAGGCTTTCAGTCATGTGCATGAAATAGGTACTTATCTAAGTCTACGGACTTACCACAACATCCAAAGGTTAATCAAAGTATAAACATGTACTATATATATATATATATATATATATATATATATATATATATATATATATATATATATATATATATATATATAGCTATCTGTATGATTGAAAAGTTTAAGTGTAGCCCATAGCTGGCGAGCATATCTTTAAACCACTTGAATTGATCCCTTTACCCCACAGCGTCTTGGTTAGCATATTTTGGGATTTCATAGCATGAATGCAAATGTCATTTCTGCCTCTGGAGACCACAAGTGGCCAAGAATCATCTGAAGTCTGTGCACCCTTTGTAGCATGAGGACAGCTCAAATTATCGTGGCCATCTGACTCCCATCTGGGTCTGTCTGCACTCATTCCTCACACTCAGCTAGAGAGGGACCCCTATGGTGCCCCTAATGTTGAAGACCCTTACAGGGAATATAATATTGTCGGAATTGCCACCCACCCGTTCGACACTTCATGGTTTTTTTCTGGAGAAAGTGTCCCTGGGGTCTTAGAGAATCTGACAACCAATAAAGACACACATAGTGTGGACCCTGCTTTAGGCAGTTTCCCTTTAATGGTTCTCAGTTTGTGGGAAGAAAAATCTACACAACAACAGGACTATGTGAGAGTTCAGGCCTAAGGTTGAAGTTTTAAGAGATCAGTTAGCAAATTAGTGGAAGAGCAGAAGAGCTAACTGTGTTGTAGATGTACCCTGAAACCAGGACAGATTTCCGTTCCTTATTTCAGTTCTGAAAGTATTGTTCTTTGCCTGGGAAGTTATCAACTTCCAGTTTACAAAAAATTCAGTTCTACATCCTGGTTTGGCAGCCAGCACATATGGTAAATCCATGTTCCAGTGCAAATACATGATTGTTAGAATTCTCGTGGCTTTCTTGACATGTACTTGTTATACACGGTGCAAAGTTTGAGGCTTTTATTCCAAAAACATTTGGCTGAGGCTTGTACGAAGCAGACTGTGCCTATAATATGGTCTGCAGTCAATCTGCTGGTGGGTTATGGCCATGGAAGTGTTGTGCTTGTGCCTTGAAGAAGCTGATACACTGGTACGTAACCTCAGTGGGATTACTCGCAGTATACCCAAATAAGGCAAGAGCTCCCTGTTTGTCCATCTGACGTCCTCAGACATGAAGCGCAGTAAGTAGAAGGGTCAGACAGCCTGCAGATCTCTCCAGATTCTCGGAACAGTGGAAAGTTGCTCAGCCACTCGTGAGGTCTGCCTTTTATCTCACTCTTGTTGGGCTAATGTTTAGCGGGGGATGGGACGTAGGAGGAGAGAGCTATTAGGAGGAAGTGGTGGGAGAAAATAAGAGGTAGTGGGAGTGACGGGGGCTGTTGCTTTTAAGAAACCATTTTATAAACATAGAGAGTCGGTGCAATAATACTGAGCACTGTGATGGGGGGAGGGGGGCGGGGGGGGAGAGAAAGAGATGGCAGCAAAATGTGCCATTTCATTATAGTCGATACATGTGATGGTTGAGACATGAAGCGACAATGGTTATCTAGTCTGGGCAGTAAAAAGGAGTGTGACTGATGTTCACACCTCAGCCCTGGGAAGAGAAATAGTTCTTTAACAATGCAGCTTGGCTTGTGAAGACACCAATGAATACAGCACCATGTACATTTAGTTATGATACAGTGTGGATATATGTTACTGTAATAGTTGGTTTTATATCTTTTTTTTCCCTTGTTTTTTTTTTTTATCAATAGTACATCTTGTCTGGAATTTGTATTCTTTTCTTAAATATTTTAAAAAAATATGTACATTCATTTGTAAATTGGTGGCAAGTATGTACAGCTATCTTTAATTTTAATGTTCCTTTTACCAGACCTCAAGGTTGTTGTTTTTTTATCCCACAGGTGCATTTTCTTATGCTATTGTATATTTCTTCTTTTTCTTCTTTCTTTTATATGCACAAAAACAGACAGAAGACAGAATGAAGTTTAGTAAAATGACTACTTTTGTACAGACCAGTGGCTGTCAAGTCAGATGGGTGAGAGTGTGACTTTAAGGCTGGAATGTGCCTTGCAGGGTTTAGGGCGATGTAAAGAAGTGCAAATGATTCACAGAGTCCAGTGTAGAGTGAGCAGTGGACTCAGAAACTCGGTGGGAGATCTGTGTAAGGGCTCGAGTTCTACCCGCGTGTTCATGTGTGATCTCATCAAGGCACAGACCACAAACAAGCTGCTGTACTTTCATTTGATGCCTTTGCGTTGGCCAGGAATGAAAGCATGGCTTGTAGCAACAGGCCCACACTGTTTCTACGCAGTCAACTCCGGCTTTAACAACATATCCAGTGTGGATGCAGGATGCCTTCAAGCAACATTCTGCACAACCCCTGCTGATAGTGATCCTCTGTGGCCAACAGGTCAGGGAGAAATGCATTGCATGTAACAGGATTACAAAAACGGTGAATGCAATATAATGCATTAAAAATGTCTTGATCATACAGAAGCATCTTTGAAGGGAGAACAGGACTCAGACTGTGTCTTTGCACACTTTCGTGTTTGCTTTTGCATAGAAATGCATGGAATTAAATACTGTGTGATAGGGCTGGGTATCGTTCAAAAATGTTTTCAATACCGATACCGTGAATTCAATACCGAATCCTGAACGATACTTTTTCCGATACAGAATTTTTAAAATCCATTTTAAAAGGACAATTCCGGCACAAAATGAACCAAGGGGTTAATAACATATGGGTACCGAGTCGATCGTTCTCTGGAACATGTTTTCATGCTAATCGAATGTGTCTCTAGCTTGAAACAAGCTACCGCAAAACAGTGGTTGAGTGCCAACGCTAGCTTTCGGGCAGAGGGTAAATCGCTACTTTATACCACTAACAAGGATCAAAATAGCACCACACTTCAACAGTAGCATAATGAGGGTCCCTACATGTAAACCGAAGCATTGAGAACTTTGTAAGTGTACAGACAGTTTATTAAATAGATAGTAGCATAGCATTTGGGGCAGCTGTGGCTCAGTGGTAGAGCAGTCGCCTGCCAATCAGAAGGTTGCTGGCAAGACACTGAACCCCGAGTTGCCCCCGATGCTATGCATCGGAGTGTAAATGTGTGTGAATGTTTATCTGATGAGCAGGTGGCACCTTGTACAGCAGCCTCGGCCACAGTGTATGAATGTGTGTGTAATAGTGAATGGTTCCTGTACTATGTTAAAGCGCTTTGAGTAGTCGTTAAGACTAGAAAAGCGCTATATAAATACAGTCCATTTACATTCATGTTAACATGCGGGCGCCATCTTGGAAAACAAATCATGAGCAGTCGAATCACGAATGCTTGCCTTGTTAGTGGTGTAAAATAGCGACTTACCCTCTGCCTCTAAAAGCTAGCGTACCGTTTTGCGGTAGTTTTTTTCAAGCTAGTGACACATTTGATTAGCATGAAAACATATCCCAGAGAATGTTCGACTTGGTACACATATGTTATTAACCCCTAGGTTCATTTTGCGCCGGATTGTCCTTTAACAAAAAGAAATTACTACATTACAGATCCCAAATCTTTGTTTTTATTTTTCAATTCCTTTACAGCCATGTAACGCACACTGTAGTCAAGCCTCTCAAAATACAACAACACACACACTTGAGCCCTGTCTATGTGTGTATCCTAGTGTTTTTGCTGCATGCACCTACGGCGTGTAACGTTACGATAGCCAATCACAAGCATTATTAGATCTTGGTTTTAGGATTTACTCCTTTCGGTATTGAAATTTGGCATTGAATGACGAGGCATTTGTTTCGATACTCGATACTATGGAGGCATCTGGGTCGGTGCCTAAAAGTATCAAAGTTCAGTACCTAGCCCCTCGGTGTGAAATACAGTAATCACTTCATTGACGTGGTTTTCAAAATCGAATATGTAATTTGTGTTAGAAGGAAATTGCACCCACAGCTCTGTTTGTGAACATGCCTGCGAAAGACACATAATTATTTTGCTCAATGTGCCACCTTCAGCTAAACATAAGCTATCTGCCTTTAAAAAACTGATTATCTTTTCAAGCCACAAGTCGGAATATCTTTTAATATCGCACTCACAAACTGACAACTTTGTTTACACCCCCCTACGGTCTTACTTTTAATTAATGATTTACATACTGTAGGGGGGATGTGAGGGGGTGAGAACCAGAGGCTTGAATGTCAGAACACAATATCTTCTGCTTTTCAGTTGCTAATTGCACATGTATGTGGTGTATTACTGTACCTTGGCAGCACCGATTTGCTCCTTACGAAACCTCTCCAAGGGAGTAATCAACACATCATCTGCATTCTGAATCTGAAATGAAAAAATAAAAATGAAACTACAGACACATGTCAGACTGAAAGATGGGATCTGACTTACTGGAACCTTCTGAATAATTCAAAATGACCATTAGATGGTAAAACATCACAAAAGCCTTTAATCTAGTAGTCATTCAGATGTATTACAATGGTCTGGCTTTGCCCAATGTGCCAGAAAGTGTATGACAAACAGGAAATTATAGCACAGAGAATTAGAATTAACACACATTGAGTCCAAACACATGTGGAGGATAGAGCAATCACATTCATTAATATACTTTAAGCCTGTGACAATGAACAGTGTGCTCCTGCAAGGTACCCAAAGTGAGTACAGCAGCGATAAGAGATGGAGCACTCAACAATGGCTCCGCTAGATACAAGAAAATGGAACCTTTTTATGTGAGCTGTGAAGCACCAGCATTGTCAAACCTGGCTGAAATATGACGCAGCACAGCAGATGAGGGAGCTTTACAACTGCAGCCTGCCATGCATTTTAATGTTTGATGTATATCTCCAGATATTGGTGACCTCTCCTGCGCCACGACTGGAGTAAAAAAGGTCTCTCCTGGAGCCTCTGCCTTCTCATTCCAGACAGAAACAGATTAGGTGAGATGTATTGTGCCAATTACAGTCAACGCCCAATCCCTGCGACTGAGAGTTTCAAGGAAGGAGCCATTAAGGTGCTTCTGAATTTCCCCGAAGATGGGCTTTCATCCACTGAGATCAGATGACATCAGGCTGGTGGTGCTGCTCTACGGTACGCGCAGTCACAAATGGCATGGCTCTCAGGTTGATTTAAGGTGGTTATTCTGTGAGGTGAGTGGATGAGATAAACTAAGGGTTGAGCTCTATAATACTTCCATGATACCGGCACTAATTTAGAGGTGTCGGCTCAGATGCACTCGGCGGCAACAGTCCTCTGAACACACAGCGTGTCGGGAAAGGGTTTATGTTTTGAACCATTAATCACACAGCGCATTTCCATTGTCCCAAAATAACCTGTCAGCTCAATCACCCAACCACAACCAGTGACACCAAGGAAGCAACCGGCAAAAGAGGAAATCGACGACATTAAGAGGTCGCTTGACCTTCTCTCTGAAGAGATTAACGCTGTCAGGCTGCAGCAAAAATCCATGTTAGAACTGGTTGCAGAAGTAAAGGCTACAAGAGACTCACCTTCCTAGAGAACCGAGTGGCTGATCTAGAGCAGTACACGAGAATGAATGATGTTATTGTATCGGGGCTCAAAATAAAACCTTGGTCGTATGCATGGGCAGTGACAGTGACCACTGACCATGATCGGTAGCCCGATGAGTCGGTTTCTTACTCCGTGGAGCAACAAGTGCCAGCCTTTCTACAGTCCAAGGGCATCGAATTGGACTGTAACACCATTGAGGCTTGTCACCCTCTGCCTCTGAGAAATAACAGCGACAAACCAGCCATAATAATGAGGTTTGTTAAAGGAATACGCCACAGTTTGTTGAACCTCTATATTTATATAGGTGGGGAAACGCATTTTTGTCTCAGTGCATGCATTGTCTTAGTCTGGCAACTAGCTAGCTCAGCTTAGCGTAGTGAATGGAATCCTATGTTGCCAGTTAGCATGTCATGAGTAAAAGTGACCCAACAACAACAAAAACAAAACCTAATTACTTCTTGTGGCCTCCGTTTGGGTGGAAGTAGGCTACAGCCGAAGCACTGCTACTTGGGTGTAATAATGTACATTTTTATTACACCGGGATATTTGTGGACCTTCAAATATATACGTTTCACACTCGACTGTACTCCGTCCGATTGAGGTGGTTACACTATATTACAATTTCACATATTTGCAGTCCTGCTGTCTACATTATCCCTACATTTACTCTATAGTGAGCAGAAAACAGACATCGTGAATCATCATTTGCACTGACGGATGCAATGTTGCATAATGTTTATTTCCACATTCAGAAAAGGCAAAGTATTGAATTTATTACGAAAGAAAGTAGTGTACATGCAACGGCCAATATGGTTTTGCTCCAATTTGGTCGTTTTGCTTGCGCTACACACTGCATGCATTTTACAATTAGAATTTGCACACAATAAAACAAATCATCAAAAAACAAAAGTTAAAGTGATGGTTCGGAGTAATTCACCCTAGGGTCCTTTGCACCATGACCTTGAGCCAAACACCCCCCCAGAAGCTTTTTTCACCTGGGTCTAACATTGGGCGAGTTAGCGTAGAGTAGCGTTAGCCGCTGAATAGCTTAGCGCAGGAGCTAATGGACCCATGTTTGTATCTCGTAAATGACCCCACTAATAATGCCCGAAATGATACCAAAGGTCTACACTAGTACAAATAGGTTATGCACTCATAAAACGATGGATTGGAAAGTTTGTAAGTACACCAGAAGTTTATGAACACTTGCCTGCTCTCTTCTGCTCTCTGTTGCTGCTGCTGCTACCTGCAGTTAGACGAGTGCTTAGGGCTGTCTACAAATTACAACACCGAAAAGAGATACAACAAAAATATGTATTAATTTAATGATTAAATAAGGTAATGTCTCCAAACTTACCTCAATTATTACTTGTCTCCTGCTAGTTATATTACAGCACTTACTTTAAAAAATAAGTTAAATTAAAAATATTTTTGTTGCATCTCTTTTTCGATTGTTGCATGCCCTAATTTCTCCCTAAGCACTTAACAACAACAACAACGCAAGAGCAGAAGCCAGCAGGCAAGTGTTATTTACATAAACTTCTGGTGCTAACTTACAAACCCAACCATCGCTTTTTAGGGTGCATAACCTATATATACTAGTGTAGACCTTTGGTATCATTTCGAGCATTATTAGTGGGGTCATTTAAGAGAACAAACGCGGGCCCCCCCATTAGCCCCGCTAAGCTATTCAGCGCAACCTACCTCTACGCTAACTACCAATGTTAAAGGACAAGAAAAAAAGTGAAAAACTTCAGGTGGGGGGTTAAGGCTCCGAGGTATGATGTAAAGGACCCTAGGGTAAATTACTCCGAACCATCACTTTAAGTGACTAAAGTAAAACCGTGCTGAAGTGATTTAATTGTCATTCATTCATTAGAACTACCAAATACTTGTAACATGTTGCATGCATGTTTCATATCACTGTATATGTATTATTGGTGTTATTGATTGTTGGTCACACTTTATATTTTTTAATTTGGGCAACTTTGACATTATAGGCTTAATAATCATTGGACTAATGGAAAAATAAATCACTAATGAACTGTTAGTTACAGGTCTACAGTAGAAAGTGTTAATTACATCTGAAATCTGCAGACTGTGTGCCTTCGATGACATATTGGTTGAAACTCTGTACTCCCACTACATAATTACAATTTTAAATAAGGTCAACACCTTCATCATGTGCGTGCTGCAAGATGACACTAAAAACACAAAAGAGGGTGTTACTGTACATGTAAAGAAAGACGTTTTTAAAGAGGCTGAAGAAAAATGTTGGGAAGCTACCAAGTATACCAATGAATGCATCTTTAATCTTTATTTACAATCAGTTTCTTGTTATAAACTTGGATGGTTGCAGAAAAAACTTACATACAACATACAAACCTAACCCTAGGCTATATCGATAAAGTTATATTTTCGGGACTGTTCAGGTGCTGCCGGAAATTCCGCCGGATGTCCGTCATTTCGGCCGGATGTCCGTTACCTTCCTCTCTTTTTGTGTTGCCGTTCTAAACTCCGGTGGATTCATAAGGACTATGGTTGGCTGCTCCTCCGATCTCTGCAGGCTAAATCCAGACAGCTAGCTAGACAATCTGTCCAATCTGAGTTTTCTGTTTCACAACTAAAAAAACTTTTGAACGAACACATTCCACCAAAACAAGTTCCTTCCCGAGGCTATTTAGCAGAGGCACCGTGGCTCCATCCGGCACTTAGCACCGCCCAAGATGATTGCGATTGTTCTAAAGAAATGCCAATAAACCAATGTTTTTCTCCCATCCCAGAATGTTATGTGGACTCGCCAGACCCTCCTCCGCACCTCTGTGGAGAAAGTTCTGGCAATGCGAGACTACCCTAACCCTAACTCAAAACCTATATTATAGGCCGCCACTAGATCGGGTTTCAAAACATTGAAAAAGCATAATATAAGAAAAACCATGACAATTTGGTTACAAGTGTGACGACCCCAGCCTCCCAGCCTCTAGGTGTCTCCGTGCTTGTCTGTTGGTGTCATTAGGCTGTTATCTGCGCCTCGCCTGTAAGCTGGATGGGAGCAGGCGGCAGCAGCAGGGGGCGGTGACAAGAAGCTACGGTCAAGTTGGACATTTTAGAACCGTTTCCAGCAGCCTTCAGTCTCCACAGGAAGTCACTCACATCCTGTTAGGTCTGATTCAGATTCATTCAAACGTTATCAGACCAGCTTGTACACAGCCTCCAGTTGTTTTTATTCTGACAGAGTAGCTGTTAAAATGCTCTACAGGCGATCTGTTGCTGATGTTAATACACAACAGACTGTAGATGAACCGTAATCTGAACATATTCAGTCTCTTTGACTACCAAACGTCACCATCAGCCACACAACATGTGTTCTATTAACAGAATAAGCCTTTAAATCAAACAAATATCAATCAAAATCAAAATTGATATAGACCTTAGTGGTCCTCTAATACTGTATCTGAAGTCTCTTTCCTGAAATTCAGCCTTGGTGCAGAATTACAGCCACAGCAGAGAAAGGGGTGGTAACCTTGCTCCTTATGACCTCATAAGGAGAAGATTCTAGATCGGCCCATCTGAGCTTTCATTTTCTCAAAGGCAGAGCAGGATACCCAGGGCTCGGTTTACACCTATCACCATTTATAGCCAGTGGGGGGACCATAGGCAGGCTGGCGGAACGCATATTAATGTTAAAAAAACTCAAAGTGAAATTTTCATGCCATGGTACCTTTAAAGAAGGAAAAGAAAATCGCAATACTCAATACTATCGATTCGCAATTAATGAAAATCGCAATACTCTCACACATAGTCAAAATAAGGGAGTCATATATGTAAAAACAAACAAAACTAATATATCTAAATAAGCCACTGAGGGGTGGGGAACGGGTGAACTTGGTTCTGATGCATTTTCTGGGCTAAAAATAAATCCATGTCCAGTGCGTTGTATAACTTTGGATTCGGCGATCCATTTATTCACAGTTCGGTATACACATGCTCACTGTGATGTCCCACTACAAGTCTGAGAAAGTTCTCGCAGTAACCAGTTTATGAAAGTTTATTATTATTATTAGATGTAGGCAATGTCTCACAGAAAATAAAATGTACGTACGACGCGTACAGGATTAGGGCTGCCGGCGCTACTGTGAACCTTAACAGTCTGATGATGAACAGTCGGAATGGTGATGCGTGGCATTAAATGTTCCTGCCGCAAGGAATTGTGGATCGCCATTATCTCCTTCCCTTTCGTAAAGGATGGTCCATACTATGGCATACTATGCTAAAGGAGATAAGAAAGGAAGCATTCAAGCACCTTTCCTTATCACTCAGACAATTTGACCGGCTCTTATAGTGCATTCCATTTACTTCGGAACTCGGAAGCCGGAGCTGGGAATGACGTCAGACCCGACTTGAATGCGTTCCATTATTTTTCATTGTGGGGTTTGCTGTAGCCAGGTTAGCCATTGTTAGCAATATCAGTTGATAACAATGCGTTACACGTTTTTTTGTGCATATGAACAGTGTAGCAACATGTCCACGGATAGAAGTTGGACAGGACTGTGTGTACGACTGATTTATTGAGACACAAATCAGTCCCTCCAGGATTTTGCAGCCGTTTTTTTTTTAGATTGTTGCGGCCCAAAATGTCTGATTTTGCGGGAGCTTTTGTAAAAAATTGCATATCAGAAACAAGGAAATGAATTTGGCGACGTGCGTGCGTTACGTCAACCCGTTCTCACTCCCGCTTGGTCAGTGGCTCTCAGTCACATACTGACGCAAAGTCTGGCACGTGGGACTGCTGTGATTGGTTAAGTTGTTGGAAACTCCGGTTATTGGTCAAATTTGCGGTTAAGTTGCGGGTTGCACCAAATTCACGGTGATTGGTTGAATTCCCGTGAATTGTAGCGATCACAACATCGCAAATTCCTGGAGAGACTGAGTAAATGAACTGTATGTTACTACAGCTTTCACTGCTGTTGACGCACCAGGCAGCCATTTGGGATTTTGAGCTCGGGGTACTCGGAGGTTGTCCGACTTTCCAACTCGGAAATCCGTTTTCAGGGAGGCGTGTTTCCGACTTTGACCTTGGAAATTCCAACCTCTGAGTACAAATGGAACGCACTACAGTATATCATGACTACTTCCAGGACGGTTCACTCCGTTAGGAACCTTCCTAAGCAAAAAGGACTATTCGACCGCAGCCGTATCGTTTCCAGCATTCAGCAGTTCTGTCGGTTAAGTTATGCTGTGTTGATATTTATTGTCAGTTGTTTTAAATAAAAACGGCTTTCTTTGGCGGCCTACTCTCTCCGTCTCTCTTTTATTGTCACGTTCTTTGAGCTGGGCTGTGACACAAGTGATACTCTATTAGGAAAGTAAAGGACAATTGATGGTCATCAAATCTAGCTGCGATAATCCCCCAGTCATATCCAAGTCATCATGTTATCTACTTTGTCAACAGCGAGAATTATAGTACTCTGCCAGTGTGATAATGTAATTTCCTCCGTCTTATCTCCCACGCTTTCTGTCTAATTGAGTATTACCGTGCTTTAAATGTAGATTTCTAACGACATACTGTGTTTTTTGTTCTTCATTTTCAGTGCAATGGAGAGGACAATTGAATATACAGCAGATAGTTTAATTATTTCAGAATGTTACCGGTAGCTGAAACCTCCAACATTTGGATGTTTTAGGACCACGGTCAGGCTTAAATCTACACTTTAACATGGAATGAGAACAAATCTGTTATTAATTGTTCATTTGAAAAGAGTACTGGTCATTTTATTTAATTTTATTAAATGGTACTTAACATTTAATTCAAATCAGTGCAGAATATCATGTTAATAATGTTGAAGATTTCAGATAACTTTTGATTATTAATGTCCAATACGCTGATTCAGATATTTAGATTTAAAAGAAGCCAACTTATTTAAGACTCAATGGATTACTTTCAAACTGGCATTGTGCCGAATGCCCTCAGCCTTTCTAAAGAGGATTAAATCCATATGAGCAAGCAAAGTGTGATGCTTGAAAGGATGCAATAGCGCTAAGCAATGTCATTACCAGATAGTGGAGGAATGTCAATGCGCTATATTTCCCTTGCTCTTGCTTTTAGCAGTCTAAATATCAAGTGGATCAAAAGTGTTGCTCCAAGGTTAATTTGCAGAGACAGACGAGAATGCCACCAAGGCCGGACCAATTGAATAGTGAAAGGTTTACAAATTAAAATTTGACCGATGATATCTTCAGAATTTGTTTTTAATGTGAATATCTACGCACATCTGGTCTTCTCTGCCTCATTCATCCATCTACCTATAAAAATGCCCCGATGGATATTACACCTTTTTTTTCCCCCACAGCTTTCCCAACACATTCAGTATATTCTACTTCACAGTCCGTATGCATAAGCATAACTCGCAGAGAAGCGGACAAATGACCATCGGCCAGGTACAGCACTCAGCGGTCATACTTTATTGGATCACAAAACACCGCTAGAACACATTTTTGGAAAGAACAATGTTGTTTGTTCTGCAAATGTTGACATTATAGAGTATCAAAGATTCTCTTTCACTAAAGATTACATCACACGCTGCACCAATGGTATGCAACGGTCCACACTTCCTGTCTCCTAAATGGGCGTGTCCTCATTTGAAAGTGTAGTGAACGTGGTGTGGACGGACGGAAAGTTATATTTGTATGATTTATTAATTTTCCTTTTGCTAACATTAGATATTTACACAGCTAAAAGACATTTAGCATTACTAAAATTAGTTTTGTTACCACGTTACCGAATGTTAGTTGACGTTGGATTCTCTGTGTTGCCAGAACTTGCGAAAGTTTGTTCCCGAGACAGAAACAGGTCTTCAAAAAAAGTTAACTTTCTCCTGATGTGTCCGTCTGAAAAATGCAATTATAGTGTCAGAATGTTCTGGAGATACAGTATGTGGCATGTGAAGAATGGGTCCAAAATTTACTTTGGTGACTATGGAGCGAAAGAATCACTCATAACCAGTGTTCACGTTCACTTCTCCCGTTAGAATCAATACACTCAGGACTAGAGATGCACCGATTACAACTTTCTAGGCCAATTCCGAATTCCGATTTTCATTGAGTTAGGCCAGCCGATACCGATTTTTGCCGATTCCAATTTCATATTTACAGCACACACAAATATTTATTTTCTATCTTTTCTTTAATAGAACATAGAACATTTTTTGAACAGATAATGGATCACTATAAAATAGAACTATATAAATTACTCCTGGTGTGGGAAATACACACACATCTAAAGTACAATGTTAGAACCATTTCCTTCTTTTCACATCCAATATCCAACTAAAAAAATGTGATTTGGGTTTTTGGTGTCGTCCCTCCACGCCCTACTTTTTCCTCGCAGGTGTTGCATATTGCAAACTTGTTATCTTCTGCACACATGCTGAAGAATTTCCAAACAGCTGGTATGTTGCAGGTTAATTCACGAGGTTGCCTACATGTGCGAGAATAGCGCCGACACGCGCTTCACACCGCGAGCGGGTACGCGCAACCAACCCGGTCTCACGGCAGTTCGTGTAAATGTCCACGTTATTCTTAATCTATTGATACGTGTTAACGGAGACGTTTTTCTCGTTTTTTACGTGTAAATGTCACGTTATTTTCTCGGGGAAGAGGTCGCTCCATAAGCCGGGAGGCGCCCGCGAGGCGGCCCACTGGGGACCTGCTGGATGAGGCGGCCGGGAGGCGGCCGAAAAGGACGCTCCATAAGCCGCGAGACGGCCCGCGAGGCGGCCCGCTGGGGACGCCCGCTGGGGACGCCCCACAATAACGGGATTGCGGAGGTTGGGTTTAGGAAAAAACTTACGGGGAAAGGGCGCCTTAAACGCCGGGAGACGCGCCACAGTAACACACGGGACAAAACGCCACACGCAGGGACGCCATCCCCGGGAAACAAAGCGCCGCACGCGGGACGCGATCCCCGCTCGCCCGGGTGAAAGTCCTGTGTTGTTTGACCCATCTTTTTATATCATTCCCTACCATTTCGTGCTGTGGCCACAAAATATGCTTCCCATTGAAATACATTACTTCACATTTTCGTGTTGTCCACCACGTAAAAACCGACAAAAACGTCTCCGTGAACACGTATCAATAGATTCAAATAACGTCACATTTACACGAACTTCCATGAGACCGGGCTGGCGCAACACACAGCGGAAAAGTTGAGAGAAAGGAAAAAGAGACTGTGCTGTCGCGTCTGTGTGCGTCCTTGACAACTGTAACTCGTATAACTTATGTTGTCAGTTAATTGTAGCGTTGACCGGCATGAAATCGGCATATGTCAGACTGACCTGCCGGTCGCCGGTCATGGCCAAGAACGTGAAAACCGGCCAATTCCGGTCACCGGCCGTTCTATCGGTGCATCTCTTCTCAGGACCTGCCGCTGATCTCCTAAAGAGGCATGGCAGTGGTGAAACCCACGTGACACAGATACAGGAAACTACTCTGAGTTGGGGCGTCTCGGTTCTAAACCGTCTCTGACAGTAGATTGTGTTTCGGATCGACTGGAATGGCTTTCAGTGCATACACTGTAGGTTGCATATTTCAGATTCTTTCCTAGGGATCTGTTTGTGTAATTCTATTTGTAAATGCCTATAGGTTGTAATCATCGTAGCATTTAACTGTGAATTGCTCGGTCTCTGGGTACAGTATGCAAGTCTATAAGGGGGTAGTAAATAACTTTTATAGCCGTTTTGCCCGGTCCGTTTTGACAGTGAAAAGCCATCTTAATGCACCTAAAGCCATGCTTCTCAACTGCAAATCAACCGAATCTCTTTGTATATGCGCGCACACGCAGACACACAAGCACCTATCATTGCTGGGTGAAGAGGCGTCATAAAAGCTTTCCTGGTCACCATGCTGCATTCAAGTGAAAAAGCACTTTTTTTTTATTGTTCTTCAGCAATTTCCCTCCAACATACAATATCCAAGAAAACATGGATCTAGGTGGAGAGCTCTGGAAATGGGCAACTGGGCTTTGACAAGTAGGTGTTTTTTCAAATCCGTGTTTTCCAGTTCAAATCTGCCAACAATGACAATTTAGTATCAGCCAGGTCAAAAAGAAGAGAAAATGTTAGAAATCGCCCGATTACGGGGCGCCCTTATTATGGTAGCTCCCCTGGTTGGGTGTGCGCTCCATGCACAGAGGCTCAGTCCTTATCGCAGCGACCCGGGTTCCATCCCAACCTGTGGCCCTTTGCTGCATGTCATTCTGCCTCTTTCTCTCCAATTTCCTTTTTTTCTGCTGTCAATTAAAGGCCTAAAATGGCCAAAAAAAATAATCGTCTAATTTTGATTTCAACACATTCCTTTATTTTCTGTGTAGCCAACTTAGCATAACCATGTTTATGATACATTATTGGAAACAACCATATCATCCAGCAGACTTTTGGCCACTCTTGATTTGTTTCAGTGTCTGTTGGGTTGTACAAGTAGACGGAGTGAATGAAATGATGAAGAGTCGAGAATCTAGAATAGCATAGAGAAAGTATGGTCAGTTTACTTTAAGGGTCAAAGCACCTTGTAATTCTGTCCAACTGTTCATTATTAATCAAGAATATTGAGAGACCATGAAGATGTCTCCAGGTGTTAAATATGTATTTATTGTTTTAATTATGCATACTTAAAGGTGCCGCAGGTAGGATTGTGAAGATCCTGGACTTAGCCAAAGAATTTGAACATCGACAACTTCTCAGTCCCTCCCCGCCCTTTCTGCTAAAAAGCCCAAACGGTCTCCTAAGCCCCTCCCCCCACAAGGGAGAATTAATGCGTGTGCATGAGCAGTGATTGACACGCAGTTTGACACCCCCCCTGGCCCTGATTGGTGCATCTGAACAGGGAGCGGCACTACAGGCTGTAGGTGGTGCCTACCTTTTAAATGACCTGCTTCATGTAGTTCTACTGGAACATAGGGTCAGTTTCAGCAAATATGACAGAAAGTTAGTTTCATAAGGCTTACCTACTGCATCTTTAAAATGGCCTTCGTTCTTGGAAGTGATTACATTCTCCCGTTAGGTCCTCACCTAAGTTTAGCTATCGCGTGTGAATGATCGACTAAAGCCAGCCACTCGAATGCAGCTGATATGAATGTACAATTGTGTCAATTTATGAAGAGTAAGATCCATCAGTGAGTACGAGTGTAGCTGGTAGAGCGTCTGAGTTGAATAACTCGGTGGGTTTTTATTTTTTTCTTTACATGGAAAAACCCTGTATAAGTGCCGGACATGTGCACTTTCTTTGTGTATTTGTGATAACCAGCAGCATCAAATAAAAACATCCACATCCCTCGCACCAATAATCACAATGACAGCAGCAGCAACCAAAAGGAATTAGCCTAAGTCATTAAAGCAGGCGTGAGCAAAGCCCCCACAACCTAATTAATCTGTTAAATGCATAATAAACATTATTGCCCTCATCATCATGACGCAATGAAACGTGCCATTTCTTGCTGACGGTGTGATATGACCTTTATCAAAAGAGGGAGTGCTCTAGCTGTGTGTTCAGTCACTTCTGCCTGCAGATTGTTTTTTAAGGGGGGAGGTGTGTGTGTGTGTGTGTGTGTGTGTGTGTGTGTGTGTGTGTGTGTGTGTGTGTGTGTGTGTGTGAGAGACTGCGTGCGTGTGCACGCGTGTTGCAGGGGGGGGTTAACAATCTCATCGCAGAGCTCAATCTTTATCTGGTGCAGCGCTGGCACCTGCAGCAGGCTGAGAAGTCATCTTCCCCTAACTTTTTCTTTTTACGAGCTACGAAATAAAAAACAAAGCTTCTGCAGAACAGTGTGAGAGTAAATGTGACACATTTGCCCTACACATTTCATCGGAGCGCGCGTCGTTAAGCAAGGATGTGAAGCAGCCGCTGAAACAGCGACAGTAGCTGCTTTGTGGGTCCCAGGAGGATATTCTGTTGTTTGTTTTAAGTACAGTTTGGTTGCCTCTGATATATTGTAATGCTTTGCGATACCAGAGTTTGGTATCTGCTGCTGTGGCTGTCTATACACATAATGTGTGTGTGTGTGTGTGTGTGTGTGTGTGTGTGTGTGTGTGTGTGTGTGTGTGTGTGTGTGTGTGTGTGTGTGTGTGTGTGTGTGTGTGTGTGTGTGTGTGTGTATCCTTGTGTATTAAACTGCTTTCTCCAAATGAAGGGCTGGGGTACTTAAAGAACATATCGCTATTTTTACAGTGAAATCCTGCGTTTTCTTTTTTTATTTTTGATGATGGGGTGACCATGTTAACACTTATATGTAGCAGTTATAAAACCATTTTTTTGCGAAGCTTAACTAGGGCTGCAACTAACGATTATTTTAACTGTCGATTAATGTGTGGATTGCTTTCGCGAATTATCGATTCGTTTTTAGCTCTATAAAATGTCAGAAAATGGTGGAAAATGTGGATCAGTGGTTCCCAAAGCCCAAGACGATGTCCTCAAATGTCTTGTTTTGTCCACAACTCAAAAATATTCCGTTTACTGTTACAGGGGAGAGAAGAAACTAGAAAATATTCACATTTAACAAGCTGGAATCAGAGAATCTAATTGATTGATTGATTAATCTTTGCAGCTCCAATCTGGATTGCACTGTGTGTAATCCTGTGTACTAGGGACAGACAGACTATCGACCCTGGCTGATTATCGGGCCGCTTTTTGGCAGTTTGTAGATTATCTGTATCTATGTTTTATTTGCCTGATAACTGATAAAGTTAATTAATTAAAGAGTGGTCTACTTTGGCTCGGCTACAGCTCTGTCTGTCCTTCTGCTTCGGTTTCCCTCACCTCTGAGTCTGACTTAATGTCCCGCCCACAACACTGAGTATCTGTTAATGGGTATTATGTTCAAAGTTTCTCATTTATTAGATAATTGCTTAAAGTGCTCATATTATGCTCATTTTCAGGTTCATAATTGTATTTAGAGGTTGCACCAGAACAGGTTTATGTGGTTTAATTTTCAGAAAACACCATCTATTTGTTGTACTGCACATTGCTGCAGCTCCTCTTTTCACCCTGTGTGTTGAGCTCTCTGTTTTAGCTACAGAGTGAGACATCTCACTTCTGTTCCATCTTTGTTGGAAGTCGCACATGGGCAGTAAGTAATACTAGCCAGTCAGTTGCAGAGCACGAGGGCGGGCCACGCTAGCAGCTAGGCGAGCATTATAACGTGTGTTACAAAGTGACCACGTTTGTCTCTGAAGTAAAGGCTGGACTACAATAGAGCTGTTTGGAGCAGTTGGTGAACAGTGTTTTCTGTTGGAGATGGTAAGACCCTTTGGGGTGGACTTTGGGCTTTTTCACTTTGTAAACCTATAACATGCACAAAAAAAGATATATAACACAATAAAGGAAACGGGGAAAAGTCAAAAAGCATAATATGAGCACTTAAAAGCCTTTAAACAAAGTTTTGTGTTGGAATTTGTAACATTCCAAAATCTTAATTTTGACTTAAGGATTTTCATTTTCACTGTAAATGCATATCGGTCCCACATATCGGTTATAGGTCTCATTAACTACTAATAATCAGTTTCAGCCTTGAAAAATCTGTATCGGTCAACCCCTACTGTGTATATGTATTTCAAAATCATACATTTTAGTTGTCCAATAGTGAAACTTTTATTATTCTGAACAGATAAACATCCCACTAAATGCAAACTCAGCAGGGAGGAATGACAGCGACCTAAAAATATTATTTACCCATGATACCTGTGTGTCACAGCAGGACACTTTGCTGTCAGTCCGGTGTGTGAGTGGACCACATTATGTGGAGAAGGACGCTGAAAAAGCACAGCTGTCCCCCACACTGCAGTCCCTAATGCAGCGAAGCTAAACATTTACAACACCAACCCAACTGTCGCCATAAAAAATTCAATTGGATCCTAAAAAATGTAGCTAGCTGTCAGTGAGTTAGTAAAGCTGGCAGGCGGAGTTCACTGAGAGCCCTGATTGAGCGAGATCATTTGTCAGCCGAGGTAACACAGATATTTAAGCACCATATTTCATGTATTAATTAATGTATGCACGGTGAACCTTCAGGTTGATGTATCATAAAATAAAAACTCTCGCCTAGCAGAGGTATTTCAGCACGCCTGGCTCTGTGGGATCCAGTCCCTCCTTTGCAGAGACAAGCGGCAAGAAAATACATGATGTCAGCAATCTGCTCTTCTAGTGACTGTCTAAATGCCTTCTTTGCTCTCCATGCTTTCCAGGAAACAGCTTAGATCAGAAGAGAAAACGCTCTCCATCAGAGAAATGTATGACCTTGTTATAGTGAAGTGAAGCAGGAAACATAGCCTAAAGACACCGAGAGCAGTGACAAGCCAAGGAAATCGCTGCGGTGCAGTGCATGAGCGGCCTTTAAAAACAGTGACATTCGATAGCTCTTTATCAGGTTTGTTCTGATGCTTTGTCTCAGCCAACGTGTGATCTGGAGAGAGACCAGAGGCCTGTACTATAAGACTGTAAGATCTACATGCCCTGGATTTATTTCTGTTACCCAGCTTCACCTAACCTAACAACCGCGGTCCCCGCATAAGCTGTGTCACAACGCTGGTTATCAACCAGGGTTTCCCAATCCAGCGACGAGCACATTCACATAAAAGGGGCGGTGTTTGCTCCATTTGACCAATCACAGACATGGACAAGTCTACCAGAGCCGCATATTTTACACAGGAAGAGCAAACGATAATCCTACAGAAATATGAAGAACGCAGACACGTGATACAGGCAAAACGCAATACAGTCGCTGCTTCCTAACCCATTAAGGAAAGCTGAAAAGAAATTGCAGTTGTGTAAATTAAATGTGTAAATTACAAGGCTCATCAATATCACTGCCCCATCAGTCAGGCAAAAGATCTGACCATAATTACACTTGTGCATTCCATAAGCAATCGTGGGAGCAAATACAAAATGAACACATGACACTGCCATGACACAGTCATGACACATGAACCCTAACCAAAAGCGAATGGCACTTACTAAAAGCGTTATGTCATAAACATTTATGACTGTTTATAATGTTTATGACACGTTGATGACAGTGTCATGTCACTCTTATGCAGATACCTTCAAGTAAAGGGTAACCAAAATAAATATAAAAGCATAATTCAAACCGATGTGTGATATGGCTCAAGAAGCTGACAAAGAGATGTAATTCCCTCTGCTGAAAATCTATATCTTTCATAAATATACCCATCAGGGAATGTTAACGGGTTTTGTCTCTAAATGTTTTAACTTTTCTGAGCGCACCTCTCTCTCGCCGCGCACCGAGCGCCGCCTGATCTTCTATAAGAACGGTGACGCTGTTGTCTATCGAGTATTGATTGGTCAGTGGGCTGTGCTTTTACACCGGTTGATCTCTGATCTCCAACATAACCTGCTCCCGAGAAGATTACCCACAGCCTAAATTAGCATCACGAACCCAAAAGGTCATTTGTTGGATCTCATTACATTACAGTTCTATTTGTAAAACAGCATTTATTTAGGTATTGTAAGACTTCATTTCAGTTTAAATCTTACATGTTAAAAGTTCACCCACGGACACATCTTGATCCCGTTCATTTGAAAAAACTTAACTGGTTGACGGTGGAAAAGAACATCAATTATATAAAGATTTTGCTTACAGTACTTACAAAATTGTGAAAAACATGGTAGCCTACCAAAGTACTTACCCTTGTGTTGCACTCGAGTCAAATTTGACCCGTTTTCAAAGTTTTTAATATCAGAAATATGGGTTTCTTACAACCAAATTGCTCAAAATTAACATGGATGAATGAATGTATGGAAGCCATACAACATTTTAATAACATTTTGGGTGTTTGATTACATTTTATAACATTTGAAAAAAAAAAAAAACGTTAAATGGTTTCAAAACAGTTTATCCTGAAACTAAACGTGGACATTCTGTGATGCACTCAACATCCTCTGGTCTTAACCATTAGTCCAAATAATTCATAATTTCAGCTTTTTTTAACTAAAAAAAGCGACAAAAAGGACAACAAGCTCATGGTCGACAGGAAGAAAACACAAGGGTTCATTAATTATTTGGTTCAACACTAAGAGAAAATCATACAAGAAGTAGCTTGACAGATTGGATTCCTTTTTGATTCAATAGTCTAATGGGTAACAACACATTTGTCTACAGTGCAGCAGTGCAGGGGAATAATCTGAAACAGTGTTTCACTGAGCACGTTTAAAGTGGTCTTAAAGAAATGGTTACATAGTAACCATGCAGGATTCTCAATTTCAATTCTAAATGTGTTTTACCTTTTATGACCGAGAAAGAAAGAAGCACGTTGGCATAGCTACCCCACTGCCTGCTGTCATATGTTGATTGCATTGTCTGCACTTATTGGGCTGTTTTATCTTGTGGAGTGATAGGTGTGTGTTACTTAGGCCGGATGCACACTGCCTGCGTGGCGTGAGCGTGTCAGCTGCGTGGCGTGAGCGTGTCAGCTGCGTGGCGTGAGCGTGTCAGCTGCGTGGCGTAGTGTCAGCGCGCATGCGGTATGGAGCGGTTGTGTGTGAGCGTGTCCATTTTTATTTCGGCTCCCATGTCAACAGGTTAGAGCTTGCGCACTGCCTGCGTGACACGCAAGTCTCAGGCGCGGCGAAAACGCGTGCATGCTAGAAATAGGACCAACGCCTATTTTTCACGCGATGTTTGAAAGTCTCGAGGTTTTGACATAAATGCAGATATAAATGTAGTTAAGAACATAAATAAAAATAATTATCGATTTTCAAATATTGCACCTGTCAATACAGAACGAAATATTCTGTAGCATATTTTGCCGTAAATACTGCTGACGTCTTTGTGCGAATTAAATCAGTATATATATTTATGGTTAACATGAAGTATACTAGTGAGTGCATTTTATCAATGGGAAACATACATGTGTACAGACAAGGCTAGCAGCAGCAGCAGCAGCGTCAGACACGTTTCTGGTGTGAAAAGACAGAAAGATCCACGCAGCCGCCACGCAACAGAAACTCTGCGCTCACGCCACACAGCCAGTGTGAAGCCGGCCTTAAGCTGGCTATATATACATATATATATATATATATATATATATATATATATATAATTCAATACTTTCTTTGGCAAAAAACGCCTCGTCATTCAATACCGAATTGAAATACCTAAAGAGTAAATCTCATCAGCGTCAGTGAGCCAATCAGCATGCAGCATGCTTCTACCAAGATCTAATAATGTCTGTGATTGGCTGTTTAACATTACACATCATAGAGACACGCAGGGAAAACTCTACGTTACACAGAGAGACCGAGCTCACGGAGTAGGAGCTGAATAATAAATACAGAAGATTTGTGCCATAATGTGTAATGTTGTAATTTCTTTTTGTTAAAATGGATCTATAAAATTGTTATTGAAAAATGTGTTGTTCAGAAACCGGTCTCGAAGATACGGTATTGGTACCTTTGGACTTTGTGTTTTTATTATGAAAAACATAATAATAATAATAATAATAATAATAATAATAATAATAATAATAATAATAATAATAATAATGTATACTTTATTAATCCCGCAAGTGGAAATTACAATGTTTTTGACTCGGTTGTTATTATACACATTACACACAGGCCTGAATTACACACACATGCTCAGTACCTACACATGCACTAATGGAGAGATGTCAGAGTGACAGAGCTGCCCATGGAAAGGTGCCCCGAGCAGTTGGGGGTTCGGTGCCTTGCTCAAGATCACCTTGGCAAGTGCCCAGGAGGTGAACTGGCACCTCTCCAGCTACCAGTCCACCACCATACTTTGGTCCGTATGGGGAGGACTTGAACCATTAACCCTCCGGTTCCCAACCCAACTCCATACTGACGGAGCGACTACCACAACATGTTTAATGTCGGCCTACATAATTACTCTGTGCAGTGTTTTATGTGGTTCTTTTTTTAAATCATCAAATAAAAGACAAAGAAAATCACGGGAGGATTTCCTCTCTCTGTTCTCTCTATTGTTTATACACAGTATACCAAATCAAATTCTGACTTTCAGTAGTATACCTGATAGAGGTGAATAATGATATAAACAGTGCTATCATGCTACCTAAAGTTAATATGAGCTGTGGGGGCGGATAGCACAAAGGTTGGATACTGTCTGTTCCAAATACTTTGAGACTTTCATTAAACCAGCCACCATGGATGTTGCTAAGAACAATGGCTGCCTTTATTTCACACTGTTGTTTCAGGGTCAACAGGACATTCCTCAGTTCACAGCTCAGCACACAAGTTACCCACAGAGCTGAGTTACTGTACTGTTAAATCCTGAGAACAGCAGCAGCACATGCCTTGCCCCAGACACACACACATTCTACCATTCTGCTTCCAGCTCTGTGGCATAGACACATTATGTATAATTAAACGTGTTTTAAAGGCTGTCAAAGAAAATGTAAACCAAAGGAAAACTCTCAACATGGGAAATAAACGCAACGCAGTGCAGCAAATCAGCACTTAAGGGACTGTGAGGGTTTTTTTTGTTGTTTATCTCATAGAAGAGCAGGAAAACCTGGACGGAATTACAACATGTATCTTGCACACGAGAAAAATGTAGATGCTACAGCTTGTTGAATACTGTCTAAGATTGGAGAGAACGCTCTAAAGAACACAGAGTTTGCCATGCTTTTTCTTCTAAACCTTGAATAATGAAAAATAAGATTATTTATAGTGACTTCATGTCATTCATATCTGACTCCTTAATGAGCTGAGAGTCCATTGAACACAAAATACGTCTTTAGTTTTTCCTCTGTCTGCCATGCATGGCCAGTGTCCTCGAGCAATTTAAAGAGTCTTGTTCATTTTCAGGAATCCTTTTTGAACTTGCAATGAGGACTAGCTAAGGCTTTCTTTGTGTAAAAATACTCTCAACACATTCTGGCTAAAACTAATATGGCAACACTCTTTTCCTGAAATACTGATCACATTACAAAAGCAGCAGAGGGCATAATAAAAGGCACACAGCAGGTCTCACCCTTTAAAAATACATAACCTGACACTAAAAGCGGGATATCAGCTTGGTGTAAGTCCTGGTCTATAAGTGGGATTTCTGACCATTTTCTTTAAAGGTCCCATGACCGGCTGCTTTTTGGATGCTTTTATATAGGCCTTAGTGGTCCCCTAATACTATATCTGAAGTCTCTTTTATATAGACCTTAGTGGTCCCCTAATACTGTATCTGAAGTCTCTTTTATATAGACCTTAGTGGTCCCCTAATACTGTATCTGAAGTCTCTTTTATATAGACCTTAGTGGTCCCCTAATACTGTATCTGAAGTCTCTTTTATATAGACCTTAGTGGTCCCCTAATACTGTATCTGAAGTCTCTTTTATAGACCTTAGTGGTCCCCTAATACTGTATCTGAAGTCTCTTTCCCGAAATTCAGCCTTGGTGCAGAATTACAGCCACTAGAGTCAGTCCCACAATGAGCTTTCCTTAGGATGTGCCATTTCTGTGTCTGTAGCTTTAAATGCTATTGAGGAGGAGAGGGGGGGCAAGGTGGAGGGTGGGGGTGTGGCCTTGACCAACTGCCACTTTGCTCGTTTGAAAGCCATGATGTCTCTCTCTCATGGGTGGGCCAAATTCTCTGTGCGGGCAAAGCAGAGAAAGGGGAGGTAACCTTGCTCCTTATGACCTCATAAGGAGAAGATTCCAGAGGCCTGTACTACGAAGCAAGATCAACAAAGCTGTACATAAGCTGTATCACGACGCTGATTATCAACTAGTTCAGTCAACCCAGGTTTTTCCAATCTAGAGATGCGCGTTCAGATAAAAGAGGCGGTGTTTGCACAGCACGACCAATCGCAAACATCTACCAGAGCCGCATACTTTAAACAAGAAGAGCAAACTATAATTCTACATAAATATGAAGAACACAGACTCGGTTTTACAGGGAAAACGCAATACAGTCGCTGATTCCTAAAACATGAAGGAAAGCTGGCAAAAAAAATAGCAGACGCTGTAGATGTTTAAATCCCAACTCCAATATCACTTCCCCATCAGTCAGGACCAAGATCTGACCATAATTACACTTGTGCTTTCCATAAACTGTTGTTGCTTTAGCCTATTATTTCAGTTGCAACCCTGGCAGTAGGAAGTGATCGTGAGAACAAATAAAATATATAAAAACATAATTCAAACCGATGTGCGCATTGGCGACACACGGCTCAAGAAGCCGACAAATAGCCGATATGTAATTCCCTCATATTAAAATATATATATTTCATAAAAATACCCATCAGGGAATGTCGGTCTCTAAATGTTTTAACTTTTATGAGCTTGATTCTCTTTTTTTTTTTTTTTTCTTTTTTTTTCACTCTCTCTCTCTCTCTCTCTCTCTCTCTCTCTCTCTCTCTCTCTCTCTCTCTCTCTCTCTCTCTCTCTCTCTCTCTCTCTCTCTCTCTCTCTCTCTCTCTCTCTCTCTCTCTCTCTCTCTCTCTCTCTCTCTCTCTCTCTCTCTCTCTCTCTCTCTCTCTCTGCACCGAGCTCCGCCTGATATTTTAAAGAACGGTGACGCCGTTATCAATCGACCTATTGATTGGTCAGTAGGCGGTGCTTTAACACCGGTTGATCTCTAATCTCCAACGTAACCTGCTCCCGACCAGGTTAGGTGTTCATCATAAGTTACCATGGCGATTGAACCTGATAACAACTAATCCACCGTCGTGATACAGAAAATCCTGGGTTGAACCTGAAGTTAGCTCGTTAACGCCAAATCCTGTTTCATAGTACAGGCCTCAGATCGGCCCATCTGAGCTTTAATTTTTTCAAAGGCAGAACAGGATACCCAGGACTCGGTTCACACCTATCGCCATTTCTAGCAACTAGGGGGCCATAGGCAGGCTGGGGGAACTCATATTAATGTTAAAAAACCTCATAAAGTGAAATTGTCATGCCATGGGACCTTTAAGAATTACAACAATCACATTTTAATTTACATTTCTTTTAATTTAAATACAGTTTTATTTTTAAGCAAGGGGGTGAGAGAAATTCCAAGAGAATAATAGCAGGCCTAGGAAACAAAAGTATATAATGGAAAGAAAAGCATGGAACAAAAAAATGAGATAGGAAGCTTTATGGCTAGCTACCTTAGCTAAATCAGCTGCAGCGCAGCGGACCACATACATATCCTCAAAAATTATTTCTTCTTTGTTTTTCAGTGGCAAATCTGTGGAATGATAAAGTTATTTTTTGTTTTTTTTCAATTTCCAAAGTCTGTCTAATGTTCAGCCCAGAGAAGGGAGTCTGAATAGAGTTTGTGATGTCCAGTTTGATGGAATTTGAAATTGCTATGGTAGGGATAAGGATGAATTAATAATAATAATAATAATAATAATAATAATAATTGCAGTTTTCAATGCTGAGTCTATGTTTATTTAGCCTCGACTACATAAAAGAGCATGCGTACGATTCATGATGGAGCTCAATTTCTGCCAAGGTGTCACTGTTGTGAAAACTGGGAACGAAATTGAGACAGAAATTAGCTGTTATTTCTAGTCTATAAGTGGGATTTCTGACCTTTTTCTTTAAGAATTCACGTTTATTTCAGCCAGTTCTCATGAAACATACGTTTGAAAAGCTACGAAAAGTAAAGCAGTTTAATTCGTATGATTTCCACCTTTTTGTTGTTGCTGTATGCGCCACATTGACAGGTGCTAACATGGCTGGCTGTTAAAACACAGGACTTTCATGCCAGGGAGCGGAGTTTGTTTCCCGGGGAAGACAAAAGCCTTTCCCCCAGGAGATGCGTGTTCCTTAAGGCTCTGTACCACCAACCTGACGGCCGACCTTCAGCAGAAAAGGCAGTCGGACTGAGCGTACGTTCTGCGCGAGACGTAACAGCAGACGGTGCTAATCTGTATTGTCGCCCAAAAAATGAAAACCGGCACCTGATTGGACGAACGCGTCAGGTGGGTCTGGCTTCTCCCGAATTTCAAAGCCAGACCATAATGGTGGCTCGTTCGGAATACGATCTCATATTTTACGAAAATAGTTCACCGAAACGTGTTTCTGAAAACATTTTAAGTGAGAACTAGGCAGTGCAGTTGCTGAATCGGTCTTCGTTTCAGATTTTCGTCAGATTTTGAGAGGCATTAGTCACGCTCATCCCGCTCGTCATTTCCGGGTTAGCACTCCACCAATCAGATTGGTCATTGAGTCCGACTGCCCGCCTTCCGATCCAACAAGTCCAATCGGCCCAAATGAAGGACGACGGCTCCTCCGACTGACGACGGCACGGAACACACCGAACAGACTCGAGTCACCGACCTCGCCAGACTGTCCGACAGCCAATAATCGGGTTGGTGCGTCAGGGCCTTTACGAGTGTTTTAATCCAAACCACAATCTTTTTCCTAAACTTAACTAGTCGTTTCGGTGCCTAAATGCAACTCTCGTCGCTGCATGATGCTCACTTTTTATTGCCTAAACTTAACTGTAATGTCCATCGAAACGACAGGTAGCTCGCGGTGCTCTGTACCCGGCTCACAGTCACCTATTCTTGGGTAACTGAACCACATAACTACCGCTGACCTACCGGAGCACCATGTGGAGCACTGTAGCCAGCGTAGCAGAGCTCTGTAGCGGCTAAACACATCTACTAAGTGCCGCTAATACCAGGAGCTGTGACGGAGGTCGGTAGCCGGCGGCAGGAAGCGCTGTACCGGCTTAAACAGTTAGCAACTGCCGCTCAGCGTCATGGAGCTCTGTAGCCCGATCTCATGTGACCAGCCGGCGATCTCCTAGTTTTCGTATGATATCATACGTTTTAGTGTGCATACGTTTTCGTAGGATATCATACAAACCCGTTCATGAGAGTATTTACATTTTTATTTTATTTAAATACAGCATTCATTTTAAGCACAATGACCCATAAATGCAATTTAATGTAATCGTTCACAGGATTTACATGACAGTAAGAATTGTATGAGTTGGGATACAACAAAAGATGATTTTTGATGATTTTTTTTCCTTTCAATGAAATAACAACAACATCGTCATCAACAACAGGAAAACACTCTCTGTTTTCCAGCGTAGCCATAAAAGGCTCCTTCCCAGGGGGGGGGGTACGATCATTACTCCGGAAGCCACAACATCAGGGCACTGCCCTTCCACTCCTAAATGCCATCCACGCTCAGCAGTGCTGAACCTGCTCAAACCATGCATAACCTAAAGCACTTTCACTCTTTTTATGCTGTTGAAAGGGTTATCAGCAGGGGGATTATTGCAGAAATCTTTTTTTTAAAAGATAGATTTTGGGAAGTCTTCCCGTAGAAATAACACACTTGGGTAGGTGGTAAGCCAATCACAAAGTGCAGAAGCAAAAAAAAAAAGATTTCATGGCTGGCTGCCCGCCAAGCCAACAGAACAGACAATAAAACGCTTCATGCTTGACAAGGCCAACAGAAATTGAGTCTATCCCATGCAGCAGAGGCACCGTAGGTATACAGTATGCTAGTCAACATTCCACAAAGGACAGGAGGCTCCATTTGAGACATACAGGTTTTCTCTCCATCTGCTTTGAAATGTCTGGGTTTCAGTGACTCTTATCAGTCTGTGTCCTTCCATTTTTGGTTTGTAGATTCAGTCCAGATGTGAAATGGGATTAAGGGGAATGGAGGGAATCTGGGTTTGATTTCAGGATCTGCTGCTGAAAGTTAATACCCACTCAGTGTGAGTGTGACAAGTTTCTTTTTTATCAATGCGTGGCTACAGCTGCCACATCTGTCTGCCATAATCTATTAGCAGTTACAAACCTTACAAATAGAAACACCATCTGGGAGCCAATGCGGTAAAAGTATAGCACAAAGCTAGTCTGAGCTAGTAGAATTCACAATATTTCATGTATACTTCCCTCGTTAAGATAGATTTCATACACTTAGTGAACATGTGTTGGTTTGAGATGCGCTAATTGAGTTCTGCAGACCAAAGGATTTTTCAAATTACATAAAAGAGCCGAATAAGACCCTCCAGCCAAGCAGATGAACATGCAATGACAGCGCTGATCTGGAAAACATGTAAGGAATTTCCTCTTTGTGCTCTCTCATGTGACAGTGAACAATTTATCATAAGATAAAAAGGTGTTCAGTGCAAAGTGCTCTGACGATATTGAATAAGCTTGTCATCTTCCATACCATACCTTGACAGGGAACAATATTTGAGCCAATGACAGACAGCTGAATATGCGCGTTTGGTACTCTCTCCCGGACAATCACACATACCTCATCTCTACATTGTACTTTGTGTGCTGTCATCCCTGATTTTGTATCTGTGTAGCTCAATATGTTTGGAAATGCCATAATATGTTACACTGATCAACGCATTCTCCTGAACGGGTTCATATGAAAACATATGCACACCAATTCCTGTGATATCCTACGTAATAACGGCGACCGCCGGCCGTTACCGGTCTTTACAGTTGAGTTTAGCCGAAAAAAGGTTACTGTGAGTACCGAGTACAGGGCACCGAGTGCAGAGCACCTGGTACAGGGCTCCGAGTACAGGGCTCCGAGTACAGGGCAGCGACAAAAGGGGACTGTCCTTGGCGACGACAGTTAAGTTTAGGCACCAAAACGACTAGTTAAGATTAGAAAAAAAGATTGTGGTATGGATTAAAACACTGGTCCCCTGAAGCATTGGTGTAATTTAATTTAATCAAAACTGGCCAGTGCATCACCCCCAAAAAAAATATCTTAGAATAATTTCCTTAACATAATTACAGAAATGTGCACCATAAATTGATGCAGAAAAGGCACAAATTGTTGCAGAAAAATTCACCAGTCTTGTATTTTCCCCAGGACACAAACTCTGCTCCCCCTGCTTAAAAGCCAGGTGTTTTATGACCCACCCACCCACCCCGACCTCCTCCCTACATGGACCACAGCGGCAGTCACTGTGGCGCATACAGTAATAAATATGTGGAAAACATACAAATTACAGTGCATTCATTTTCGTAGCGATATGTACGAATGGTTAATGAGAACAGGCTGCACTGATACAGAAACCAGCATACAATGTAACGTGTGTAAGAACTACTATTCACTTTCTAAATAAATGTCAGGCTGTCAACATAAGTGTCTCTGCTAATGGTTCTTTGTAACTTTGTAACTTTCTCTGTTGTGACTTTAACGAGCTCGACTGCATTTTGATCAGATGTGATGAACATTGTGCGGACATGACTCGCTGTTAGTGAAACACATGAATGCAAGTCATGAAAGGGAAAGTTTTCACCAAAGATCGCTATATGTTCTTTTATTCCTCATGTGCTTTCAACTATTAGTTCTATTTATTCCTCTGCCACCAAAATGTCTTTTATAGTCAAACATTGCATTATTCAACAGCTGTAGAAAAATATAAATGTGGTCTATATATCTGGTAGCATAACATGGGCTATCATTCTTATTTATGACGACTTTATGAGAACTACTGCATCTCCTTTGTATTTATTCTACAAAAGGGCGCAATTCAAAGACAAATCTGACATTATTTACTTCTTCAGAGCATTTACAAACTCTCCTGAATTGCTGCTTGTCACACCAAACGGGGGCCATTTCAGCCTGCGACTTTATGATTTATCCATTTTTTTCCTTTGCATAGAGAAAAAGACAAAATATTATTACTTGATGAACATTTTTTTATTTATTTAACCTTTATTTAACCACTTTGGCCATTGAGAACGGGTTCTCATTTGCAACGGCGACCTGGCCAAGAGAAGCATAAGCGTGCAGGACAACATACAGTTTCACATTCAATTTAATACATGAATACAGAATACAAAAGGATACAATAAAGTGCAGATTAATTAGGCATTACAAAGTCGGTGCAAAGTGAGGTATAAGTAAGAAGAAGGATATGCAAAAGTGATATGGTAATAGCACAATATACATGAAAAGACATTCCATAACACTGCTGACATGATCTATACGAGCCATTTATCATAGTTCTTTGCCATCTGTAAATCAGAGGGTATGTGGACTGGTTGCTGCTGAGGGTTTGCAAAGCTCAGTCTGTGTATTTGTAATCCAGCAGCACATAGTAAAAGTCAATAGGAATATGTACACTACTTTAAGAATATGAATGAAGTAAATGCTCTGGGCCCTTCAGTGTAAGCAAAATGTGGATTCAATCTAGAGGCATATACAGAGCTGTATTTCCCAATATTACAACTGAATTACTGCATAACTTGATGTTCAATACATTTCCAGAGGTATTATAGTATTTCAAAACTGTTGACTGAGCTTATTACCAGTGAAGAGATTGAGAGAAATTCCAAAAGAATAATAGCAGCACTGAAAAATTCTATAATGGAAAGAAAACCATGACACAAAAAAGCTGGTTAGGAAGCTTTTAGCTACAGTACCTTAGCTAAATCAGCCGTAGCACAGTGGACCACATACCTATCCTGGAAAATGATTCCTTCTTTGTTTTTCATGAGGAATTTGTGAAATGATAAAGTTTTGTCCATTTGCCAAAGTCTGTCAAATTGGGTTGTCACGATTCTCCAAATCTACCGTTTCGATTCCATTTTCGATTTTATCCCTTTTTCTTTCCAACGGTGACGGCGATGCCACAATAAGAGCCACTGGATGGCAGAAGGGTACATTGAATCAACAGTTTGAGTTTTGGGTTTGCCGTTAACTTCATTTAATATTGTATGTGGTGGTTTCTTTTGCAGGGTGCAAATTCCTGCAGGGAGTTCCTTCCTGAGACTATTGTACAGAGGCAACGTCACCGCATCCAGAACTTAGTGCAGCCCAATACGATTGTGATTGGTTTCAAGAAATGCAAACAACCAAGGGTGTTTTTTTTTCTCCTATCCTAGAATGTATGTGTGGTGTAGCCAGACCTTACTCCACAGCGCTGTGGAGATAGGTCTGGCAATGTTAGACTACCACACCGGTGACTTCAGGGAAGCAGGAGGATTTTCCACTTCTGTCGTTTCTCCGTCCTCTGACTCCGGCAGTGGCCATTGTGTCTGGAAAAGTCAAGCTGCAGTCAGCCGCTAAACTAACGTCACCCTGTGTCTTTAGCTGCATGCCACCAGCCGGTAAGTTACATTGTGTTTTTTCTTTCTTTCTACAGACATGCGAAAGTAGGCAGGGGGTGGCGAGAGAATAAAAAATATTTGAGGAAACATTCTGCTTTCGTAATAGTCGCAATCCAAAGCTCATTTCGATCGATCTTCGATTTGAAATCGAATTTGTGTCACCCCCACTGTCCAATGTTTATCCTGATGCACAACAGCAGGACAGAGCTGGGCATCTGGATAGAGTTTCTTATTTTCACTTTGATTGCATTTTAAATTGCTACAGTGGAGATAAGGACATTTAATGCAGTTTCCCATGCTGAGGCGGATTATATTGCCTCGACTACATAAAAGCGCATATTTTTTGGGATTATTCGTGATGGAGCTCAATTTATGCCAAGGTGGCACTGTTGTGAAAACTGTGGCTGATATTGAGATGTAGAAATATGCTGGGTGCGAGTCCTGGTCCTGGCAACCTGCCTAACCATCACTGAACTGGCTATATTTATAAAAATGAGCTTGAAAATGAAGTTAGAGCAGTGTCAATCAAAGTTGTACACCCCCAAGTGAGGTGAGTCATTAGCAGTTAACAGGTTATATATAAGAGCAGCAAAGAAAGAAAGAAAGAAAGTTGCTTTCAGTTCAAAGTAAGCACCACCTCAGTAATCTTCTTAGAAAACTATATCAAAAAATCCTTTTTTATATATCATAAGGATTTTAAAAATACTACGTTTACATATGGCATTAGTTACGTTGCTGACACTTGTATCCCAAGAGATTTGAAATGCGTCCAAGTGGGGAATAAGCTTTTACTTCCTGCTTTACCAACATTACAATCAAGCGGCAGCTCAACGTGCAAGGATCAGAGGCGTGTTCCTGTGATCTGATGAGACAGGAGACCGCTAGGTGAAGAGAAAAGAGATGATGCAAAGAGGATGCCTTTCAAGCCAGTCGACAGGGATACAGTATACCAGGGAGGGTGTCTGTGCTATGAATAGGTTCTTGCTCATTACATCTATCACAGCTGAAAGAAGTACTGCATCCTATAGCATCTGTGACTAGTCATGGGGATGCGTTGATTTATGAAGTTTATTTACATTACTTTGCAATCGCGCGTTCGGTTGCAGTCTTGCGGTTTTTTCTTCTTCACAGCTGTGATGTACTGTAATTTCAGTTCTGTTGGCAGTTCAGCCGTGTCGCTGCCTGTCATCTGGATTTGTTTTGGTTTCTTTGAACCTTTTGAAATTAGATGCTTTAGAAGAACTGCAAACACCTGCATTAATATGCATTTCTCGCCTTTCTGGCTTTCTATTATTTGTGAATACAAATGCTGTAAACACGTCACACTGTAACGCAGTGTTCCCTCTTTGTGACATGGAGATTTAAGACCCCAAAATATGTAATGGATGCATTCATCTTCGTGACATGCACTCAGAAAATAAAAAAACAGGGTGTTTTTAAAACAATCGTAGCTAAAATCTGCCCTGATCATCCTCGGCAGCCATCAAATGACCATCACTACACCAGAAAAATGATTCTGTTTTATTTTAAAGATTATTCCTGTATTCTTATAACAAAAAGAACTTAAAAAAAAAAGGGTAACCGTGAATAACCATAAAATGTTCACTTTTTTAAAGAACATAGACATTTGTTCTCACATAAAAAGACTGTTTAAATGCATTCAGAAATTTATTATAATTTCACAAATATGAATGTTTTATTTAATAGACTAAACTGTTAAATTCAAGTTTAATACTGTAAATACATTTCTTTAATTAGATCAAATAGTGAACGGAGAAAATTAGTTTTTACAAGTGTAATTATAATTCATTAAAGATTGAAAAGCAAGGGCGCCTGGGTAGCTCACCTGGTAGAGCAGGCGCCCATATATAGAGGTTTACTCCTTGACGCAGCGGCCACAGGTTCCCCATCTATTGCCCCTTTTGTGACTTTCGTGTCCTATCAAATAATCAAATAAAAAGGACTAAAATGGCCAAAACAATTATATAAAAAAATAAAATAAAATTGAAAAGCAAAAGAAATATGTATCAAATACAAATCAAAGCTACAAACTGTATTTTTATTATGGAAAACTACTGTATTTTTACAAGAAGGTTATTTTTAGTTATTTTTCCAATATTTCTTTTGGCGTCCCAGCTACCGGAATATTACGGTTTTCATACACTTTTAGTTTTTAACAGTGCAGAGTCACGACCATATGAGTCTAGTTTGGACCATGGGCAATGAGAGCCAACTAGCCCTGTGTCGCACGAGTTTACTGGCAAGTATGTCACATCCTTTTTTTTTTTCCCCCCTTCCTGGAGGAAATATTTCCAAGCTCTGCATAATTGCTAAATTATCCAGATCTTAACGGTTCAGACTGACATGGGTGTTACAGCCTATGCATCATCTACAGCAATTAAATAATTTACAGATCAAAGTTTGGGGGGAAAATAACATGCTCTATAGGCCATATGAATTTATGAGCGGTGCCTTTATGCTTGTCAAATTGATTAGGATGACACGATATTCCATAAAGCTACATGGCCTGCATGGAGGTGACCCACATCTTCAAAGGGCAACTCTTTCCATCATAAAATTAAGCTGCACTTTGAAAGTCAGCAGGGAAATGCTCACATCAATTTGAGACTTTATATGAACATCTATGGGATGAGCATATGTTTTAGCAGCCATTACTGTAAAATCTATACAACCCAATAGTGAAGCAGAGGTACAGTAAATGTGTGCATCCATATGGAAATGATGCACAGTGCGAGAGCTTGAATCACATTATTCTCACATTCTTAGAATGACTTCACCTAATACTAAGGCCTCCTGCACACTGGCTGCGTGGTGTGAGCGTGGGTGGTGCGTGACACGCACGTCTCAGGCATGGCCGAAAACACGTGCATGCTAGAAATAGGACCGACGCCTATTTTTCACGCGACAAGCAAGCGTGTTGGAAGTGTTTCCACGCAAAATAGAATACGAAAAGATGTTTATATGTCATTTTGACACGAGTACATTTAATAAATGACATTTTGTTTGAAAGTCTCTAGGTTTTGACACAAATGCAGATATAAATGTAATTCATTATCAATTTTCCAATATTGCACTCGTCAATACAGAACGAAATATTCTGTAGCCTATTTTGCTGTCAATACTGCCGACGTTGTCTTTGCTGTAATCAAAATCAGTATATATTTATGTTTATGGGAAACATACATGTTTACAGACAAGGCTAGCAGCAGCAACAGCGCCGCGTCAGACACGTTTCTGGTGTGCAAAGACACAGAAAACGCCACGCAGCCGCCACGCAACTGACACGCAACAGAAACGTGGCTCTAACAACATTGTAAAGTTTGCAGACGACACTACAGTGATTGGTCTCGTCCGCAACAACGATGAGACGGCCTACAGGGAGGAGGTCCAGCACCTATCCTCGTGGTGCACGGACAACAACCTGGCTCTCCACACCAAGAAGACCAAAGAGCTCATTGTGGACTTCAGGAAGTCTAAAACTGGCAAACACACACCCATCTCAAAAAACTCCATCTGTGCTCTCCATCTAAAGTGTTATTCCAAACTACTGTAAATCTTTGCGGTACCAAACACTCACACCCTTAGATGAAGAAAAAAAAAAAAAAAACTAATAAAAGTGGCTGTAAAAAGTCTGCTCTTTCTCGGAGTCCTAATGAAAATGTCTCAGGTTGTTACAAAACCTATGGCTGCAAACCTGCAGCTGATCTCATTTGCATATCAGACTCGGTAAATCAGATGCACAGCTGAAGTATGTGGAATAAAGTAATTCCTGCCTTGAGGCACCTTCTAAAATGTCTAAGTGCAGGCCCAGGCTTCTTTCTGCACAAACAGCAACACTGCCAACCATGAAGCTGGTAAGCCAAATTACTCTGAAACAACCAAACATAGGGAAATAAATAGGAAACTTATCACAATCTAAGTACACCAATAAAGTACCAGGCATTCCATGTTCCGCTGTACTGGGTATGTCCTGCACCTGTTTTTCTCTTTCATTTCCTAATTCTGCCACTTTGTAAGTTTCGGGGGTAATTCCAACCTCTTTGTACTTCGATAGAGCACCAATGTTTTTCCGCAACTGAATAAGGTGACTGACTGGTTAGCCAGTCCAAATTATTACAAATAAGACAGCACAAACCAATTTCTGTCCAAATGCTTATCCCACAGAGTGTTAAAGTCAGACAGGCGTATGTTCTTCCTCTCTTTGTTTCCTACATTTACAAAATCCTCAATCAAAATATCAAAAGTTGCATTCTTACCAAGCGTCTTCTTTCTTCTTCTACAGTGGTCAACAGCTGGGAGAACTCTTTGAATGACTGGGCTGAAATAAAAAAAAAAAGAAAAGAAAGAAAGATCATTTCATATCATCAAAAAAAAATAAAGTAAAAATAAAGTAAATGAGATTGTATTAAAAGGTGAAATATGTTTGGTCAATAAATGCATCAACATGAATGAAACATCCTGCACAATATGTTCACCATTGAGTAAGTACACAGTGATCCACTGTGTTTTTATGTTCAGATGATGAAAAAAAGGATATTCTAACACAGTGGCTCAGTCGTTAAACATCAGATGTTCATCGCACCCCACAAGCACTGTTGGTGCTAAAATGTTTATTTGCACTGCAGATTCAGAGCTTTCAGTGCAGCACATTTTAGAATCTAATAAAATCATGCAGCTGTCCATTTTAAAAGCAAGACTTGCAGTAAAATAAATAAATAAATACTTCAATTGAATGGAACCCACTGATTGCTTCCCTTTATATTCTTCCCCTGCTAGGCTTTACAATACACCGTCACAATGTAGGAGTGACTGCTGGGGTCCAGGTATGTTCACACCATCTGGGCTATACTTTAGCAGCTTATATTACATTCTACAGGGCCGGATGAATTCCGCATACAATACATTGAATCTTATCTGCCAGAGAATTGTGCCTTGATAGCTTCACAGCTTCATTAAATAGAGGGCCAGATACAGTGTGGCCTCTGTTGGTCAGCCCCCTGTGTCACCCCGCGTCCAGCCATTTAGCAGCGGTCGAGCTGCTCTGCTTGCCAACACAGTAACATCATAATCAGCGGCGACGGCCTGGCATGGGGACCCATGCATCATCTTAGACACTTTGGTCCATTTACACACCAAAGCTTTTAAAGACCAGGGCGCAATGATTTTGTGCCAGTGACCCTGCAGGCAAGCTGGTCTCCTATTAACGCCACTAGCTCCTTTATCAACAGCACAAACCTCTCAGGGGGTAAAGGGCACAGCTGGAGCCGTTGATGGGACAAGATTAGACTCCGACGAAAGGAAATGGGAGTCAAAGCGAGGTTACAGCTTGCATATCATTCACTGGTAAATGGAGGAAAGGCAATAGACCTGATGAATCACTGAAGGAAATAAAACCTCAAGAGTGGAAATTTATATGGAAATAAAGGGTACTGTACTGTACAATTTTCTGCCTACTATAAGATGATTTTCTAATAATCAATTGAATGGGTTTAAATGGTGCCTTTCTGCTTGATATTTAACTTTCCAGATCTAGATCTAGACCTCATCTGACTTGTTCCACCCCAGAAGGATCTGAACAGCTCTTGGACACTAAAGGACTGACCTTCTGAGAGAAGGGCATGTAACTTTTCGAAAAATCTAAATTTCTATTGCCACATCAATCTTTTGGCCCCATTGATTTCTGGATAACTGGCATGGAATGTGAATGTCACTGCAGGAAGTCATAGCGTGAAATCAATAAAAGGTCAGGTGAACCCGTCTGGCAGCACATACAGGATGGCGGATGTTGTGTGGGGAAGTTGGGAACATCAAAGTGAACTATACCGATATTGCATCAAGATCATGGCTGGCATTCACACAAGGGTCTAGCTATGTCAGTTAGAAAGCTCAGTTTCATTGATGACTAGATTGATTTCAACAGGCAGTTTCACTTTTTCCTCAAATAGTAATCATGGCCGAGGTGGTGGGGGAACACAGCAGTAGTAGTATGAGGAATTCATTTCTCTTTAAGAAAATATTAGTTTCTTGCCCCATAATTGGACTAAGTGTGTTATTTTGCTTGTGTAAGCATTGAGTGTGTGGCTTGTGGATGCAAGGAATTAAACGTTTTGCAGAGGATGACATTGTGTTTAGTGTTATTTCCCGTGATCCAGGGCTTTTCCTACCATTAAACAGCTTATGCACAGCACCCAAGACGTTTCTGGCACCATGTATGCCGAATGAATGGAACTAAATGACTTTTCTCAGATCTAATGGTTGTAGTTGGTCCCCAGTGGACTTCTTTAGCAAGTTTTGTCTTTAAGCTTTTTAAGTGTTTTTTATTTATTATTAGGGTTTGGACAATATGCCTTTGTCCCGATTCGATTCTTTAACAACACATGGGTGACGATTCGATTTGTATTGCGATTTTCATTTATTGCAATTCGATTAGGGCTGGGCAATAAATCAATATCATATCAATATCAATTATGAGGCTAGAAATTGTCTTGATTTTTGGATATCCTAATATCGTGATATGACACATGTTGGCTTTTCCTTGTTTTAAAGGCTGCATTACAGTGATGTCATTTTCTGAACTTACGAGACTGTTTTAGCTATTTAATTTGCCTTTACCCACTTAGTTATTGTATCCACATTACTGATGATTATTTATCGAAAATCTCATTGAGTAAATATTTTGTGAAAGCACCAACTGTCAACCTTACAATATTGCCGCAATATCAACATCAATGTATTTGGTCAAAAATATCGTGATATTTGATTTTCTCCATATCACCCAGCTCTTGATAGTATTGAGTATTGCGATTTACTTCAAAAGTTGAGTAATACACTTCTACAGATTATATACCTTATTTTTTAAGATAATTTTTGGGGCATTTTCGGCCTTTATTTTGATAGGACAGCTGTGAAAGGGGAGCGAGAGGGGAGAATGACATGCAGCAAAGGGCCGCAGGTCAGAGCCGAACCCATGGCCCGCTGCATTGAGTAAACCTATACATTTGGGCGCCCACTCTACCAACTGAGCTATCTGGGCGCCCAGAGACAATATATCTTGAGACATTTCTAAAAACGCATTGTTTTCTAAGAAGAATGCACATCACATGTCAGTCAGTCTGACATTTATTCCATTTGTAAAGAAAAACATAACATTGATTTTCTGCTTTCAATCTGTTTTGCTGGAAGCAGATATGATGTATTCGCCGTCAGCGGTACCGTTTAAACAGAAAATATTTGGATGCAATCGTTGATTAAAAAAAATAATAATCGATTCTACGGAAAATAATTGATTTAAAAAATTCCAGCAGTCCTCCCAACTAAATGTACTGTTATCTGCAAGCAATAACATGCTTCCAAACAGATGCCTGTGGCTCTGTCATTTCAGCCCAAGGCACGGCCAAACCACTGGCTTCTATTGTGCCTGTGGTTTGCACTGTAAACACTGAACTGGTCCAGCTACAGAACAGGTGGGCAGCTAAAATATCCATTGTTCAATCGGAGATCAACACCGCTCTTGACTGAAGGCCAGGGAAGGGGTGCATTGTCTCCAATTAAAGCATGCTTGATTCTAATGAGGCTTGGACTTGGGTGTGGATTTTTCCAATAAGCATAATTGCATGCAGCCTCTTCGGCTTTGGGAGAAAAAAAGGAAAGCAGGACTACTCATTACGCATTCAGGGGGAACATTACAGCCTCATGTAGAGGAGGTCGATATCCAGTCTAGCCCTCACAGATGGACAGTAATTCAGCATTCTCCAGCGCCAGGGAGAGAAAGACCCAAGCTGGGGATAATGAGCAGTGCAAAAAAAGAATAGGAAGAAGAGACCAGACTGGGAGCCCTGCCCATTAGAGCCAAGAGGCCCTCTGCACAGCTGTTTGCATATTCCTTTTGGAGGCTAGGAGGTTCGCACCTCCATTAATCTCTGACACTGATCACAATTAGTCCCCTTGATCTTTTATAGGGTTTTAAAAAAAAAGATACAGGGGAAGCATTGTAAGGTAATCAATAGCCTTAATTATACATGCATCACAGATAACTTTAAGATCTATATACTCAAAGCCAAATCCCATTCCAAGAATTTGCAGAGTGTGCTTAATATTGTCTAAAACCAGCTCCCAAAGACTCTCCAAAGGTTTTCCTTTTTCCATTATCTACTTTCACTGATGTAACATTGCTGAAATAAAATAACATTTTGAGCACATGGTTCTTGGCCGGAGGATATTAGCTCTTATGATACGTGTCAGCACTACAGCCAAATGTCTTCAAGGTGTAGGCTAGGGCTGCTCGATTATGGAAAAAATTATTTTCAAAATTATTTTGGTCAATATTGAAATCACGATTATTTGACAAGATTACTCATTGACTTTTGGAAAGATGTTGCATTTATTGAACTTAAAAAACAGTGAAACAAATAAACAGTGAAAACACCTTTATCTGTGAAATGTCCCTTAACACGTTAGCCGTTGAACTTTTTGAGAACAGAACCCAAGGCAAAATAAGAGTTTACTTGCAAAATGTAATGTGCAAAATTATCGTTTTTCTCGATTACATTATTTTTGGGATCGTAAGGGGCCGAAAATCGAAATTGCGATCAAAATTTGTTTCATTGCACAGCCCTAGTTCAAGTATCTCCCCAGAGAATCCCTACATAAATGTAAGACAAGGTTCTGATTGAGGAGACAATCTGACTGACTGGGAAGAGCAGGGAGGAAAGATGATGAAAGACAGCAAAGAGAGAGAGAGAAATCTGCCCTCCGCGGCCTGGCCAAACTGAACTTACCGATGTTCACCTCGTCATCTGTCTCTGCATCACCGATGCACTCAAACTGGAACTCCTGCAAGGACTGGGAGAACTTCTGGACAGCAGCAGAAAGATCTGGAAAATCCGAAGGTCTGAGCATCAGAATAAAACATTGCATACATGAATCATTGAACACATGGACACAAAACTGGTAGCGAAATAGAAAGTAGAAAATCCAAGCTCGATATTACAACTACAGCATAAACTTGTGGAACTTGAGAAGACTATTGACAATTTAAGGGAGCAGAAGAGCAGAAATAATGCACTTTTATAATCTGCTGACTATCCAATTCCATGCCCACTGACATTTATACAGTAGCAGTTCTATAAGTGACTGCAATACCTGTTAAATTTACTTCATCTCTTGCCCATTGATCATAATACCGAGATCTGTCCAGGAGAATTAAGCCGAGCTGAGCTGCCTAACCTTTGTGTCAAAAATGATACAGTAAACATAAGCTTCAAATCTTTGGATACTCTCACTGCAAGATATAAATGTATGATGTTTATGGCATTCCAGGAGTTTAGTTGTGATAAAGTGCTGTCATAACTTTTTCTAAATGACATTTGACTTGTTGTATTCCAGCTTTCCAGCTGAAAAAAGGCAGTCCTTCCTTTTATTCAAACATTCACAGGTGATGTCAGTGGAAAATTGGTATCCCTCCAGGTCTCAGAAGTATTTGTCCAATTTGACATTACTTTTAATGACTTTAAATTAACTCTAGATACTTTGACAACACTACAGTGACTTTCAAATTTGTTCAGGAGACATTTTTCTTTGGTCCATCAATTTAGTACAGTATGTTGAATGGCTCTAAATACTACAGTACCCATGAGCCTTAGCAATCATTGTTGTAGAGAAGAAGCCAACTAAAAGGTTCTAAACAGTATAAGCCAGAGCAGCAGGGCATCCAAATTACTGTTAATCTCTTAAAAGTTTTTTCAGTACAGAAAAATTCTTCATACATCTAGAATGTGAGACAGGTGTGTCGGACGGGGAAAAGTAGGTCAGAAGTTGCAAAGAAACTCACGCACACTGTCTAACTTGCAAAAAATAAAGTAGGCAACGTTTCGGTACTAGACCTTCATCTGGCATATGGATGAAGGGAATTTCTTAGCAAATTTTGAAAGTCTTTCTAAAAAATAAAATTTCTTAATATGAATCCAACATATTATTAGCAAATATAAATCAGCCTAGTTGTGAAAGAAAACCACATTGAGGATAGGCTTACTGGCCAATACTGTAGGTTAGTTAGTCTCTAAGGTAGTAGAGTTAATCCTAAGGATTCACTGTGCCACATGTATGTTTAACATTAAAAGATGATTTATAAAATCATACCAACAATTTATTTTATATCTTAGTTTTCTGTGCACTAAAAAAGGTATGTAAAGGCTTTAGACTTTTATTGTAAGCCCAGTTTAATAAGCAACTTAATTTTTTTAAATATGTTGGGGGTCCCCTCTCCATCTCTCTCTAGATAAGGGGCCTTGGCTTAAAAAACGTTGAAGACCCCTGGTCTACGCATATTCACACAATTCAATCAGGAACAACAACACTACACTATAGTTGTTGAATTGATCCAAAAAAGATCCAAAATCAGAAAGAATTAATTCAAACTGTTGAATGCATTTACTCAATTGAACAAGTTCTACAAAGCTCAGCCTCTGCTTTCATCTTGCTGTTGGGAGTTGTGGTTGACTTTTCCCGTAAAGTTTATATGTACACAGTCTTGTACCTATGACTTATCAGTAATGAGCCAGAACTGGCCAAGAGCAACTGTTCATTGGTTGTCATGAGTAGTCAACCAAAGTGTTAAAATTCCATTCAAGACTAAGCTTTAAACCAAATACTGTCTATGGAACACTAGTCTATATCAAAGACGATCCACTTCCGGGATTGTTCAGGTGCCGCCGCAAATTCTGCTCTTTTTCGGCCAGATGTCCCTCATTTACGGCCGGATGTCCATCACCTTCCTCTTTCTTTGTGTTGGCATTCTAAACTCTGGTTGATTTATGAGGACTATGGTTAACTGCTCCTCAGATCTCTGCAGGGTGAATCCAGACATCTAGCTAGACTATCTGTCCAATCTGAGTTTTCTGTTGCACCACTAAATCAACTTTTGAACATACACATATTCCACCAAAACAAGTTCCTTCCAGAGGCTATTTTGCAGAGGCACTGCCATTGTGTCTGGGGCTTAGCACCGCCCAAGACGATTGTGATTGGTTTAAAGAAATGCCAATAAACCACAGCACATTTTTCTCCCATCCCGGAATGCTTTGTGGACTAGCCAGAACCTCCTCCGCAGAGCTGTGGAGGCAGATCTGGCAATGCAAGACTAATGGAACACAAATGTCAAGGTTTTCATTTCCCGAACCCTGCCCACCCAACATAAAACCTCCCACTTCCCTTCTCTACTATCCACGGAATACAAAAAAACAAAAACAACAAACAAACTGGGCCCATAAAGGTCAGATACCGCTAGGGTTGGGTACCGAACCCTGTACTTTTACCGGTACCAACCGAATCACGTCGGTATTACCAAGTATGGGTTCACGTAAAATCAAACGGTGCCAAATTTCAGTACTTTGCTTGTTTGCCAACTTTGACATCCCGCCGTGTTTTCCTCCTCACATGCTGCTCGGAGAGCTCACATGCCGGCCAGACGTTAATATCATCCCCGTTATTATTACTGTTAGCTGCCGCTGATTCTGGATGTGAATTACCCTGTGAGGCATTCAGGTTTATTCAGAAATAACCTCTCTCAGCTCAAGGCTGGAGGTAGGATGAGACACGATAACATCCCGTCTGATATTTACTGGGTTTGTTTGTGAAATCACTGGCGCTAACGCTGGGCAGGTCAGTTAGCTCCCGTTAGATAGCTGCTGCCCCTGGATGCAGCCATTGACATATATAAAATGGACCAATAGATCCCGTTGCTCTGGACGGAGACCAGTGAAGGCTATTAAAAGCACTTTTGCGGTGATCTCTTGCTTTACTGCGCAGCCTCCAACTGACGGAGACAACGTAAATGTGACGTGAGCAACCTGTCTGAAAGTTGGAAGTCTTCTGGTAGCTGTGCCAAGAGAAATCTCAATCATTCCCAATCTTACAGAGACGGAGAGTGTAGGTATATGTAAGGAGATAACATAGGCACAGGCTAATTATTGCTAACTAACATGCGTGTTAACATTAGCAATGTAACCTAAACAGCTAATGTAAGTCGAAACTGCCTGCAAGCTTCTCCTGTACTATACGGTAATTCCTCTACTGTGCGACAGTAAGTCTCTTAGTTATGACACAATCGTTAGCCTATTTTTACAAAAACGTCTGCTACGGAGCCATAACGTGAGGTACAAGGTAATGGAGCCTTTTATACATTGTCGTGTTTCTTTAGAACTAAACAATGGACAAATAGAGTCTTTAAACGCTTCAGATGGAAAGTTATTCGCAGTCAAGTGACGTAAAAAAAAAATGGTGGTCAGTGGAATGCTAACGGGAGGTGATCTCTTTGTAGCAACAAAATGGCGCCATAGGAGGTTCGAGTTCTGAAGCGAAGCTTACCCCCTTGGATGCAGCCAAGGGGGTAAGCTTCGCTTCAGAAATGGAATCTCCTATGGCGTCATTTTGATGGTACAACAATATCACCTGTCGTTAGCATTCCATTGACTGCCATTCATTTTGACGTCACTTTGACAGCGAATAACTACATCTGAAGCGTTTAAATACTCCATTTGTCCATTGTTTAGTTCTAAAGAAACACGACAATGTATAAAAGCCTCCATTACCTTGTATCTCACGTTATGACTCCTTAGCAGATGTTTTTGTAAAAATAGGCTAACGATTAGTTACACAGTAGAGGAATTACCGTATAGTACAGGAAAAGCTGGCAGGCAGTTTCGACTTACATTAGCTGTTTAAGTTTAATTACTAATATTAACTAGCATTTAAGTTAGCAATAAGCTGTACCCATGTTATCTCCTTACATATACCTACGCTCTCCGTCTCTGTAAGTTGGGAATGATTGAATTTCTTTAAGCAATACAGAAACACTATCAACTCCTCTCTCTCAGTTGGAGGCTGCTCAGTAACGCTCAGCGCTCACCGGAAAAGTGCTTCTAATATCCTTCACTGGTCTCCGTCCAGAGAAATGGGCTCTGTTGGTCCATTCTTATATACTGTCTACGGATGCAGTCAAGTGACCAGTGTAGCTCCCTGTTAGCCCCACAGACCAGACCAGACTGAGCCCCGGGAGTCAGCGAGGCTGTGGCGGGGGCACACTCCTCAGTCAGCCGATTTGTTTCAGCGAGCAAAATGGCTGAATGTATTGTGCCGACCTTGAAAGTAATAACGAGATGACATATTATTTACAGCAAGCTAAGTGTTCAGGTGGACTGCACGGCAGTGCAAACTTGCAAACAAATATCTTTGTGTTCAGGCTTCTTCCACATCCTCAGAGCGGGTGTTCTCAACAGCTGGGGACACGGTGAGTGTTGAGCAGACACGGCTCTTACCTGAAAGAGTTGACATGCTAGTCTTTCTTAAAAAGAATTACACGAGAACTACTTAGTAGTAGTAGTTTGATCTATGTTTGAGCTTGACTTGACTTTTTATGTTTACTGTCCATTGTTCATATTTTTAGGAGGAGTGGGGAGGTTGTTTGTATTGTATTTAAATACAATGTTTTAACTGAGAAGTTTTTTTTAACTGTAATCAAATTTTGTAGTTGTTACAACCAGGCGTTACAGTTTTAGTAAGAGTAAGGTACCAAAAAAAAGTACCGTTGAATACCAAGACCGAACATCAGGCACCGGTACCGGTAACGATGTCGGTTCAGATGCGAAATGTACCCAACCCTAGGTACCTCACCAGGACCTGTACTTACCAGTATTTCCCATTTCTCTCAGCTTTAAAGGTTTAGTTATTCTGATGAAAATGTATCTACAGTAATGTGTTGGTATTCAGTTTTAGTTGATTAAATTTGCTTTTCACGTTTTTATTTGGCTGAGTTGTAATGCTAATTGGCTAAGTGGGAACATTTTTCTAAAGTTTATGTGGAGTATCAAAAACTTGAACTTTGCAATTAGGCGACATCAAGGCGTAACTGATGAAGTGCTCAACAGCTGAGTTTTATGGTTAAGGAGTTCTCTCTGAAATAACATGTACGTGCTCAACAAAAGTTTCTCCGTTTGAGGCAGAGGAGCTGATTCTCCTTTTTAATATTTGAAAACTTTTGTATAATGGCATGCATTTTGAGTTACGATGGTGAAATATGTTTCCACAACTACAACTACTCGAACTAAAAGACAAGGCAAAAAATAAACATACTCTTAGAAAGTAAAATCAAATCTGGATTGCATCTTTAATATGACTCATAAATGCATGAAAACATAGACCCATAAAAGCAATGATCTGCATGCTGGCACATACAGTACGTGGTAAAAGGGGTTTGATCTCAGTTAGACTCACAAGGAAATCAAAAATTGTTGGGAGGGAAAAAAAAGTAGCCGCTTTTTAATGCAAGAGGCAAAGCAACAGCAGTGTTAACCTGTGAGTAGCTGACCGAGTGCATGAATCACTTCTGATTTTGTATTTTGTATTATGCAACCCATTTCAATTTGTTCCTCAGTTCCATAAAGGTTAGTGTGTGGGTCTGCTGTGTTAGCACTGTGACTTTAGTCTTGCTCAGGTGAAAGTAACCTACAGTATGTTTACAGGTACTTTAAAGAGTGGGATGGAGCTTCAGCACGTAATGGAGGCTTTTAACCTTTCACAATTCTGCGCAGTTCATAATTAAAGGCAAAAATGGAGTTTCTAAAATATTCTGACATTTTAGTTGTCAGCCCACACAGTTTGAAATGTACACATTTTTCTCATGTCCACTGTTGACAATGGCCCACTAATTGCTTCTCTCCTTCTTTCTTCTCTCACTGACAATCACGTCTTCAAAGAACTGCAAACATAAAAGTCTCTCGCCTGGAAAGTAGGAAAATGCACACGCTAATATACACTGCATACTGTAGACATTGAAACTTATGTTCATGTGATAAACTACTCTACTATATATTGCTGTATGTGAAAAGCAGAGGTTGAGGTCGTTATAAATTGTACTGATGTGACCCAGTTTAAAAAGCTTCGCTGGGTTTGGAACTGTAATTACTGTCTAGACATTTACAGTTACACATGCTGTTCATACTGTATGTGCTTCATATCTTGGTAATATACATTTAAGAAGGATCTCAAACATAACCATATTTACTACAGCAACAACAAAAGCATAGAGTGTGACCGTCCATCAAAATAAAAGCAGTAATGTTAGGTAGTAGCCAACCAAACATCACATTTTTAACAAATACAAAAACTACTATTCAACCGATATTTAATTGGATCTTTATCAACGATAATTATGATGACTGAAAGATAAAAGCTATAACATGATGAAGCTCTAAACTTTCACACTGTTTGAGGTAATGTTTGAAAGCCCATAATGGATATTGTGTTGAACCCTAAACAAACAGTTTATCTAGCAGACGTATAAACTGGCCTTAAAAGCTCACAAAAACCAATGCTCTCTTCTCCACGGGAACATAAATTGCTTGGAAAGCCTGATATCAAAGAACAACGTAACATTTGTTGGTGAGTATATTTTTCGTTACCTAAGAGCAAGCATTGTTATATTGTATTTCAGTGTTTTTTAGTTATTAGTAGGAACAGAATAACAAGGTGAGACCGACGATTGAAAGGCTCTTAAAGACATCTACACTATACTGAACGAGTACGTCTGGCCACTTGTAAATGTTGCTGAGTCTGCCCTGAGCACCACAGAGTGGAACTTTTCCAGAAGATGTATTGTGCCAGTGATGTGCTCCTATCATTCCTGCTTTGACTCAAACGCTGCTGATTTGAAATCAATAGCTGCCTGCAGTTGTCTGGATATGCTCGCAGGGCCATCAATAATGGATGATCTTTTGGCTCTGACGCTCAGACAGGCCCAGACCTAACAAACAAACCGTCAACTGAATGCATTGTTTCCTTACAGCTATACCAAAAACCAAGGAAATCAGTCAAGTTTTAAAAATATATACCTAAATAAACACAGTCATCTTGTCTTCACTTTCGTTGTAATAATTCTTAAGTAACAGAATCCAATATAAAGTTTGGCTACTCCGTGCCCACTGAAACGTGTCAGTATTACCAAACATGTATATGTAGTGGTGTGGTTAGTGTTTTCTTTAGTCAGATAGTTCCTGATTTGAATAACATTTATATTAATTTTAATTCCGACAAAGTTCTTGTATGGCGGCATGTGTTAAGACAACATTTAACATTTGAGAAGCTTGGCTCCTTTCGTGAAATGAAAAACATATTTTATTGCAGAAAAACACATTACCATGACATCTGCGTCTGTACTTGGTGGTCAATTCTGAGCACCATATCATTCCAATAAAGTAAGAAAATAATGATCAATTTAGCATTCAGCATTAGTATTTCACAGCTCCCATTGGGCTTTGACAGCACATATGCACCAAGGGCTCATGGGAGATGTGGTTGAGACAGCCACTGGAGCAAAAGCTAGCCCAGAAGTGGGACAAAACGTTGATGCTTTATTCCTAAATACTACACTACCCACAAGGGTTTGCTAGTTATACTCACTCACCTCACTTGAAGCAGCAAGGCAACTGATGACGAGGAGTTAAAGCCATCTAAAATTAAATGGATTATTATCATCACTATCAGTCAAGCTCACTGTTCATCCTGTGCATGCCTGCTGCTGGCTATTCATTTTGAAAACAAAACTTTTAGGGCAAAAACGTGAGCATACAATAAACAACATTTTGCATAGGTTGTGCCTGTTGAATATATACAGTAATAGGCTAAAAGTTTTCTACAGTAACAGTTTAATGTCTTTATATGTATCCTATCTTGATTTATCCTCAGCAGGACACATTGGCAAGCTGATTGCTGACAGACTTCCTTATTTTTGCATCTCCACTCTAAATGAAAGCCACCTCAATAGTCTAAGCACAGTGCTGGATGATTTCAGACATAGCGTGCACTAGCAGTAGGGCTGAACGATTTTTGAAAATAATCTAATTGCGATTTTTTTCCCAAATATTGAGATTGCAATTTAATATGAGATTATTTTTTAAACTCTTTGTCTTCTGTTATTTTATTCAACAAAGAAACAATAAATACTTGTAAAGTATGAACAACACACAATTAGATAGATTAAACTAACGGTTCTTTCCTGGAGGCCAGGCCTGTATGTGATGATGAAATTAGGTGATGCATGAATTTATATGAATGACATCTTTTATTTAACAACTTCAATCACAGTAGTATATTGAGCACTGACCAAGCCTGGTGTAAACATTCATATGAAAGTCAGAAACAAATCACAAACTAAAGTGCAGATTGCAGAAATATAAAAACAAATATGTGGCTTATATTTAATTATTATTTACTGTAACTGTAAACATGTGGATTGCACTTTTTAAACACTATCTTTGAACTTTACTATAGATAAGCAAGTAAAAATATAGTGTGTGTGTGTGTGTGTGTATATATGATATAGATATAGATAGATAGATAGATAGATAGATAGATAGATAGATAGATAGATAGATATAAAAAACGGAGCTAACCGCTAATCAGAGCTAATCGTTGCCAACCGAGCCTTCAGTTCTGCATGCCTTTATTCAATAACTGCATGTATGGACTAAATATTTGCCATAAGTTAATTAGGGCAATGTTCAGGAATGACCTGGCACAACAATGTTGCGTTTATTTTCTACTTCTATGCATTTTTTAATAAGTTCGGGAATCGCCACACATGATACGGCCCTCTGCTCATTAGTCATTGGTACTGCAGAAGACATTGCTCAAGCAGTTACAAAAAAACCACGTCACTTGAAGTATTCACAAGACCGAGTAGCAGAGATACATGGAAAAAGAATCAGTATAAAAGGAAGATAAATGAACAGCTTGTATTTTTTTAACCTTAAGCAAGCAGTAAAGGTACAATCAGTGGGACACGCTGCAGCTTGTGAAAACAATGCAGGCAAAGACACTTGGCTGTCTTGTCAGTTTAAATGTCAGTGCTTACTGTTGGCATTCTGCATCCAAGTATACGGATGAATGAAGTTATTGTTTTCATCAGCTTTTTAACTGAGCAAATCAAATTAAAGTAAACTGAATGACAAGTCAAGTGCATTAAAAACTCCCAAAAAACTCTATTAAGTCCTCCAGCTTTCATGTAGATGGTGCTCTGCGCAGGCTTGTCATGCAACACGACATCATGACTTCGCGGAAACGTACACGCCCACTTTCTTAAGCCAAGTGGCGTGTTATCTGTACGCATTTGGATTTTCCTGGGTGAAAGTCCTGTGTTTGACCCATCCTCCACCCCGACCATCCTCCCGACGCGGATTTTCACCCTTCCATACCACTCGCTACGGCGTAAATTCACACGCAATCGCAAGGTAATGTAAGTCAATGGAGGCAAAACAGCGTTGATAAACACGCTAAAAAGCGAGAATGCGTCTTGATAACACGCCAAAATGGCATCATACAATATTGTAATGGCATGTTTTATTTTATTTTATATGTCAATAAACTATATTCTAAATGTGTAATTAAACCTCTGGTTTCTTCCGGCTTCATTCAATATGCACTTCCAACGGGCAGTATCAGCAAAAACATTATATCGTGATAAATATGGATCAAAATGGGAAAATATATAGTGATTAGGGCTGCTCGCTTTTAGTCGATTAGTCGACTGATCGTTCGATTTGGTCTTAGTCAAGTTAGATTTCTTTAGTCGATTAGTCATGTTTGATGCTTTTTTCATGCTGAATGACTTATTTCCAAGAAACGTACGAGCACATCTCTGGTAAACACAAGAATTAAAGTGGTGCTTTTGCATGACTCTTTGCGGAGAAACTCAGATTTACAGATCTGTCGATTAAATCAACTAATCGATTAGTCGATACAATTGAAAGAGTGTTAGTCGACTAAGAATTTCTTCAATCGAGAACAGCCCTAATAGTGATTACATTATTTGCTATATCACCCAACCCCATGTTACAATGATTAGAGTAAATAACATCTGAGATGCTATTGATGCTATGGGTCGTACAGCTGCAGGTCAGATAAGCTTTCCATCCATGAAGAGAGGGAGAAAATAAGGAATAAAAGACACCTTCATTGGGTGTATAGGAAGTAGAGACTTCATGGTTCCCCAGATAGTTCATCCTACTCCTCTAGATCTCTTCTGACAAGGGCTGGGTATGGTTCAAATATTTTTCGATACTGGTACGGATACCAATACCGTGACTTTGATACCGGTCCCTAAACGATACATTTTTTCGATACCAATTTTATAAAAACAAAAAGAAATCCCAACATTACACATTACGACACAAATCTTTTTCTTCATTTTTCAGCTCCTACTGCGTGAGCCCCGTCTCTGTGTAACGTAGAGTTTTCCCTGCGTGTCTCTGCGACGTGTAACGATAGACAGACAATCAGTAGCATTGTTAGATCCTGGTAGAAGCATGCCGCATGCTGATTGGCTCACTGACGCTGATGAGATTTATTCCTTAGGGATTGAAATCGGGTATTGAATGACGAGGCGTTTTTTCGATCGAATTCGGTACCCAGCCCTACTTCTGACACAAGCTGGAATTTGGTGCATTCCACGTTGAGTATGTGTGGTGAAAAAGAGCTGTTCTGTTCGGGGAAGTAATAAAAGGAAAGAAGCGTAACTTTGATAGACTCTAAGGATGTTATTTACCACATGAAGTGTAACACTCAAATAGGAAAAGAAAGAGATATTGTATTGCACGAGTAACAGAGGTAAAAATATATATGTTGACTCATTAATACTCTCGTTATACCAATTGTACCAAACGGTGCCTTCTAATGTTATTACACCCAGTAAACATTGTACCTTACCCTGCATGCAATTTTCCTAACAACGTATTTGACCTGCTGTAATGATTCTTCACACAGCTGGCATGCACACAAGGGGAAACAGAAAGAACATTGTTATGGTGTACGGCCCTCCTATGCAGGTTTTAATCAAAGAGCTGTAACCAGCCAGCCAAGACGCGGCTGCATGCGTAGAGCAGCTAGCCCAGTTAGTGTCCAGTGTGGGAGATGTGGGAGAGGACTACGGCTGTCAGTCACCACACAGCAGAGCCCCCTGGGTACGCCTGTTATCTCGTCTCCAGGGCAACTGCATACTACCAAATTCCATCAGCTGACAACCCATGTCAAAACACAGGCAACACTGTAGGAAAGACGGCTGAAGTGCATGCTTGCTTCAGCAGCTATTAGGGACAATAGATATAATTTTAGGACATGCATCAACACTCTAATTTTTTTATCCCTTCTGCAATTCGACTTTCAAATGAATAAAATCTATTTCTTGATTATTGTTTAACTACTCTCTACGGTATAGGCCTATATGTAGGCTTGTGTGCTGTTATGTATGTGTGTGCGGTCTGTAGCTGCTCTAAACTATTTGCCCCTTGTGGGATTAATAAAGTTGTTGAATTGAATTGTGTTGAATTACATGAACACATTCTGCAAAAGCAATTTAGTTATTCTCAGTTGGACTGCCACAAACCATGTACGTGTAGTTCTGAGGTTTTATCTGAGTCATACGGTTACAATATACAGATATTGAGATTTGTCTTTAATTTCCCAGGTATACTGGTGGTCTCTAATGATATTTGTCTATTTGAGCTATAATGACAATCATGCTTGACTACACAATTTCTTTAGTCGTGCTTCAATCTCTATTCATATTGTGTTGTCATGCATAAAATAATGATATAAATGATGCATAAAACGATAGAAAATACACACGTCTTTGCCCAGTAGGATATCAAATATTAGAACTTTTGGAAAACAATTATCTCTTCTTATCAGAACAATATCTCAGAAATGCCCTCCAGATACAAAAGGTGGCTTACATTGAGTTGAATTCCAATTAGCAGCGTTTGTCTTTTAATTGCTTCATGCATATGCCTCCAAGGACACCAAGGCATTTGGACCTAAATTGCAAGGGCACTGGTCATAAAAGAAACTGCTAAACTGCTGACCAAATGGTCTCAAAAACCACACCGCCGAAGAGAGACAAACTGCACTGACAAAGAGCAGGCATAAAGCTGGAAATAAATCAATAGTGATTTGACAAATATATGCGTATGCAGAGACCAGCCCAGTCTCATGGCAGTTTGTGAAATGGTCAAGTTATTGAATCTATTGATTTGTGTACTGAACACGAACGATTACGGTAGCAAGTAGTATTGATAAGGTGAAAATCCGCGCATGAAGGTTGGGTGGGGGTGGTGGATGGGTCAAACAACACCTGGAGACCGGGGATCGCGTCCCGCGTTTTGCAGTTCCTTTCCGCGTTAATCTCTTCCTAACCACAACCGTCCCATTGTTGTGGCCGGCGTGTGGCGTTTCATGTCCCCGTTGTTGCGTGCCACAGAGACCGCGGATCGTGTCCCTGCGCCCGGGATCGCGTCCTGCGTGTGGCGGTCCGTCCCGTTATTGTCGCCGGCGTGTGGCGTTTCATTTCCACGTTGTTGCGTCCCCCAGAGCAGCCCAGTGTCATTGGATCTCGGAAATGCCCTCCAGATACAAAGGTGGCTTAAATTAAGTTGAATACCAATTAGCAGCGTTTGTCTTTTAATTGCTTCATGTTTCAATGTAACGTGAGAATATGCCTCCAAGGATGCCAAGGCATTTGGACCTAAATTGCAAGGGCATTGGTCATAAAATAAACTACTAACCTGCTGACCAAATAGTCTCAAAAAATCACACCACCGAAGAGAGACAAACTGCACTGACAAAGAGCAGGCATAAAGCTGGAAATAATAGTGATATGACAAATATACTCGTATGCAGAGACATACCGTACAGACATACTGTACACTTTGGCTGCAAGCTTATAAAATATTGTAACATATAACTTAGCTTATGTCACGATACAATATTATTGCGATTTTAAACATATTGCAATATTCTGCAATGTATTACCTTTTTTCCAACTTTTCCCTAATTTCAAATCATGTCCCCAAAAAGGAAACTTTTCAACACCTGTTTTATCTAAAAGGATAAATTTCTGTGTTTGTTCATCTCACTTCAATTTTATTGCGGCAAAATGGGATTGTCAAGCAGACAAACTGACCAACACATATATCATAATAGATCGATACTTGCCGTCTGTATCGATACAGTATTGCCACGGAAAATAGCACGATACTATGCTGTAACGATTTTTCCCCCCACTCCTAATAACTTAGTGGATGTGTGAAACACAAATTGTGGTGCATAAAAATCACAAATAAAAGGAATCTTGGCTATTTCATACAGAAAAGTATCTAAAAAAAATGTCCTGTTGGCGGGCACATGTTGAACATCACCTTATGGAACTCCCAGCACTCTGTGTTATATGACTGACATACTCATCACAACAGTAATTACTTAGCAGCAACCCTGTTGTGCTTTCACACCTACTGATATTCTTAGAGGTTTTAATGAGGTGCTTTAGCACAAATTTGTGCAGAAAAGCTTTTAAAACGTCAAGTCACATGCATAGTGTTCAATTAAGAATTCATCTTCAGCTTTTGCTAAGTAGCTACACATTTACACATCCCATAAAATGATTCAGAAATTCAGAATGCACTCAAGGTATTTTCTGTTTAATATTTACAAGGCACATTCTCAGACTTTACTAGACATACGTGTCTCTTTTTTTGAGGCAAACAAACGAAAGGCAAGTTCACAGTCTGCCTGTACATTAACATCCAAGTTAGAGACACGATAGCTACTTTATTTGTCAGTGAGCCACTGCTGATTTCAGATGAGAAGCTCTTCAAAGGGGGAATGCCTTTATGCACCCAGCTTAGTGAGAGACGGAGAGATCTCATTGATGGAACAGTAGGGTGCATTGTGCCACTTTGATTCCATGTGGAGGGATTGTAATGGGGAAGGGGAGCGGCCCTTCAGGTAAGGCCTCTTCCACCTGCTTACTAATACGTTTTCCTGCCAGTCGCCCAGCAGGGGAGAAGAAGAGCTGTGTGAGGAGGGCCAACCAGACGGGCCCTCGCACTCCCGGAGCATACCAAACCTTTCCCAACGCCAACTGTTGCCTGAAACAAAGCCTTATCTAATAACTGCACTCGCTGCTGCTGCTGTAGTAGTAGAAGCAAGCAGTCACTTTAGGTAGCAGTTGGTCAACCTGTGAACTAATTCTGAAGTGACAGAAAGCTCTTAAATAGTACGTAGTCCCTGTAGGACAATTTAACAATATTAAAACAGTTTTCACACCACTTCTTTCCAAAGCAAGAAACCAAGTTTAGGGTGGTATAACGACATGTTAGGGATTAATACTAGGGCTGGGCCATATGAAGAAAATCAAATATCACGAAATTTTTTACCAAATACCTCAATGTCGCGGCAATATTGTAGGATTGACTATTGGTGCTTTCATAAAATATTTACACGCAGTGAGATTTTCGATAAATAATCACCAATAATGTGGATACAATGACTAAGTGGGTAAAGACAAATAATAAAACAGCTACAGCAGTCTGGGAAGTTCAGAACAAATAAATCACTTTACTGTAATGCAGCCTTTAAAAGCAGGAAAAGACAACACTTATGACATATTACAATAATCTAAGACGATATCTAGTCTCATATCACGATATCGATATAATATTGATATATTGCCCAGCCCTAATTATACCTGGACCTTCTTTTAAGAAGCATGCCACTCAAGCACACTATGTCTCTGGTATTTTGATGGAATAAAGATAAGCAGTATATGTTAACAGCAATCTGCTGTATGTGTGCTGACTATTGCCCGCTTAATTACATCAACTAATCTAAATATGTTGTAGAAAAGCTCAGAATATACCTTGTATACCTATCTACTGTATCCCTGCACAATACACTCCTGTAATGTTTTCATCTTTCATAAATTGTTTAAATCTATTGAAGAAGAAGAAACGGATCTCTGATATGAGCCTGATGCAATGCCACAGCCTATTCTTTAGCTCCAAAGAAAAAGACGAGAGTTATTAGCCCTGCAATTCTGCTGGAATGAAAAAAAAGCCGGCCAGGCCAGCCTCCACCATTTATCACCAAGTCTACAGCCTTTAGACTGAGTTAAGAGATTTTCTTTCAGAACGCACACAGACAACACATCTGACACAAGTTCTGACAGAGATGAACTTGCCTCTGAAAGAAAAAGACTTTCACATTTGTAGTAAGAGTTGGCATTGGACTTTTCACAAATACGATTTCACAAAACATCTATTCTGAGAGAGGCCTTCTTGCTCTTATCAAGGCGAAGTACAATTAGCCAAGAGCATGCTTCAAAGTAAGACAATTAAAAATAAAAAGAGGTGTGCAAAACTAATTTAAACCGCCCATTGTCCAAACACATTCTGATAAAACTTGGCAGCCCATGGGGCCAGGAGCTGGAGACTTTCTCATGTGCCATCCAGAGTCTAAGTTTAGCATCTGCGTAGGCTAAGTTGACGTGAATTCACCATCTTTTACCACACAATCTTTCGGCTCATCACAAGAATGTATAGCACATTTAGGGATGTAACGGTATGAATGTTCAGAAAGCACTGATAGGCCTACACAAGCTGAAATAGTTTCAAAAAGTTTAACAGTGTTTATTATATTACAAAAATATAGGCAATTGGCTTGTAAAAACTATGATGTCTGACTTTGAGATACAGGAAGATTTATTTGCAACTCGAACATGAAGTGAACTATGAAGTTGTATTTGACGTTACATGTGAAGTTGGATGTGGTTCTGAAATATAAGCAAATAATGCACATTAATCTGACTTACTATAAACATTATTTACCAAAACTAAATGTTATAGCCACCAGCATATAACAAGAAACAATACTAAGAATTACATTCATTTATCTGTAATAATGAACATAAATGTAACATATTGCTCAGTAGCACAAACTGAGAATAAGCCACATCTATTACAGCACACATATATACCTTTAATAGCTAAGCACGTGGCTCCACAGCACTAGTCTGTTTACTGGCAAATTGCCCTAACACAACCTGAATATCAACACGTGGCTGCACAAGTAATATTAAACAATCAGCTATGCAATAAGAAACACAGCAACAGCAATATTACCAAGGCGATAATATATCTCTCTCACTCAAAATAAATGTAATTTCGTAACATGGGCTAAACTTATCCACATCATAGCAGAACACTTATTGAAATATGAATAAACGTAGCTTTAACGTTTACACAGATAACGAGGCAGTAAAACCCATGACCGTTTAACAAGCTAGCGAATACTTTTAACTTACGTTCTGGGCTACACACATCACTTCAACAACTCCGAAAACGGGAAGGGAATGACAGAGAAAAAAGTCAGTTTACAGCTGCTGTATCTGTCCCCTTCTCCTGTCTGATTGGCAGGAGATCAAAGCGATGACTCTCGTCTCTGATTGGTTATTATCTCAGGAGAGAGAGCAAGTGTTACTACCAAGGGGGTAAGTCTCTCTCCACAACGCATACCTCCTATGGCGCCATTTTGATGCTAACAAGCCATCACCCGCCGTTAGCATTCCATTGACTGCCATTCATTTTGGCGTCACTTTGACAGCGAATAACTTTACATCTGAGGCGTTTAAAGACTTTATTTGTCCATTGTTCATTTCTAAAGAAACACGAGAATTGGGTCACAACGATTGAGTCACAACCACGCGACTTACTGTCGCACAGTAGAGGAATTACCGTATAGTACAGGAGAAGCTCACAGGACTTACATTAGCCGTTTAAGTTTAATTCGTAATGTTAAAGGGATACTTCACCGATTTAGCATTCAGCTTTGTATCAGTAGAAACCCGATAGTATTTCTGAATGACCGTGCCTCCCTCCCTCATGTCCCCCTGAGACGAGAGATTTCTGCATTTGGGGCCTGGAAAAAATCTTCCGATGACGTAAAATGACGATTTTTGCGTCATTGGAAGATTTTTGGGCCAGAGGCAAAGGACTACAGCCAGTAGTAGGATCTACTTCCGTATGTTTTCAACACGCCCACAGGGGGTTGGACTGCCGAGTCTGGCCGAGGTATTCCGAATGAAAACGACTGTCAGCCATCTTGAATCTTCGCTAAACAGGCTCTCGGTTTTCAGCAGAAAACATTTACAACAATTATCTGCATTCAAACTACCGGACGTGTGTACCACCGGGATACATCGGTACAGATCGGAGAATATGGAGGAAACGTTATTACAGACAGAATACTCGGCACACTACGTGAGCTTCGCCTGCACGGAGACCAGCGGTGTCGCTCAATGCCGCTAGCCGGCTAGGGGACATCCTCATCGGCTAGGTGGAAAGCTAACGCTAGCTGTCCACCTGTCCCAGCCATCCTGCTTGCAAGTGTCTGCTCATCAAACAACAAGCTGGACTACATCCTCCTTCAACGAAACTCCCAACGTGAGTTCAGTGACTGCTGTGTTTTTGTTGTTGTGGAAACATGCCTGAACAACAGTGTACCGGAACCGGGACTATCCAGCTACCAGGCTGCTCTCGCCGGCCCGTGGAGGTGGGCTGTGTTAAACGGACTGGTGTAGAAATAAAATCCAACTAGCTACTGCTAACTGCTGGTGGAGCTTGTGACTGTTAAATGCCGACCATTCGACATTCCACCTTAATGGTAATCCACCGTGATAATGATATTTTAAAAGGAAAACGGTAATTGTTCTCATCAACATTTTTACCGTGGTTTACCATTGCGCCGGTGATCGTTACATCCCTAAGCACATTCAAAATGTTTTCCAGCAAAGTCTGTGCGAGTTGTTTTTAACAGGTAGCCTACACAAATCATCCGTTGTTTACCAAAGAAAAACTACTGCAACTTACTCAACACTTACGCGTCAATGGGATTTGGAAAAACTTGTCCATGCTTTTATCTTCAGTAAACTTGACTACTGTAACGGTGTATTTACAGGTCTCCCTAAATAATCAATCAGGCAGCTGCAGCTGATTCAGAATGCTGCTGCTCGAGTCCTCACTAAGACCAAGAAAGTGGATCACATCACTCCAGTTCTGAAGTCTTTACGCTGGCTTCCTGGCTTCCTGTGACTCAGATTCTCAGTGCTACTCAGACTCAGAGATTTCAAAATACGTCTGCTGGTTTATAAATCACTACACGGTTTAGGGCCAAAATACATTTTGGATCTGCTCGTAAACTATGAACCACCCAGACCTCTCAGATCATCTGGAACAGGTCTGCTTGCTGTTCCCAGAATCCGAACCTAAAAGGGGGAAGCAGCGTTCAGTTTTTATGCTCCACGTATCTGGAACAAACTTCCACAGAAGTCTACAGAACTGTAACAACTCTCAGCTCTTTTAAATCAAGGCTGAAGACCTATTTTTTTGACGTTGCCTTTTTTTTAATTCATTGTACTGCACTGTGAAGAATATTACTGTATTCTATTCGTGTTTAATTTTGTATTCATTTCTAACTGCTTTTTAATGTTTTATTTTTATCTTTGAATTGCACTGTTGCTGAGATGTGCTATATAAATACAATTGCCTTGCCTTGCAAGACATTGGGACTAAGTCCTAGTTGTTTCAGCCTAATATACTAACATTGCAATTGGGGAGATGCAGCACTTTAGCTCAAATGAAAGGAGCACTTCCTAATAGTGAATTTTTAATGATGTGGAGGAGAAACACAACAGATCACCTTATCCTTTTTTTAGTCTGAAGAAGCAACCAAAGCACCGGCGTGCACGGGAATGCTGCGCTCGGTGTGACAATCACTTTGACTGACAGTACTTCAGAACAGACCTGGAATCTGGAGACAAAACACATTTCCCTGCACAGTCTGAGGGGAAGCAGCTTTTAGAAATACAACGTCTAATCCTTTTATCAAAATGTGTCCACAAAAACACCAGAGTCCCTTGCAGTGCTGCGTGAGCTCTGCTTACCGCTTCGCTCAGCTTTATTGCTAAACAAGTCACATAACGCACTCCTGTATTTCATTTCCATTACATGAGTTCATATTCATCAAAGTTGTCGAAGCGCCAGCAATACATTATAAATGGTATAATCCTGCAACACACAGCCTGCTTTCCAGTCACAGTGCGACACGCACGCACACACACCCCAAATGCTATCTGAGGGAGGATGGGGGATGGTTATACAAGCATGTTTACAGGTCATTTCCTGTGGCTGAGCCTTGGGAGCATCATCTGTCCTCAGACAAACAAACACTCATAGTTCCCAAAGCTGAACGCTTTTCTGAAATCTTTTAACAAAAAGCCTCCACGTCATGTCTTTATTTAATAAAATAACAGTCATTAATTATGGCTATATTAAGATGCATAAGTACATCAGAATTATGTAGGCACAGTCGGAACGAGTAAAGACGCTGTTTACAGACTTGCTAAATACTGTCGATTTTATAATGACATACATGCGTGTCAGCCGTTCATTACTGCATGTATCCCAGGGAGGAAGCATCACTCTGGCTGGTGAACAGGCGTGGGCATGGGAAGGCGGCAGAGACTCCCAGGCAGCTTACATAATAATGGGCTGTCTTCTAGTTTAGACCGAGCTAATCTGGCTGCATTCTGTAAAGCTCATGGAAATTAAATGCTTAGTCGGATTCATGAATCTTCTCAAAGGACAACATTCTTTAAAAAAAAAAAAAAAAGAAGCTTTTAATAATAATTGTGAAGAACTTTTTTAACGGGCAATACACCCTTCAATTTGAGAATTATTTCAGTTTTGCAGCAAATTGAAGCTGCAGGCCTAAACAGCTCATAGCTGGAGGAAGGGCAGTGATGCACAACGTACATGCCCTACCTGCTACCGCTATGAGCGAGGAACAAGCAGTTGGTTCATTATTTTTACAAATTTGTACAAATTATGTGTGAAGGACACACATAGGCTGCCCGAGTCTGAGCGGGTCTCTGAGGACTCCATCACTGCTCCGGGACCAGCTGTGGGCCTGGGGTGCACAGTGTTTTCCACACACATTCATCAATGACATTAAACTGTGATAAGGGCTGCACAATATGAGGAAAATATGCAAAAACGCTGTTGAACGCGATAACGATATTACTCGCGATAAACAGATATTAAAGTCTACTTAGTTCTGTGGATTTCTGATGAAATACAACAAATTGCTTGTCGATATTTAACACAAATGAAACAATCTTTTATTGAACAAATTAAATATTGAATTGAATACAAAAGGCACCAATAAAAATAAATGACAGCTACATTCTAAAGTGCATTTTTCCACTGATATTTTCTTTCAACTAGTCTCGCATTGCAGGACGTTCCTCCACAGCGCTGCGAAGGAAGGTCTGGCTAGTCCACACAGCATTCCGAGATGGGAGAAAAATGTGCTCTGGTTTATTGGCATTTCTTTAAACCAATCACAATCGTCCTGGGCGGTGCTAAGCGCCGGATGGAGCAACGGTGCCTCTGCAAAATACAGTGGCCGCGCCAGAGATGTTCTTTTGCTGGTGCTTTGGGGTTGCTGGACGTTTCAGTGAGGGTGCTCTGAAATTTTGAGTTTCCCTTGGCACAAATAGCCTAACATTACACACACTCGCGCAGATGCCCACCCACCTCCGCTGTGGTTTACTAAGCGAGCGAACGAGAGAGATTGATTTAAAGTTGACGATACAACAGCACCATAGAACTCTGATTAGCCCACCAAACATATTTCAAATACCAGCCAACAAGCCGGGTTCAAACAATCATTACTGCAGCTCTTATACATTGGCTCAGAAGAGTAATGCAGCAGGCCAAATACACCACACATAGCCAAGGACACACATAAAAACACACGCACATGTATCCTCACACAGTTTTCACACTTGAACATATGGTCAAAATAATGTAGTCATATCTGTAGTGACTTAATATATCGAAATAAGCCACTGAGGGCGAACATGTTTTCTGGGCTAAAAATAAACCAATGTCCTGTATAACTTTAGATTCGGTGATCCATTTATTCACATTTCTGTAAAACACATGTTCACTGTAATGTTCTTCTACGAGACAGAGATAAGAGTAAAGTTCTTGCATGGACCCCTAACAGCTGACTCACCCACTGTGGCCTGGCTGTGCGGTCCCCTGGTCTAATATCATTTACAGCAGGGTGACGTTAATCATCCTCAGCAGCGATCACGGCCATGGTCAGGTCATCTTCCCCCGGCCACTTTTCTTCATCCCGGTTGGTGACAAGTTCACCATATCTCTCAGTCTCATTTACAGGTATTGATAAAGTCTCCACACCGTGATGTTTAGGGAGTAAAAAACTATCCATTGCTAGCGTTAGACTCACTTCTTTAATCCTAACGGCTCCAAATATTGAGCTCTTCTTCTTCTGTGTGAAAACGTTACTGCGGAAGTAAGGTCAAACGTTCAATGTGTGCTGCACCCTTTGGCCGAATACGATCACCTGTGTTTTTTAGCCTAAAAATAAATCGGTTTGTTTTGTATTTATTCATTTTTTAAATATAAATTATACTATTTACACATTAACGATTTTTTATTTATTTATAAATCAACCACAGCAATTTCTTGGGGGTGCTATGGCAATCCTAGGGGTAGCTACAGCACCCCCTAGCCCCTCCATGGTGAATATAAAATAACCTCGGGAAGCAACTTGTTTTGGTGGAACATGTGTACGTTCAAAGGTTGTTTTAGTCGTGCAACAGAAAACTCAGATTGGACAGATAGTCTAGCTAGCTGTCTGGATTTACCCTGCAGAGATCTGAGGAGCAGTTAACCATAGTCCTCAGAAATCCACCGGAGTTTAGAATTACAACACAAAGAAAGCGGAAGGTGACGGACATCCGGCCGAAAAGAGTGACATCCGGCGGAATTTCTGACGGCATTCTAGCAATCCCAGAAATGGAACGTCGTGGATATGTCGCAGCCTTTCACAATGTGTTTATTGTGCCAGTTGATATCGCGATGACCAGAAAAAAATAAATAATAAAAAATAATTTTATATATATATATATATATATATATAGTGCAGCCCTAATTGTGATCCATTTAGTGTATGTGTTCTATAGCTAAAATGAAGGCCTACTATACAACAAAATCATAGGTTTGTGGCTTGGCTTGGCAGTGCCACTTGGAACAGCTTTTAACAATAATCGATTTGCCAGCATCTCAGTTTAAACCGGTCTGTAGAAAATATGGATGGAGCAACTGTGACATCACCCACCACACATTGTCTTTTTATTTCCCTTGCCCAGGGACCACATATGTAAATTAGCTGTATAGCTAACTCTGGTACAGGGCCTGAACTGTGAATGGTCCCTGACAAATAAACTAATAAAATACAAAAATACCCGTAGCCCTCTGAAAGGATGTTGATAGGCTTGTCTTCTAAATCAATGGGCCTACTGTATATAGCAGCTAGAGCTGGGTGATATGGAGAAAATCAAATATCACCATATTTTGGACGAAACACCTCGATATCGATACTCTAGGGTTGACTATTGGTGCTTTCACAAAATATTTTCACAATGAGATTTTTGACAAATACTCATCAGTAATGTGGATGTAATGACAAAGTGGGTAAAGGCCAATACTAAAACAGCTAGAATAGTCTGGTAAATTCAGAAAATGACATCACTTTACTGCAATGCAGCCTTTAAAAACGGGAAAAGACAACACTTGTGTCATATCACGATATATTGATATCCAAAATCTAAGACGATATCTAATCTTGTATCTTGATATCGATATAATATCGATATATTGCCCAGCCCTAATAGCAGCCACTCTCAGGACACAAGCTCATACGCAAGCAATGCTACAGGCCTCAGTGTGAAATGACAACAGCCAAGTCAACAAAAAGTGGTTGTTGAGAAAAAGTCATCTAGCCAGCTAAACAGTTTCAAATATTATTATTGGATGCTGGCCAGTCAATCCATGGCTAAAAGGCTAATGAATACTGGATTTACAGTACATGACAGGTGGTGAGAAAAGAAGATTGCAAATGGGATGCCCGTGGTGCTCTGTGTGTGTTTGATGTAAGTGATAAAACATGATGAGGTGTTCTGATATACAACAATGATGGATGAGGTACAGGGGAGAAAGCATTCCTCTGCCATGTCCATTATTTTGTATATATAGAAATCTTGTATGTTCAAATTGTCTTTTTCAGTGTAATCAATGGTTATGTATACAATTATTTGATAACATGAACCATGAACATTATTTAACCAGCTGCAGGCTGTAGCTTTATATTCACGTATAAACATGAGAATGGTATTCATCTTCGGCATCCCACTCTCGGACAAGAAAGAGAATGAGCACATTTCCCAGGATGTTAATCTATTAATTTGCTTTTGCTGCTACTTTTAGTCATTGTGACTGTCGCTTAGTCTCAACAACAAAAACTTGATATTATGGTTAGTTTGGACCTCAAACTGCAAATCAGTGTGCACAAGTCAGTTGATTAAACCCATGTGTACTAAATGACTTTTTTGGACATCCTATGTTACCCACATCCTCTCAACGTTTGAATGTTACCACATCAATTTCAAGTATAAAACATTATAGCCTCCAATGATGCCTGGCTACCTGCCCAGGCACTTTGTGGACAAACTTACCTACCACATCTGAAATGCATCATTATTTGCCTTGTATCTGTGGTTTCTCCCACCCTACTCACAAAGGGGATAATTAGAACCTTTAGTGTATTCAATTACTGCAGTCAAGCAGAGGGATTAATACAAGTCAGCAGTTGTTATTTACACCAGGTGTGAACAGTCAGTGCCAGGCAGCCACAGACAGTACGGCAGAGCTATTTACCGCATCTGCAGATAGATGGTACTCACACCTGGAACACACATTATCCATACCGACAAATAACTACATTCAAAATGGAATGGGATTTGGGAATGTTTAGACCACAAACATCATGCTATAAAGCAGTGATTCCCAACCAGGGGGTACTTCCCCTATTGCCAGAGGGTACATAGAAAGATTGTGAAGCAGCACAACTAATGTGAAAAAATTTAAATTATGATTTGATTAAAAAGAATATATCCGCCGTAACACTTGAACAATAGATGTTGCAGTTTTGTAAGAGTGCTTGGAAACTAGTTGGCAAGTGAGCACAGAAGTTTAAACAGGTAGCAAAAAGTTATGAATAAACGGTAGAAATAGTTAGAAAAAAGTAAGGATTAAACAGTTCAAATGATTCGCTAAAAGTAATGGATACACGTTTAAATAGTTTTACAGTATTACATAAGCAGCTGGAATAGTTAGCTAAATGTAATGGATATATGGTTGAAACATTCAGCTTCACTCCAAGTAGTAGTAGTCTAACTGCTGACCAAACCAACCTAAATATTGACAGTTCAAAAAGTATAAAAAAAAAAAAAATCGACATTATCCACTTTTATATGATGAATAGTGTTACACATTTGGAACATACATTGGGATGCAAGGGGTGCATGGGTTCATCTGACAGAGCTGTGGGGGGAACTTTGGACCAAAAAGGTTGGGAACCACGGCTATAAAACAGTCCTTCCAGAAAGAGTTTTTTTGTGATTGCTGCGGGCAAAAATCCTTGATTATGCGGCACGTTTTCTTAAAAAATGAGATGGAATATGTGGGATATATGCAATTTTATGCGATGAACATAACTTCCAAAAATTGTGGGAACTTGTAAAAACTGCGGTTTGATGAAAAAGAGAAAAAAAAGTGATCCCAACACCCTGCTTCTCGATGATGTTCGATGATTACGTCACTTCATAACGTTCCCCTGGCAACAGGGGGAAATGGCTGCTCGTGTGAAGTAAACGCAACATTTTTCACCTTTTTTGCAACGAAAATGCGGGGATTATGAAATCATGCAAGCCCCACATTATTTTGCGCGGAAATCTGCAATTTATGCAGCAAAAGTGCGGCGTATTTGAAAAAAAATGCGGCCCCCGCATAAATATGCTGATTATGCATTGAATTATGCGATTGCATAATCCCGTTTTTCTGGAGGGACTGCTAAAACGCGGGAACCTGTGAGTGAATCTGTCTGCGTGTGGATATGGTGACTCGCATGCATGCAGCACGCGGTCAGATTTTTTTAACGCCGTTCGCCGAGACGTTCAGGGTGACAAAGATGTTCATGTTAAAAAGTAAAACAAGCAAAGTAGCCCTCTGAGCTAATGAGTAGCCTGTAGCCAAGGGTAACAAAACTCTGAGGCTCTGTGTGAACCAAGACTGCCCACACAATGTTTTGGATTTCACTTGCATGGCATTTTCATTGTGTTAATGACCTGTAAAGGGACTACGGGCGGAAAAATAGCACTTGTGCTACAACCTGGCACAATGCATCTCTCCTTGTTCTTATACAAGGTTAATGTTAACTTGTGCATTGTCCCGGTTTTAAATAAAATGAATCTGAATTTGATAAACTCCAATATTCTCAACAGCAGTGCATATTGCTAGCTTCGCTTCTGCCTGTCCAATAAAAGCCCAACTTAAATTCACTCTAAGAGATCAATCAGTAAAATAAAGATCCAAACAGGCCCGCTTTCAACAGGCACTGCACTAGTACATTATAATGGAGATATGGCTGAGACTACAGTTTTTTTACTACATTATTTCAGCCAGAGTCTGGCTTACCAGATACACAAGGCTGGGATAAAGGCTGACATAATGTGAGCCATTCTCCTCCCCTTCCCCGCTATCTTTGCTATCTACTTTGCAAGAGTTGCTGTGTGCGGAGGTTAGACGATTGGGATTGGTTTAAAGAAAATCAAACAAGCCAGAGCTTTTTTTTCCCCCCTATCCCAGAACGATAAGCGATGTAGCCAGACTCCATACATTACTGGAGATAGGTCTAGCTATGTGACACTATTTCAGCCACAACCAAGAGTCAACCCTGGTAAATGTAATTCCATTCGTCGTTTACTACATGGTTAATCCTACTAAACAGGCTTCTCACCGGTTTAAACAGACATCACATGACTCCTATCGTAGCTTCACTTCACCGGCTCCCTGTCCATTTCAGAATTGATTTTAATATTATATTACTAATCACTTTTAAAGCTCGTCAGGGTCTGGTCCTTCTATACCACTGAAATGCTGAACCCATTATGAGCCAGTTTGCAGCCTTAGATCCTCGGACAGGGCCCTTCCAACCGTTCCAAAGTCGAGGCTCAGACCAGAGGTGATGGTGCCTTCTCCATCAGGGGACCTCGGCTTTGGAACGACCTGCCCGAGGAAATAAGGCTCGCTGAATCAGTGACTTCTTTTAAATCACTTCTTGAAAACACATTTCTATAGACTTGCTTTTACGTGATGCCATCTTTCTCATTGTCGTTTTACCCTATCACCTGTTAATTTAATTTTGTCTATTGAATTGTCATTTTTTTCTGTCCTTAAAGGCTGCACCGTCTTCTGATTCCACTACCTCAATGATGTGTATATAGGTTTATTGATTTGTATGCGCTTTTGTCGAAGCACTTTGTAAACTTTTGTTTTTAAATGCACCATACTAATACAAATTATTAGAGATATGACTGACTTCTCACACACACACACACACACACACACACACACACACACACACACACACACACACACACACACACACACACACACACACACACACACACACACACACACACACACTCCTGCAATTTATAGATACATACATGTTAATAAATAACAATAAATTGTTGTTGTACCAGAAATATCTCCAAGTTTTGTTTTTCACTGTAGAAATCTCAAATATCATAATGATTTGCCTAAGTTACTAACGTATTAACAGTTTCCTTAATGTGAAGAAGCATTTTACAGGTGATGTATTAACATGAGTCAACCTTGGCTCAACAGGCCCCATTCACTCAGACCGCACATGTGAAGACGGATGAATTATGGTATACTATTCAATTTTGAAACATGAGATGATGACTATTAAAAAAAGGGTCCATTAAAGGTCTTCCAGTAATATAACCACTGATGGCGGGTCATAAAGGGTCATAAACCTCAGTGGCATCCTGTGGCATCCTGAGTTAAAGACCATCAATAATTTACTTCCGTCTGCTCGCTTCCTGCGCTCTCACTGTGCCCCTGACTGAAACTGGGCTTTCCAGTTAAAGGATTGTTCCGCTAATCACTACAAAAGGCAAGACAAATACAACCCAGCATTCCTGTCGATAACTGGTGGAGTTGTGGCCAAGTTTTTGGGTGTATTTACTATAATAGTTTGCACATTGGAGGATCAACCCCAGTGGATTTACACTTTTTCAAGAGACTGGACTCCTGGGACCTTAACCATACAGTTATTTTTCTGCATCAATAAATCAATCAAAAGCAACCAAAGTCTCAATTCACTCCCCACTGTCTTATATGCATAGCACAACCTGGAGCATTGAGGTCTTATTCGGTTTAAAGCGCATGGACCTTAACATCCTGCTACTGAGTATCTGCCATGAATAAACCATTCTGCAGGGCATTTCTGTGCACCTTTGGGACCCTGCCCACTGACCCAACAGCTTTCCTGCAGAAAAAGGTATGAAACAGGTTTGGCCTTCAGCTGCCCTCAGAAATCGTAGATTCCTACAACGGCAAGGCACGATGATCCAAATGCTAAGTGCTCCTCACTGTTTTTGTTGACATCAAATGTACCCACAGAAATGTACCCACAGAGAACATAGACTGTAAAAACAGGTCGATGCATGCGCACAACTGTGGAACAGTGTGAACAAAATCTATTTATCTGTGTAACTAACTACTTTACTCTGTAGTTATCTTTCGTTCATTTGTCCATCCATCTCTTCATCATGCTTTAGAAGAAAAAGAGAAAAGGTCATTTTTAAAATGACTGATTTGTCCAGGAGAATTGATTACTCTATCCCAAATTAATATACATTTTAAGGACAATAACTTAATTTATTTTTTTAACTAACTTTTATAACTTGCACAGTGGCGTTGCTTTGTTACAACTCAGCTCAGTGCTCACTACACAATAGGCCCATACAAAAGGAAAAAGGCCTACAATATCCTAGCTTACACCCCCAATTTAGATGTGTAGATAGTCACAAACACATACAGACTAATAATTAGGGCTGCACCATATGAGGAAAATATGCGATATGCAATAATGTTGTCAAATATCGCGATAACGATATTACTCGCGTCTGCATTTCTGCTGCTTTCAGCAACATGGCATCATGACTTTGCGTAAACTTTCCTAAAACCAAATGCCGTGTTATCTGTACGCGTTTTGAGCCATCGACGTGTATGTCTACGCTGTACGCAGCGGATGTAAACATACACACCACGTGGCGTCGCCACGTTGCATGTTATCGCGAGAACGTGACGTACTATCGCGAGAACATCACACGCGTGTAAAAAAAAAAACATGAAAAAAAGGTTGGGTTTAGGAAAGGACACCAAAAAAACGACAAAAACACGCCAAAAGGGACAAAAACACGACGGTGACCAACGTCACACGCTTAGTTAAACAATAGGTTGGGTTTAGGAAAGAAACATTGGGGAAGGCTTAAAAAAAAAAAAAAAAAAAAAACGGCTGAAAAACGCCACACGCAGGACGCGATCCCGGCTCTCCAGGGTGAAAGTCCTGCGTTTTCCCCATCTGCAAACTTACGTCCCTTCATACTACTCGCTACGGCTAAAATTCACACGTAATGTAGGTCAATGGCGGCCGAACTGCCGAACTGCGTTGATAAACACATAATCGCTAAAAAGCGATTATGCGTCTTGATAACACGCCAAAATGGCATACGAATTGGCGTGTCATACATACGCCACTTTATGAGATCAGTCTGGCTTTCAGTATTCTGCTAAAATACAACAAATTGCTTGTTGAATTTAAAACAAGAAAAAGTTCTGAATTGCAGCTTCAACCTGTCAATATGTCCCCCCCCCCCCCAGGTGGTATTTATGACTGAGTCACTGCCTTGTCCACAAAAGCCAAAACATATACAGTACCTATCATGTGTAGGAATGATGATGAAAAGACTGAATGCATGAAAAGGATGATGCTTTCTCAAAGTAAAGGTTGACAGGGCCATGCTTGGTTGAACCGTGAACAAAATGATTATTGCACTGAGTGATGGGTTAGTGAGCGCACTACAACACGCTGCTGTGGTCTTCCCATCCCCTTCCTTACCAGCTGTTTTCCATATTTATTAGGCCTATATTTCTAATCTTTCTCCATTTCACAGACATACTTCTGACGTGAACAGACCCACCTCCCTTCCCCTCAGACATCAGCAGAACAGGAAGTCCAATTAAATCAGAAGAGTGGGATTGGAGATAGAGCTTGGAATTTGAGAGGACAATGACCCATGACAAAGTGCTTGCATCCTCATCGAGACGGTCATATAGTACAGTTTTCATTCATGCCCATCACTAAAAGGACCAGTGGTGGAATGTACATTTTTACTTAAGTACTGTACTTAAAAAGGACAATTCCGGCGCAAAATGAACCTAGGGGTTAATAACACATGGGTACTGAGTCGACCGTTCTCTGGGATACATTTTCATGCTAATCAAATGTGACCAGTTTTATCACAATCCGCTAATTAGCTTATACAGCTAGTGGTCGGGGCATGCGAAAGTAAAAAGAAATCGCCATTTCTATACCACTAACAAGGCTCAAAATAGCACCACACTTCCACAGTAGCATAATGAGGGTCCCTACATGTGAACAGAAGCATTGAGAACTTTTTAAGTGTACAGACACTTAAGATAGTTTATAAAGACAGTACCGTTCGGTATACAGGCAGGCACCATCTTGGGAAAGCGGTCACACGAACAGTCGAATGCCGTGTAACATATATAGCTTAAGTACGGCGTTCGACTAGTCATGACTGTTTTCCCAAGATGGTGCCGGAATTGTCCTTTAAGTACACATTTGCGGTAGGCTACTTGTACTTTTCTTTTTCTCCCACGTTCTACTTTTACTCCACTACATTCATCTGACAGCTTTAGTTCGATTTTGGCACACAAAACACATGAAGTTTATAAAAATACAATGTTTTATTATATACTAGCCAACAATATAACGGCCTAAAGTCCAACTGAAATGATTAGACCATTAAACACACAACTGTTTGGATCATTTACACTTTCTAAAATGTGAAGACCTTTTTAATTTTAATACTTTAAGTACATTTTCCTGATGATACTTACCGACTTCTACTTAAGTAACATTTTAATGCAGGGCTTTTACTTGTAACAGAGTATTTTTACAGTGTGGTATTCGTACTTTTACTAACATAAAAGGATCTGAATACATCGGACACCGCTGTTAAAAGAGTTTTCGCTCACTAGTGAGCGAAAACTCTTTCTCTTCTGATGGGTTTAAGATTTGATGGTGAAGGCACATATCTCATTATATCTGATATCTCAAAGTCCACCTCTGCACTAATGATCTCCAGATGTCTGGCTGTGTCCTTATGATGAGCTAATAGAGCAGAGTAAAACCTCTCACCCCACCTAAGACCTAGTTTGGACTCTGATCTTCACTCTACTGTATGGATGCTGCCTCCCTGCAGTGGAGCCAGGGACAAAAAGGCAAAAAATAAATAAATAAATAAATAAAATAAAAAAAAGTCTTGGAACTGCAAATATTTCCGAATAATGAAACGTGTGGTTTTTGTACAGATTTAAACCCTGTCACCAGCAATATAGCCAAAATGCTTTCCCAATGGGAGACCACAGGCGTATTCAGCTTCAGACTTAAAACAAGCTGGAATGGATGCATCCTCTAATTCACAGGTCGCCTGTGGCGTTCAGGTAGCTCCAGTTAGAAGAGGTTATTTGTGGACCCGTAAGAGGGGAGTAAAAATGAAAGGGCCGTGTGCGACTACTTACTTTTGAGCGCAGTGATAAGCATGTTCCCATCTTTGATGAGGTCTTTGATGAATTTATTGGTCCGCTCCAGCTCTATTTCATGGCATTTGAGCCGCTCTCTGAAGTCCGGGCTGTCCAGGAAAGAGTCGCTGAACTCCAGCGTGGGGAGTCCCATTGTGCCTCAACGACAAAAGTTGCCTTTGAAACTTAACTCGGCGTACAAGAGTTCTTTACTTTGCATCACGTAGCTCCGATGTGATGCAGCCGTCTCCAAGTTCCCCCCCCCAAAAAAAAAAAGTTTTCCTGCTCCGCATTACTCCCTCACTTCCGCTTTGACTTTCTCCGGCTTTTTTCAATGCTTTTTTCGGCTACCTATGATAAAAAATAGAGGCCGTGTGACTCCTGCTGGTTAGTTTAGGAGAGTTTGGAAACCGTTTCTGGAGACCAGCAGTCGGTCCATCTCTCACTCAAATATTCAGGCACTAGATTTTAGAAATTAAATCTTTATTTCGAACGATAACACACCGTTTTGAAAAGGGACCCCCAGTCTTCACCATAGACAAGTGCACAATCCAATACGATCAACTAAACAGACAGTTTTAAATAGCCTAATACAAAAAAATACTACTCCAGTTGAACTATTAGGATGAAAAAACAAGCACCATTAACATCAGTGAGATTGACATTCTCCTTCCTCTTCTGCCTGTATTATACCTCAACCTGCCTTGTTAAAAAGAAAATACTGTTCAAACTACATTTCACATAAATAAAGAAAACGTTTTCCTATTAGTTACGCATTATTATGGGTTGATAAGTATTCCTGAGTTAAAGCAGGGCGGTTTCTAGCAGAATGTGACCCCCATCACCCCATGTCATTAAATCACTAAAAGAAGGAAAAACGCCTACATTAACAGGGTGGAAATAGGCCTTTTTCCACGGGAGACATTTTGACTTGTCACACTAGGAAAAGCACAGGTGTAAATAATATAATGAATGATGGCTGAATTCCATTTAGCCGCTTTGATTTCAGGTTCCTGTCTGCTGTGAGAAAGGCCTATTAAACAGAGACCATTTCTGTATATACAAATATAGTACAAAACCATGAGAAAGTTATATGTAAACATACTTCTCTTATGACAAAATAGTGGCCATGTTGCTTATGCCTTGGGCCACCTTTGAGCTTTTTGGTGCACGGACCATTTTTTCCGCCATTAAACTAGCAAAAGTGGATTCGCCCACGCCCTAAATGCACCTGCGCCAGGTGCTTCACGCCGTGCGCTTAGATCGTTAAAATCGGGCCCACTGTTTTAATGTTCAAAAAGACATTATTTTCTCATACTGTCTGTCTGAATATATCTGTATTCACCCTCTGACTGAAACACTCCGTTTTAGAGCCTGTCTCTCTAAGCCCCCTCCCGATTAAAACGCCCAGTCTGCTCTGATTGGTCAGCCTCAACCGTCATTGCAGCCGGGAAATGACCGTAACGGCACCGTAGCAGTACTTTATACCTATACACAGTATAGTTGTGACATCACAACCATACAGAAGTACTGACGGCTCGTTTAAAGGCACAGTTTCTGAATAATAATACAAAAGTCATATATAATAATATGGGACCCTTGAAATTGTTTACACTTGCCAAATATGCTATTCTTGGTAGGACTTTGTGACAAATTTGTTTTTGCTTTACATCCAAATACAGCCACACAAACAGTTGAATTCTGTAATAGGCTTTTTTCACAAATTTGCAATATTTAACTCTCTTTATCATTACTCAGTGCTCCAATTAAACAATCACACAAAATATTTTTTTGCTGTATTACGCTTTTTTTCTATCTTATGATTAAACCTCTGAGCTGTGAGTCAACCAGATTGTTGGTTTAATGATGCCAGTGGTCTTGCTTATTTTAAGTAATGAACTGTATGCTGTGTAGAAATTATGGGTGACAATGCATCATACTGGAATTAGTGAGGGTTTGAGGAGAGGGATCTGAATTAATACCTTGGTAAATGCGTAATTAAACTAGAGTCTAATTGGAGTCAGTGGAATTTGTCACATTCTCTTCATGCAGCAGGAAAGGATAGTGATAATGATATCACACTCCAAATTAGTATTTTGGTAGGCATGAATTGGAGGCTCTGTCACCAGTGGCACTAAATCTTTTGGAAGACTCTTTCTACTTATGGTGCTTTCGAGCATCAGGGGGCTGAGGAGAGGCTTTATCTTTGAGCAAAGTATTAAAAACAATCTCCGCTGAGAGGCCGACGTTGCAGCATCGGCTAGAACCGACACACACAAATGAAAATACATTAATAATTTAATGCTGCGCTATCAAGAGCAGACCATAAGCTCTGTGAGTGGGGATGGGCTTTTGCTCAGTGTGATTTGGAAGGTATACCTTGTACCCGTCTTCCTCCATAACTAACTAGCAACCTTTCCTAATAAGATACCTGCTTTGACTGTAGGGAGCAGAGAGATAAATCATCGGAGACAGATAACCTTCCTGGACAGCGTCATGTGGCTGCAGCTCAGTTGTTAGTGTGCATTAGCATCATATTCCAGTAACGGCCAGTTGGCCTATGGTCAAACCGCATTTTCAATGTACTGCACTCATGATGAACTATATGAAAGTCATGCTAGGATGCTTTATCTGACACATTACAAATCATGTAAGCAGTATAGCAGGAATATTTTGTCAGAGCTTTGACAAGCATGTCCTGCTGCACCTAGGGGACCACAATGACATTATGAATCTGGCAAAACAAGTGGGCTTAAAAGGTTGCTTGCTTTGTGTCCTGTGACTGAATGAGACAAGTCTACAGCTTCAAAATGTTGATGTCCAACTTAGAATATATTGCATAAATGGGACATTTCATGAGATGTAAGACAGGGCCATGATGGCCTGATATAAGACATTCTCATTAAAAACCATACAGCAAAAGATTGGATCTGAAGAACACAATGGATATATGCTACAGTACAGAGGCTCCCCAATGTAAGGTCATACTGGCTCTAAGGTCTGCCTGGATTATCTACATCCCCCTCTTCTATCGCCTCCTGTTGGTTATTGTTTCACCTCTGATTTTAGTCTATAGGTTTGACTCACTGTTGCTCTATTTCTGAGTCTTCGTCCCATATGCCCTACAATGTCTCAGTTGTGGTGGGAGTGAGCTATAGTCAAATAACTGTGAGGACATGGAACTGGAACAAAAAAAGGCCTCCGGCTGCACCTGAGGAATCAGCAACGGCTGCATCTTTTTCTTTACACATATGCATTTACTGTGATGAAATCTTAGGTCTGCTAATGAAACCGAATGAGAAACCTTGAGTGATTTATTGGGAGGTGTAACACTTAGTGTGGCCACCACTAAAATCCATATTAAACTTGCATGTGACAAAGCTTTGCCTGGGGATATGTGATTACTGCAGCTGTAATAATGCCCTTGCATGCACTATCCATTTGCTGGGATATGACCGTGGGAAAAGCAACGGTTCAGTGATCAGGTAATTTATCAAAAAATAAAGCTAATTATGCAGTGCATTCCAGCTGTATGCTGCTTTCAGAAGAATTATGCCACAAAGTGTTCTCAAATATTGCCTTAACAACACACCAGTTGAGACTTGTGGACGAGCGGTTAGCTGTATGAAGCATGGCTAATTGCAAATCTAAAATAGCTGCCTGTAGAGTCTTTGAGGGAAATTTGGTTTAATTAAGATGATACTCAATAGAGAACTGTGTCCCTGTACTCCTCTCTCATAAAGGCATTCACTCATTCATATTAGTCATGCAAACATGAGTCTACGGAGAAACAGTGCACATGTCTTTCTCTGTGACTGCACCTATGGAGACCAACTAAGAGCCATAAAGAGACTGCCTGTAAAAATACACACATGCTCGAACCACACAGGCTTTTTGCACACACTAAACGAGTGAGACATCTTTCACACGTGGGGGAGGAAATTAGATATGGGACACACATCTTCCCACGTCCTCAGTCTAGTTCTCACTGCATTAAACAGGGCCACTCTAGCCTTGCCTGATGGAGAACCAGCAGCTCACATGGAACAAAGGCTTGTATTTCACAACAGATATCAATAATCCATGCAGAATAAGCATTGATTAGCTTGGCAATGAGTTATGCGCAAGTCATGCAGCTTCTGATTAGATTTCGTCTGGAATCACTGCATCACACTGTGGGGCAGTCAGTGCATGTGAGAAGATGTCTGGTGTCCTGGCGGTGGGGGAGGTGGGGGGGCTGTTGGTTCCTAACATGCCCCCGTCAATTCCAGCTCCCGTGCCATCATTCTGCGGCAGCAGCCCTCAGGGGTGCAGTTTGTTACATCGACACAGTGAGCAGAGAAATGTGATACATTAGTGGAAACCCTGTTGCTCCGAGTTAATTGCTGTGTGCGCTCTGCAGTGCTGGACCGGGTTATTGGGTGAATGATGATGACTGTGAGATGGACTACGAAAAAAATAAGTTTTCTACTCATCGCGCAGCTTTCAATTTTCCTTCTGAGAGTGCAGAGATGATAGAGTTAAAGATGTCACACTGGACATGTGTATTACTGGCTGGGATGCAGCTAACCGTTCTGACTATGCCAGAGGAAGACATTTCATACAGCATTTAGTATCAGCCTTAGCTGCGCTTTTTTTAAAATTTTAATTTCAGCGTCATTTTTACAGGTAAGTCATTAAGAGCAGGTTCTTATTTACAATGTGACCTGACAGGGGGAAGGAAAGAAGGGCTAGGAAATAAAGTACATTAGACATAAATACAGTTTAAAATGAAATAAAATACAATTTAAAATACAGACTGCCGTCAAAACGTATAACGAGAGAAGTGGGTGAAAGAAAGCATGACGTGGAAAAGCAACTGCATATGTCGGAGAACAAGGACGAGATGGCGTTTTTGAAAGATGAAATGGAAATGATTTTGTCCAGTTTAAGAATCTTTACCAGAGCATACTAGTTGTTAGCCGCGGCAGATTTTAAAAAGATGCGATACCAGAGGGAGGGCCAGTTGACTAGTGAATGAATAGAGCAGTGGTGTCTGTTGAAAGGGGCATTTGTGGCAAACCGCATAGCAGAGTGGTAGAGAGTGTCGAGTTTTGATAGAGTGCTATTGCAAGCAACCCTGTATAAAGTGTCACTATAATCTAACATGGGAAGAATGGTCATTTTTGAGAGTGAGTTTGGCAGAAATAGTGAAAGAGGAGCGGTTTCTTCACAGTGTAGAACAGCATCAGATATAGCCAGTGGTGGAAGAAGTATTCAGATCCTTTACTTAAGTAAAAGTACTAATACCACACAGTAAAAATACATTGAAAACATTACTTAAGTAAAAGTATGTAAAGTATCATCAGAAATAAAAAGTACTCCATGCAGAAAAATCCTCACATTTTAAAACTGGAATTGATCCAAACAGTTCTGTCGATCAACTAAGTGTTTAATCGACTAATCATTTCAGATGTACTTTTAGGCTAATATATTGTTGGGTAGTATTTGTGTATTTTATAAACTGTGTGTTTTGTGTGCAAAGTATAAGTACAAGTACCTCAACATTTGTATTTAAGTACAGTACTTGAGTAAAATTCCACCGCTGACAGCATCACATATAAGTGAATTTAAGGCCATTTCGTTGTGTTAATTATGCATTCGAGACAAACGGATGCTTCATAAAAGAGACAGGATTAGATATCTAGACTTCTTGTGATGGCAGTTACCTTTAAATAATATGAGCTGTTTTCCCCAATTAACAATTGACACTGCCATGCGTACTCTTCATCTAAATCAGGTATTAAGGTAATTGCACAATTTCCGGGTGGCACTTAGCTTAGTTCCAGAGGAGAGCCTTTGAGAACAAGACCTGTCACTGTTTTCCCAGCTCATGATTAATGACCCTAATTTAGAAGTATTTTTTTTTTTTAATCCAATCATGCTCTGACATTTCCTATCAGATGAGTCCTTCCTCATTCTTTCCGTTGTTTACCTCCTGACAGTGCAATCTGCCAAAGTGGCAAGTGCCGGGCTCTCGTTTATGACTCCCATGTCCAGATGACGTTTGAGCAGTTATGCGTGATTACCTCCTCTTTACACAAAGAGGCATCTCTAAAGCATGTGAGGGTCCACAGGGATTCCATTTATTGCTTTTCACTGCACAGGGAAAATTGGGATGGTAAGCTTTTTTAGCTTGAAATGCCACGGCTGCATACGAGTCGAGTCTGATGTCTGGTAAAGGACACATCCTTTGGAAAGAGCAAATGCAACCCAGCACACATGAAAGTCTCGTCTGTGTCTCTGCATCTGTAGCTTTTGACTTACAAAGCTTCCCAGCAAGAAGGCTTGTCCTCATTGTCCTTCATAAGGTGATACCTGTCCAGGCAGACCCAAGGCACAAGCATAAGGCTGGATGATAAATTACAAGAGATGGTCTAACAGCTTTGTAAGCAAACAGTTTGTGTGCTTCGCTGGGACTTTGGCTTTAATTTGGAGCAGTAGAAATTGAAAAAGAGGCCTCTCAGCCGCAAGGCGCCCCTGTCGACCCAAATAAACTACTGTTTGGCACCTCCATCTTTTGGCCCCACACTGTGAGGATGTCTTGCTACATCACCAAGCACTGCACTGAACGTGAACATCTGAAACTGGGAGACAGAGAATAGGGCTTAAGAGATTTTAGAGGTACTACACTAGAGAAGCCTTTGTTCTTATTTTTAAAACCAGATGTACTTCAAGTGCTGGCAGCTGCCTTTGATTTCCTCTGAATCTCAGAAAAGACTGATTCCATTTTAGCTCAAAGAAGAATATTTCACATCTAACACATCATTAGAAAATGATGATTCACTGCTCTTCATGGCCCCAGAAACAGATTTTATCCACCTGCCCTTTGACCATGAAAAATAAAATGATGTTTGCTTTGAAAGGAAGAGAAAAGCCAAATAGATTTTTTAAATGCGACTCCTCGGTAACAGGATTTTGTTTTTACTTTTCTGATGGGTTTATTCTCACCTTTTTACTCTTAGAAAAACATGGACTCACAGGAATTCTTATATACAAAAATCAAAAGAACCATGGTTAAAAAAAAAAACAGTTGCATGCAATAACTGGGGTAATTTTTTGGACAATTAATTTTAACCATCTGGGAGTTAATAGCAAAGGATCAATATAGTCCCAACAGAAAACAACAGATTGCATGTAGAACTGGATCATTCTCTCTGGCAGCTTCTCTGACACCAAGCTTCTGACCAGACAGCCATTTCCAGTGCCATTTTGGTTGAAAATGATGCCATGGCTTTTCTTTTTCTCTCATCAAATACTGGGCTTTAGTAACTTCTGTGAAAATTATTTGATACTGGGAGAAGTTTGATAAAGTTTAGGGATGCACTTTTTTTCCTCAGACAGAAAATGAATCATATCCAGCATTTTATTTCACATTACCATGAATAACTGAACATGACTCAGTTATACAGTAAACTGTGCTCTTCTTTGTTTGAGTGAGATTTAGCATTTGCAGCTTTTGCACATGTTTTTCAGACTGGTGTTAACAGTTAGTTACTTAAAGGTGCTGTAGGTAGGATTGTGAAAATCCAGGACTTGAATTTGAACATCGACAACTTTTCAGTCCCTCCCCCGCCTTTCTGCTATAGAGCGCAACAATCCCACCCCTCCTCTGAGAGACGGGTTCCGGAAGTAAATTTCCCATTCATTTCTCCCATTGATGTTTGGAAAAATCCGTACATACAGAGTTTTAGACCATGCCTTAGGCTAACCAGATGGTACGTGACTCATAAGCATACAATGTACTATTTCGAGTGAAAAAACGAACAGAAAATCCAAAAAGTGTCAAAGGTACAAGACTGTGTACATATCGTCATTTCAGAGCAAAGGAACTACTCATCCCATAAACCACCGCGCACCACTGAATAAACAATAGTTTAGCTAACAGCTAATTCGGCTAACCACTTGCTGAGACAGCATGTAATAACTTTAAAAGACCCTCAAAATAAAACCTGAAAATAACCGTTAAAATATATTATAAAATATAATCGTGATTCGTGCAGTGTCGTAAATCCTCGTGACGGATCATGCAGGCAGCTCCCCCTCCTCCCCCCTCCTCACCAGCATGAGTTCCACCAATCAGAGGCGTCACTGTGGGATTGTTCAGGATTGTGGGTAATGAAGTACTTATCCAAGACATCGTGAATAAAAGACGTTTATCTCAAAACAAGGTTGGTGCCCCATGATTTTTGGCGTCTATATGATCATATATAATCGCTTAGTCACGTCGGCATCGACGGTTACCATTTTATGGCTTATACTCCAATTTGTCAATGGAGAAATTGCATTGTATTTTTACTTCCGGAACCCGCTGTGGGCGGGACTGTTGAGCTCTATATCCCAAATGGTCTCCTAAGCCCCTCCTCCCACAAGGGTGAGCTGTGCACGATAGAACACATGTGAAGAGGGGGAGGAAACCTATCTGCAGCTCGTGCGCAGGGAAGGGGGAGGGGACGATGCTATGAAATGCGTGTGCATGAGCAGTGATTGACACGCAGTTAGACACCCCCCCTGGCCCTGATTGGTGCATCTGAACAGGGAGCGGTGGATTTTTGCAAATCACACTACAGGCTGTAGGTGGTGCCAGAAGAGCCGGATTCTTTTTTAAATGACCTGCTTCATGTAGTTCTGCTCAAACATAGAGTCAGTTTCAGCAAATATGACAGAAAGTTAGTTTTATAAGTCTTACCTACTGCATCTTTAATCATTCTAATCGTGTCAAGAGGCCTCTTTTTTTTGATTCTGTTTGGGTCAATACAGTTGATATTTCATTTTTGAGGGTAGGCATTAATATTAAACACATTATTGTTGGCTAAAAGTGATCACAAAATCTATTTTCAGCAGAGACAAAAAAAATATCCAACACGGCAGTCACAGTTATAAGCCGTGGGTGATCAAACAATGTTGTTTTTAAGGTGTGTTCAGTTATTTTCCGAACGAAGTTATGCCTGGTTTATTAGTATTCCTCAAGCAGACCTGAGAGAGCTGTTGAGACGCTCTTGATCAGATGAATCAGTATTAAGGGTTTTCATCAGAGAGAGAATTACACAGGTCCTCCGATGCTTCAGACTCTTCCTCAGGGACGCTGAGGTATAATTTTACATTCTTCTGAAAGTTTTCCAATCATGTTCCCTTCTCATGGTTAAATTTAAAGCCCATTAGTTTTATGTCACCTGACGTTTCTCTATCCAATATATTTCTTCTGCTGACAGAGAGAGAGGGGCCAAAGAGATTAACTTCCACGGAGCATGCTAAAGGTGAAATCAAGCAAACAATTCTCCCCAAATTCAAAAAGGCACCCATACGATACTGCGAGCTCCCAGAGGCAAAGAAGAGGTATTCTGTTTCTCAGGGAAGCAATAAAAGCACCTACTGTACAATAAGTGGCAAGTTACATGTGGTAACACTTGGTGGCTACCAGTGGTGGAAGAAGTATTCAGATCCTTTACTTAAGTAAAAGTACTAATACCACACTGTAAAAATACTCTGTTACAAGTAAAAGTCCTGCATTGGAAAGGATCCAAACAGTTGTGTGTTTAATGGTCTAATTTAATTATCTAATAATTTAAGCTGAACTTGTAGGCCATTATATTGTTTTTAAAAAAAAACTTGTTTTTCATAAACTGCATGTGTTATGTGTGCAAAAATCTTAACGTGTAAAGTAACTAGTAACTAAAGCTGTCAGACGAATGTAGTGGAGTAAAAAGTACAATATTTCTCTCTGAAATGTAGCGGAGTAGAAGTAGAAAGTGGCATGAAAAGGAAAGACTCAAGTAAAGTAGAAGTACCTCCACATGTAATTTCATAGACACTATTCAGTATTATTTTAGGTTTTCAGAAATCTTTTGTATGAATTTGAGTGGCAAATTGTAGTTATTGGTCACATTCAGTAACTGACACAAAGGCAACCTTTGGCCATTGGCGATGAAACAAAAAGTACTTTGGAGTCCAGGCTCAGCCTGGAGCTCAGCTGTTATTGGGTCTATTTCATGTGTGAAAGAATATCAGGGAGTTGAGAAAAGCTCCCTCAGAAGAGATCAGTTTTTCTTGCAGAAGAAGGAAAGGCTTAATAACCACATAGCCTCCAATTTTAAAGGCACACAAGTACATGCCTCCACTGCTGGTGATTGACTGATAAAAGCTTTGTTTGCTTTCTCTGGGATCCCTATAGCTTTGAGCCAGGTAATTGAAAAGGGAAAAAAAAAGTCTTTGTGTTGGTACCATACCTAAAAAGCACTAAAAGCAGTGTGTGGCTGAAAGGAACACCAGTAACCGCTGTTTTTTGTGCTCTTCTGTTCAACACAGATATTAATAAAGCATACGCTTCCATGCTTGTTAAGCATTCAAATGAACTTAAGGTTTGCACAGTCTCCATCAGTGTGGTGCACAGAATATCATCTGACAGGATAAATGCTGCCACAGAGCGGAAAGAAAGGCTAAATCCTGAGCATTGGCACAGATGAGAGACAACAAATTTGTAACACTACCAGCCTCATCAGTAGTTATATAATCCTGAATAAACTCAATAGACTGATGCCTCAAAGACCATGAACCATACTACATCCCAGCTGTGCCATTCTAAATCACGAGGACCCCTGGTAATACTAGTCCCGTGTGAATAGGGTTAAGGATAGTCTTTTTGGCCGTTTCCTTACGCTTTCTTTGTGTTGGAATTTTAAATTCCGGTTGATTTACGAGAACTATGGTTAACTGCTCCTCAGATCTCTGCAGGGTAAATCCAGACAGCTAGCTAGACTATCTGTGCAATCTGAGTTTTCTGTTGCACGCCTAAAACAACCTTTGAACGTACACATGTTCCACCAAAACAAGTTCCTTCCCGAGGCTATTTTGCAGAGGCTCTGCTCTGTCCGACACTTAGCACCGCCAAAGACGATTGTGATTGGTTTAAAGAAATGCCAATTGGTTTATTGGCATTTCTTTAAAAAAACCTTGTTTTTCATAAACTGCATGTGTTATGTGTGCAAAAATCTTAACGTGTAAAGTAACTAGTAACTAAAGCTGTCAGACGAATGTAGTGGAGTAAAAATTACAATATTTCTCTCTGAAATGTAGTGGAGTAGAAGTAGAAAGTGGTACGAAAAGAAAAGACTCAAGTAAAGTACAAGTACCTCAACATTTGTACTTAAGTGCAGTACTTGACTAAATGTACTTAATTACATTTAGAGGTGTTGAAATTAATCAAATAATCGATGCATCGAATCGTGGACATGGACAATGCTGCATCGATAATCGTCAGGCTCATAATTGATTATTTCTGTTTACAATTTAATGTAGGCCTAACAACATTTCTGTTTACATATTCTGGTATGTTTTGCACATTCAGGAAGTGCCATGTGCTCAGTGCTGTAGTTGTATGTATCCAATTGATTTAGTATTAGAGCACTGCAGAATGTTTTGTTTTTGAAGCTTGAAAAGCTATGAATTAAATATCCTACATGTCTTTAATATGCAAGATGCATCAAGATATCGAATCGAATTGAATCGCTGACATGATAATCATAATCGAATCGGGAGATCAGTGAAGATTCACACCTCTAGTTACATTCCACCATTGCATACAAATTACAGTGCATTACTCTTCGTAGCTATATGTATGAATGGTTCATGAGAACAGCCTGCATACACGGCACCATTTATCACATTAAGTAGTTCCACTCTTTAATATGTGGAGTTTAAGGACATATCCAAAGCCTTGGAAACCCACAGGCAGCCGCAACAACCCCATGCATTTATAACCATACAGTGGTGATTTGGTCCATTAGTTAAATCAGTTTGGTATGCAAGCAGGCATAACATTAGCTAACTAGGCATAATGACATTATGGGCCCAGCCATTTCTCAATGCTGTCCAAAACATTTTCCCAAAATGGACAAACAAGACCACATTTCACATCACGGCCCCCGCTGGGCAGCAGATGCTGCTCTCAAATGTCAAGTTATTATTTTCACTCTCGCACACATTATGCTAAACATGGAAAAATAAGCCTCCGTCCGAGTGCCAGGTGAGGTCATGACTAGTGACCGTCTTGAGTGTCTGTAAAGACAGCTTCAAAACTGTCATCCATCTCTTCAGCAGAATGTCCTTACACAAGCACAAAGCTGGTAAATAAGCAACGGAAAGTGGAGACTGCAGTTGACAGAAGCTCAATAATCCAAGGTCAGGGCATTTAACTGACAAAGACAAAAGGCTTATCTAGGCACCTTTCGTTTGCCTCACATCACCAGTAATGCCAGTCAAACCAAATGAGTGACAGCTTCCACTTTAAAGATTTATGCTAATCTAAAAGGTTGTGTTGAGCTCGGGCTGCTGTTACGGTGTCAGGCTTTATGAGCATGTCAGGACAAAAGATGCCCAAAACAATCAAGACAATATCTCGGATATTTAACTGGATGCAGTTTATTGTTCTGAGAAAGGTTTGATATGTATATTCACAAATACAGTATATTCTGTGTTAAACATTGTTTCTGTTTACATAAGAAATACCATGCACATAGCTATCACACCATCAATAGCTCACTTTCAACCTATGTGCGGATTTATCCTTTTTCTTTTTCTTGAGAGCAGATGTTACCCTTAGCTTTCATGTGTCATGTGTTTTGATGTGCAGAATTTCCAAACATATCTCATTGTTAAATGTGAGGTTTTGAAGCAGGGGGAAAAAAGACATCTGTGACAAATCCCTCTGTGAATTTATCATAAAACAGCTGCAGATTATAAACAGGCTGCTCAGAGAGGGATGGGGCACAGCTGAATGATACAAAACAATCAAGTTATATGATTATTATGTTTTATATGGATATATTTACAACTTCTGGACACCATGACATGGATTATTTTCAACAGATATTATATATATATATATATATAGTAGAATCTCAATTTTCTGAAATAAGACTGTTTTACTGGATGGAGAAGATAATAATATAATAAATTATACTTTTGTTGTTAAAACTGTACTGAAAATGTACAATTTCAATTGTAGTTTTTCAATGTAATTTGCTAGTTTTCTATAAACCTCTCAGCTTTTATTTGTGATCCCAGTAACAGTTATAAATAGCCAGTGAGCGCCGGATTCGTCAGTTAGCACCGGGTTGATTAGTATGCACGGGCAGGAATGATAAACCAAGTATGGATTTCAACAGGGCCCAGTGGAAATGCTAAGCATGTTACAACATTATGCTAGAACGGCATAGTTGCTGTAATGCTTTCCATCCCTGCCCTGCCAGGAGCTGTGAGTGTGTGTTCACAGACTTTTAGCCTCTGTTAAGTGTCTGGAGGGAAAGCAGGTGAGATGATCAAGCCTGCAGTAGGGGTGGGGGTAAAAATCTATATAGCATAATATCGCAATATTGTCCGTGGCAATTCTGTATCGATACCAAGCCAAGTATCAATCTTTTATAATATAAATTGCACATGAGAATTAAACTAGAATTATAACATCAATTGCTTTTTTAATCCACTAGATCAGTGGTTCTCAACCTTTTCAGGTTGCGACCCCCCAGAATAATTAGTTTGGTGTTCGCCACCCCACCCACCCGCCCCCCTCCCTTGACGATGAGAGGAAGAGCTGCAAACTGGTGTAAACAGCTGTTTCTACACGCCACCCCCTGCTGATTTAAGTGATTTCTTTTGAATGCTTTGATTACACTCTGAGGTCTAAAGGCATTTTCACATATCTTCTTAAATCAAAAATGTTCATATCGAACTCAGCTTTCCGTATAGTGACGGCCAAATGTTTTCTAGAACAATGTGTAAAGAACAACCCTTAACTTATGATTGTGTTGTACGAATTGTTTCGGTGCTTGAAATGAGTTTACCAAAGTCTTAGGTTATATATGATTAAAATAGTAAATACATGTCTGAAATGAAATTTTGTAATATCGCTTTTTGAGTAGGGGTTTTGTCAAAAATTGTTTGGATGCACTGGTGCGTCTCAGAGGGTTAATACATGTAAACACTGATTTGCTTTAATGACTTACTTTTAACACCTAGTCTTGTCCAATGTGCTCCAGGCTCTGTGGATTTGTGATTGGTTTGTGACTTTTTCTCTCCCCCCGACCCACCTACAGACCCCTTTCTGTGTTCCAGGACCTCCTGATTTACAAATAAAGCTCTGAATATAACACATGAAATGTGCCAAACTTCACACACCAACGTAAAAACCATTCCCCAGTCTAAATTATGTTTTTTCTTTTGTTCTCCCCAACTATCTGGCGACCCCCAGAAATTATCTCAGGACCCCCAGGTTGACAACCAATGCAATAGATGGTGCAGTTGAGTTTATTTATTGTGTGAGAGAAATGTATCTTTTTAGATAAAACAGATGTGGACAAAGTTTTCTTTTGGGAGGCATAATTAGAAGTTGGAAAAAAAAAAGAATATCGCAATATGTTTAAAATCACAATAATATCGTATTGAGACATAAGTATCGTGATAATATTTTATCGTGGGGCCTGCAGTTAGGACTCTGGAATATGCTCGTGTGCTTTCCCATTCAGGCTCCTGTGTCCACATCACTCCGATCCTCCAGAACCTCCACTGGCTCCCTGTCCTACATCCGATACAATTCAGCCAGACCTTCCTCCACAGCGCTGTAGAGGAGGGTCTGGCTAGTCCACATAGCATTCCTGGATGGGAGAAAAACGTACTGTGGTTTATTGGCATTTCTTTAAACCAATCACAATCGTCTTGGGCAGCGCTAAGTGCCGATCGGCGCCACGGTGCCGCTGCAAAATAGCCTCGGGAAGGAACTTGTTTTGGCGGAACATATGCACATAGGGAGGCGAGCTCTGGAATTAAAATGGCTGTCGAGTGTGTGATGAGAATTTTTCTCAAAAATAAAAAATAAATATAATTTGATTGTCGGTTCTAGCTCGGAGGATGTTTCCTGAATCGACCGGATTTTAGGGGCCAACACAAAGAAAGCGGAAGGTGAGGGACATCCGGCAGAAAATGAGGGACATCCGGCGGCACCGGAACTATCCCGTAAATGAAATGTCGTCTATAGACCTGGGGTGACAGAGCCTTCTCCATAGCTACCCCCTACCTCTGGAACTCTATCCGCAAACACCATATTCTAATCACATGATTTGAACAAATCTGATTAATGTGTATTAATGTAATGTGTGTTAATGTGCGTGTACTTTAGTGTGTGTATTGTATGGATTGCCTTTCCTTTTAAACAATGTAAAGTGTCTTTGAGTGTTCTAAAATGTTAGTGACATTATTATTATTATTATCACCTGCCTGAAGAGGTTAGTCTCATCAGTTAGCATCATCATTTAAACAAATGAAGAACTCAGCTATATGCATGTATGCATTTGTTTTTTGATCTGACCGCCATGTTGCTCCTGTGTTCCTGCTTTTCATTTTTTTTTTACTACTTCTAGTACTTTTCTGTAAGACACTTCAAGTCACTTTCATTTAAAGCATGTGTTGTGCAAAACAAATATGTAGAAATATAGCTGTCACTGCTGTCCGTACAGAATGAGTCATAAGCACAGCAGTGTTGATGCCAAAGGATCAAGGCATCGGGGACAGTCCGCTGGGAGAGCACTTGAGCGGCGGCTTACATGTACAAACTGTCGTTTCAGGAAGATTGGGAACTGAGGGCTACATGCCATTGTGTTCACAGACGGCCTGATCTGAGGCTTCTAGTGGTCTGCCATTGTTTGAGTAACCACAAAGACAGCTTTTGTATGGAAATGCTAAACTGAGATTAGCTCCAGCAATCTAGCAGGCTACACAGAGCCTCCGAAGAGCGCGCAGTAATCACACAGTTGCTCCGATGGCGTGGAAAGCCCTGTAACTGAACCGCTTAAAACTAACTGTACGGCTGCTCGAGAAGAAACCCAAAGGAAATCTCCCAAGATTATCCAGCAATTGCACAAGTTAAGACGTCCAACAGCATAGTCTGAAAACCCATATTACATTGATTTTCTGCCAGTGTACAATACAGGAAACATATCAGTGGCTCTATTGATTTCAGTGGTTCTATTTTTGAAGGATAAATGGCCGTCTTGATATTAAGTACGTTCATGCAAAATCTCCATTTTACTCATAACCTCCAGGATCCTCAACATAGGCTGAAAAATGCCACGTTATACAGCGCTGTAGCTGCACTTTATTACAGTCATCTATCAGTACATGAGGTTGACGTTGGTGCTGCCATGCAGTGCCTTTACAACAATTTCAATTGCACTGCGGTATCAGATCATTTAGATTTCACTAACACAAAAAGGATGTCCATAAATCACCTTTCTTTGTGCACTCAAATTGTTTTCCCCCAAGCCTGATAAGAATTCCTGGTTGTTAAAATGGATAAATAGTCTCAACAATATATTCTCATGTGTGGCATCAAACGTGTGTGCATGGCCATTTGCATTTGAGGAGTTTGCATGCTGTGATTTGTGAAGCCGATAGCTCCAGCAGCAACCACTATTATTTGATGATTTATTGGAATTCTTTCAGTATGGGCATCTGCTTTGTTTTCAGATCTTTACTTTGGAGCTCCACGTGGCCCTTTCCTGTCGTGTATTTTTGCCTACGCTTTGTCACAACCATAAAGGAGCTGTCTAGCATGCAGATTTGTCTCAGAAACAACTTTAATCAAGAAGCCCCCTCAACAGTAAAGACCATGATGTCTGGTCCACCTGAACACACAGTATAGCCATCTGCGGCCCATCCCAGCGGTTTGTAGTGCATTTTCTAAATTAATTTGGCTTTTTACCCCCTCTGCACAGGAAAATGGGTCTGACCAATCTGCCATTCAAGGAAACACGATCCGCACATGAGACATGCTGGTCTGAATGAAGGGTAAAGTGCACTGCTCTCGTGAGCAATTTCCTCATTTGAGCTTTAAGTCAATAAGGTCAAACACAGGACATTAATCACCGGAGTTTGAAAAAAGAGAAAATCTCTACGTCTCAGTACAAAGAGAAGTGGCTCCCTGCTCAACCTATCAGCACAAACCTAGATTTCCACCCTTACAGCTCATTAAATCTGAATTGAATTTCTTTTCCGTCGCCTGTGTTGCAGATCTGTATTCACCTCGGGTGATAAAGCTCTTCTGGCTACCAATTAAGGGAAAACATTTACATGCACAGCCCAATTTAAATGCACCACCATCAGAGTAGACATGCACAATCACCTCCAAGTCTGTCTCATTCATCACGGTCTTACTTACAGCTGCAATCTCCGTGTATATTGATTGTGTCTGAGATCACATTGTAGCTCGGCTGGGACTACACCTGGGTTTGCTGTTGGGCTTTGATGGTGTGCAGCTGTCATACCGGGAAGATGTACCGACAGCACCCTGTGTAAGACACCACAGGTGAATGATTTAAGCCTCGAGCACATTGGCAGTCTGTGTACGGTATCGATGGCGGCATTGATTCTACAAGTATCAGTGTTGGATTCAGCCTTTAGATGTTGGTTGGCTGCAGGGCATTTGAGGTGTACACTGTCTAGTTTATGCTGTCAAGTGTTCCTGTGGTCAAAGAGAATGAAGTTTGCATTTAGAGTTGTAGACTTTTAAAACGGTTGGTTCGTCAAAATTACATTTTCTTTCTCTCACTTACCCCTGTTGTAGTTTGGAGACTTCAGTCTATGAATCTTCTGCAGCCATCCCAATTCAAAAACTCAACTCATCAATGTATCTCGTCCCAGATACTTGACCTCACTGTAAACTGTGTCATTGGGACTATTTCTTCGGTAGAAAGAAGTTCCAGTGAAAACTGTATACTGTAAGCACAAACTACATTTGACTAACTTGCATTGTATTGAGGTGGAGTTATTAAGTATTGTAGCTAATTTATGATTATTCTTTGCTTTATCTAACATTCTACACGTGTCTTAAGTAGAAGTTAAAAGGAGCCTATAAGCGACACACAAACAATAAACTAGAGGTTTTCTTTGTAATTTGTGTAAATTGATTATAATGTTAACATTTCACATTCTGCTGTAAAATTAAACCACAATCAATGAAGATTAGACAACTGGCCTTTGTACCTGTGTATAGCATGTTTCACACAGTAGCATGGAGACTAAGTTGAGTTCTTGTATCTGTTTTTTGCCTGTTATAAGGTCTATACTGAAGAACTCGAACATGCATATGCTCCTTTCTTTCATCCTTAAGGTAATGGTTTCCCTCTTGTTAGCGTTTACAGACCTTCAGAATAACATACGTAAGCTCAGTCATCTTTTTAAAATAAATACTTGCTCTTAGGAATCTTAGGAGCTAATTGAAATAGCTATGAATAGAGGGAATAGACGCTGCTGTTATTGCTCCTTCTGTTTTTTTACGGAGATCGTATTTAATGAGTGCTTTATGCTCTATACATTCCATGCGGGCTGTCAGACAATACATTTTGATTTTATGCATCGTGAAACAAAGAGTGCTTCAGTAAATTATTTGAAATGCTCCATCAGCAACATCCTTACAAAAACACTTGGTGGTTCAATGTCACAATTATAGTATTGGAATGACACAGCTGTTGTTACTTTGCACATTGCAAATTCCATTTGAAGGCAAGGCAAGGCAAGGCAGCTTTATTTATATTGCACATTTCAGCAACAGAGCAATTCAAAGTGTTTTACATAAAACATTAAAGAGCAGTTAAAAATGATAAATTTTTTTTTAAAACAGATAAAATACGAGAATAAAAGTTACAGTGCAGTATAAGAAATTAATAATTATTTAAAGAAAGGCAACATAAAAAAGAAAGGTCTTCAGCCTTGATTTAAAAGAACTGAGAATTGCGGCGGACCTGCAGTTTTCTGGGAGTTTGTTCCAGATATGTGGCGCATAAAAACTGAACGCTGCTTCTCCCTGTTTAGTTCTGACTCTGGGGACAGCAAGCAGACCTGCCCCAGACGACCTGAGAGGTCTGGGTGGTTCATAGTGTAGTAGCAGATCAGAAATGTATTTCGGCCCTAAACTGTTTAGTAATTTATAAACCAGCAAAAGTATTTCAAAATCAATTGTTTGAGGCACTGGAAGCCAGTGTAAAGACTTCAGAACTGGGGTGATGTGATCCACTTTCTTGGTCTTAGTGAGGACTCGAGCAGCAGCGTTCTGAATCAGTTGCAGCTGTCGGATTGACACCGTTACAGTAGTCAAGTCTACTGAAGATAAAAGCATGGACAAGTTTTTCCAAATCCTGCTGAGACATACGTCCTTTAACCCTTGATATATTCTTAAGGTGATAATAGGCTGACTTTGTAATTGTCTTAATGTGGCTGTTGAAATTCAGGTCTGGGTCCATGACTATACCAAGATTTCTGGCTTTGTCTGTTGTTTTTAACATTGCCATTTGAAGCTGAGCGCTGACTTTTAATTGTTCCTCTTTTGCTCCAAAAACAACCCCTCAGTTTTTTCGTGATTTAATTTAAGAAAGTTCTGGCACATCTGGTCGTTAATTTGTTCAATGCACTTAGCTTTTGTATTGGACTATAGTCCCCTGGTGATAAGGTTATGTAAATTTGTGTGTCGTCCGCATAACTATGGTAACTTATTTTGTTGTTTTCCATAATCTGAGCCAGTGTAAGCATTGTAGATGTTAAACAGAAGAGGCCCCATAACAGAGCCTTGGGGAACTCCGCACGTCATATTCGTATGCTCAGATGCATAATTACCTATAGATACAAAGTAATCCCTATTCTTTAAGTAGGATACAAACCAGTTTAGTACTGAGCTAGAAAGGCCAACCCAGTTTTCCAATTGGTCTAGTAATATGTCATGGTCGACGGTATCTAATGCAGCATTGAGATCAAGTAATACTAAGACGGAAGTTTTGCCACAATCTGTGTTTAAGTGGATGTCATTAAAGACTTTAACACGAGCCGTCTCAGTGGTGTGGTGTGGTATGGTCGAAAACCTGACTGGAAGGCATTCCGCTTTAGGGTTGTATTTTGGGTTTCTACTAGAACATGCTTTATTGTTTTTTTTTTTCATACTGTCTGTCTTGTTATACATATTTACCTTTTATCTTTGAAAAGCCCTGTCTGCTCTGATTGGTCAGCATTGCTGGGTCTTCCGCATCTGCACTCTCGGCAACTCGTCATTGCAGCCGGGAAATGACTATAACGGCACTGTAGTGCCACTTTTTACCTATATATAGTGTAGTTGTGACATCACAACTGTACGGAAGTCCTGACAGCTCATTTGAAGGCACAGTTCCTAAATACGGGCTGGGTGCATTTCTCTGTGGATTGAGTGATTTGATACTTTCACAGTATTTATGTAGAAATTCAATCTGCTTTATAATAAATAAAAAAAGGAATGAAAATCTCACTTTTTACAATATGGGATGTTTTAAGCTAAAATGAGACACATTTCAGTCAAGCTAAAATAAGAGCACAACTGCCAGTGTGTGAAAGTACTTCAACTTTCAGTCATGGAAATTCAAAGACCTCTTCTACTGCAGAGTCTGAAATGGGCAAATATGGGGATTTCTGATAATCCAGCCAATTTAAGCTTCGAGAAAAACAGCAAAAATGTGCAGGGAGACGAAGAGAGTGTGGCCTTTTTACTGTTTTATTACTTAGTTTCACTTTGAAGGATCCCTCAGATTGCCTCAACTGATCCAGGTTTTACTGTGGCCTGCCACCCAGGGAATCTTTAAATCAGGTAATATGTCAGCCCCATGAAAGGTTCGCTGCACCTGGCTTTACTGTAAAGTAGGCAATGAAGCTGTAAAGGGCCAAGCAATGAACAGGATGCTCCCTTGCACAGCCAGGCTCCAGACAGAGGATGAACCCAGCATTTACCTTTCTCTCCTTCCTCCATGGAAAGTGGAGGGTGGGGGCTGCAGCAAGGTCTTAGCGACAGGTCAGGACGCTTCAATCAGGGAAGAAGCCAGTGCATTAGGGAGCTGATGAGACTTTGATTAATCTGAATCTAAAAGCAATGAATAAAACATTGGGCATTACATTCAGACCCACTTGTTATTAAGATCTTAACAAACTGAATATGCCCAAGTTAAAGGTCCAATATGTAATATTTGTACCGTAATAAATCCAAAAATGACACCAATGCCTCATCAGATATTAAGGAAACATGTTAAACTGAAATACTATCTTTTCTGACAACAATGCTAATGTCAGTATTTTTTCTTTTTGAAATTTACATTCCGTGACGGAATTTATGTTTATGTTTTGGTCTGTGGTTGTTATCAACGGCCCAGTTTGACAGCCAGGCCAGGTTGCCAGATATACCTGTAAAATCGTAAACCCAGCGCGCTACAGCTGTAACATTGTTACAGCCATGAAAGCAGCTAACAAACGAACAGGATCAATGGACATAGATTCTACCGGACCTAAAAAAAAAAGTAAACGGCATGTTTCTAACAGTTGCGTGACCAGAGACGTAACAACCCCCTGGTAAATATTGGAGATGTATTTGAAAGATGGAGACAGCTTAGATCCCAAAAGGACGCAGAATTGGCTTATTTCCTCCTGAACAGGTAAGCATTAGCTTCAGGCTAATTTATCACAGCCACTAGGGACGGGCATTTTATGTCATTTCAACATTTGTGTACTCGCATTGAATTATATAGCTAGAGATATCGGGTTGCTTATTTCGAAAACAATTGAGACACAGCCAGTAAAGTGATCCCGACTGGTCCTGGCTAACGCCGCCATGCTAACCCTGTTAACTGCTAACGTTACCGGGAGGACCAGGCAAGCGGGCCATGGCTGTTTACAACGTGTAGTTCAGCAGCTGGAGCCGACAACGGTGAGTTATTTTAAGCCACGAGAGGGGGGCTGTAAATCGGAAAGAGAGGACTGTGAGTTTGCAGTGTGTTTAGCGATTGTTGCCGTAATTCTAAGCCAATGAAGTGTGTTCCGTCGGCAAGGCAGTGGTATTTTTAGTGTTTCGTATTGTAATTCTAAGCCGAGGAAGTGTGCCTGACTGGCATGTGGAGAGGACGCTGAGGTTGTTGTGTTTTTAGCGGTTCATACTGTAATTTTAAGCCAAAAAAGTGTGTCTGTCAGTTGGTTACAGAGCTCCGCGTCGTGTATATAGCTATGGCTCCGCGTGAGCACGGGCTTTTATGACTGTCGATATAGCCAGCATAACGTTAGCTACTCCGCTGTGCTGTGGAGTAATGTCTGGCTATGTGAGACTAGCATCTAACGTTAGCTACTCTGCTGTGCTGTGGATTAATGTCTGGCTATGTGAGACTAGCATCTAACGTTAGCTACTCTGCTGTGCTGTGAAGTAATGTCTGGCTATGTGAGAAAAGCGTCTAGCAACATTGCTGTGAATGCTGCGGTCTCAGCCTGGCAACCCCCGTGAACTTCAAGTCTGGGCAGGAGGGGGCGGGGGAAACGACTGTCCAGTATTTTGAATTGGTAGTGCAGTAACTATTTTAACCGCTAGCTGCCAGTATTACATACAATATTACATATTGCACCTTTAATGTAATGATAATGGTGAAGGTAGACTGATTCAGTATCATTTATAGACAACAGGAAACCTTGAAGAAATGCTTGTAGTTCTGTCAACTTACACCACATATCCAACAATACAAGATCACAGGTGCAGTATTAAAGAATTTTGTTCTGTTCTGAGGCAGGCAACTCCACCAGACAACCTAGACAATTAGATGTGACCATCTGCAGGCACCCTGCATTCCCTGGCACCCAGATTGGTGACACATGTCAAAATGGCATGCATGTGGCAGTCTGTTGATTTACTTGTGTTTCTGTTCACAGATGCTCAACCTTCTCACATTGTATTAAAGATGTAAAGTTTAGCTTTCTTTACCGTTTAAGAAATAACTTAGGTGACATCTGAGCTTTGGGCTTAAAATAAAAAATGTGTTGCCTCTTCTTTTGGGGAAAGTTAAATGTCACTCAGCTCTTACACTTAAAACAATGTTAGCCTGAGTCTCAGGATGGCAATGCTGGTGAGTCTGTCAGTCCGACACTTTGGTACAGATATTAATGCTCCCCAGGGGATGAATCTTTATGATGTCACTTACGGTCACCAGCAGGTGAACACCTCCAGTGGTCCAGCACTTTAAGTTGCCCTGTGGAGTTTCTTGACAAACAAAACAGGGACCCATTTCAAACAGATCCATAGTGCTACTAGAGGTCCAATGCCACAGATTACTTTTAATTACATTACAACATACCTCTAAAATTAATGCTTGAATTCCCATCAGCCCCAGCTGTATCTTCTGACTGATGATAACATGTTACAATGGAGATGAGCAAACCCATGAACATACTAGAAGGGCACTCGAAGAGCCCAGACCTCCACCAAGGTCATGCCATATAAAGCCCTGTGTGGGACCGTTTCCTTGATCCTGCTCCCACTCGCACTAGCAAAAAATAAAAAAAACAGGCAGTACCTGGCGTTAGGAAACTGTATGTGCTGTTGGAACAAGAGCGGGGCTCGGCATATGCTGTTGTACGGAGTGGCATAAGCCACCAGGGGATTGGTTTATGCCAATGCACTGACGGACATGCCCCTCCAGAGATCGGCCCATGCCTCTGTACCACTAGTGGCATACTCTCAAACTATTTTTGATCTCTGCGTCACTCCCGTGATTCAGATCCACTCTAAAATTAAAAGTGTTCTTCCTTGGCCCATGCCACACTCTTCCACCAAGTTCCGTGAAAGTCAGGTCAGACATTTTTTATTGTTATCCAGCTGGCTGACAGACAAACAAACCAACAAACAGACAAACAGAGTCGAAAATATAAACTATAAAAACCATCAGAGCACAGTGAGTTAAAAAAAAGCTATTTTTTTCTAGCCAACAATATCATATAAGAAGTGCAAGTGTAGTTTTTCTAAAGTTGGATGGATTAAAGCTCTGTCCCAGGCAGAGGTGTATAGTCCAGGTGCCAGAAAGTAGAAATCCTGTCCAGCAGCTGTCCCAACCATCACTAAACCAGCTCCTCTACCAGGTAGATGAGCTCGTTAGTGAAAACACCTGTTCTAGATGTAGAGGCAGATCCAAAAACATGGCAGGATTTTTACTTTCTGGCACCTGGACTATACACCTCTGGTCCCAGGGGTAGTGATGGTCAAATGAAGCTTCGTGAACCACTGTCTTTATTTTCTGAGCTCACTAGATGGCGCTCTCCGTTCAACAAAGGGTTGAAAACACACTGAATTGCCATTCCTTTAACCTTTTCTTTGAACAGAGAGCGCCATCTAGTGAGCTCAGAAAATAAAGACAGTGGTTCGCGAAGCTTCATTTGACCATCACTACCCAGGGGTCAAGAGTTTGCAATGATTAACAGAAAAACAAATTAGAGTCAACTGCCTCCCACTAATGAACTAATTTCATTAAATTCAGTGTATCACTGGAGCAGGTACAGTTAGCCTACCTTTAGTATCTGGTATTGGAAGTGTAGCCAGCTCCATGTGATGGACAGCCTGGACCTTCCCTATTTGATTTGTTGATGGTTTGGCAAGACATAATATTCAGTTCTTTAGGATGTGAAGACTACACCATGTAGACTTTGGTAATGTCACACTGCAGAGATCTAAGGAGCAGTTAATCGGAGCAGTGCTCATAAATCCACCGGAGTTTAGAATTCCAACACAAAGGAAGCAGAAGGTAACGGAAATCCGGCCAAAAATAAGGACATCCGGCGGCAATGGGGCAATCCCGGAAGCGGAAGGTCGTGGATATAGACTACTGCACACTAAACACCTGCATCTGCCTGCGTAACCAACGTTGTCTGATAGACTAGCACCACCAACAGGTTCAATTTGTATCTACTGAAGCAGACATTTCTTTTGCACATGTATGCTTCCATCAGGAGTTTTGTGACTTTCTCTCGTGCCACCGTCGAGTGAAATGTTGGTCAACCTTCATATACCTTTATGGTTATCTACATGGTGCAATACTGACTGTGAAATGTGGTTAACTGTGGAGATTATAAACTCTTGGCAGAGGTCGGCACTGAGCCTACTGCTTTGTTGCTTGGCCTTTAAATCTCCTTATGCAGCGCTCTTCCTCCTGCTGTATATACATCACCCCCAGATTTACAAATCCACCCCATTCTATTTCCTCACACAATGGGTCTGGAGAAAAGTAGCTTGGATCTCCTAATATAATCACCACCTTCACCAATCTGCATGGATTTGGCTCAATTCCAAGATCTTTATAAACAATTTACCACTTGTGACTTTTACTTCCTGACAGGATTTACACATGCAGTGGAAATGTTAACTTTTTTCTTTTTTTTGAGCAGCATTCCACACCCCGCCATTTTGGAAATATTTGCAGTTCGACATCATATGTTTCAGCAAGGGCCAAACATTTTGGTAGTCCTCAAACTCGCAATAACTGTAAGCTTACACAGACTTTTAGTATTCACTTTTGGGTCGAGACTATGTCAGAGCAATAGACATAGAGCTTTGAGGAAATAAAGCTGTACAATGCATTGAATTACATTTTAGTATTATATTTGGTAAAGTCTGGGAGTAGAATAACACAAGGCCTGATCTAAAAGGGTTGGAAAGTTTAATCAACAAGATTTGTCTTTTTTCTTTTCAGATTTACTCTTAAATGTGCATCCCTAATGAGGCTACGCAGCAGGGCACTTTTACTTTTAATTTCTTATGAGGGCGGGTTCACAGTATATTGAATTAGCTGGGGTTTCTTAAGATGTTTCTCTCTAATAGTACAGTACACCATCTGCTATCACACACGCAAGAGCATTTATTCTGGAAAAAATATAATGAAGTTTTTCAACTAGTGCATGTTTAGTTTAGCTTGAAATGCTGTATGTTTGATGGATACTGTGTTTTAAGTCCCTGGCTCGGTTGCATGCAAATATGTTTATACTGTAGCACATTATCAAGATTAAATGATGCAGTTCTTTCTTTTCTTTCAAATATATCTAATAGTATTGCAAAGAAACAACAGATGTGTAAAACCAGTTCCACAACATACTTTCTTAAAGAGCTCACAATAAATACAAACATTCAAAATATGCGACGTAAATGTGAAGCTAGAGAACCAGTCCCGTCTAAAATGAAACCGGTTCGTTCTCTGGGGAGCTTCAGTGTACCATTTGAATCACAAACAATCTCATTAGATTTCTGTACAAATTCTATCTTTTCCTTGGTGTGGTGCTACAGAAAAAGGCAGGGGATTCACAAAAAACATTAGGATTTTTGGATTAGGAATATCCACATTAGCTTTATTTAGCGGTCATTAAATTCTCAATTTAAACAGTGGCTCATTGATGAACTTTTCTTCCATCTAGTCAATGTCATCCATCCCTCCATCCATCTTTGTCCGCTTATCCGAGTAAGGGGGGCAGCAGTTCCAGCAGGGGACCCCAAACTCCCCTATCCCGAGCCACATTAACCAGCTCCGACTGGGGGATCCCGAGGTGTTCCCAGGCCAGGTTGGAGATATAATCCCTCCAGCTAGTCCTGGGTCTTCCCCGAGGCCTCCTCCCAGCTGGACGTGCCTGAATCACCTCCCTCCTTACCAGATGCCCAAACCACACTCTACTCCGAGTATCTCACGGATGACTGAGCTTCTCACCCTATCTCTAAAGTAGACGCCAGCCACCCTCCTGAGGAAACCCATTTTGGCCGCTTGTACCCTGGATCTCGTTCTTTCGGTCATGACCCAGCCTTCATGACCATAGGTGAGGGTAAGAATGAAAACTGACCGGTAGATCGAGAGCTTTGCCTTCTGGCTCAGCTTTCTTTTCGTCACAACGGTGCATTCTGCCTGCATGTTTCTATTAATGCTAATGTTGTCCTGTTGATTACTTCACGTACTTCATGTTTTTTTGGCTACTGCCAGCCTGTTGCAATGTTGTTATGTCATTTTATAATAATGATAATAATAATAATAATTATTATAACAATGCATTTTATTTATATACAAAACTCAAAGACACTTTTGAAAGGAACACTCAAACAGTTTTTTTGAAAGGAATCCACACACTAAAAATCTGTATTATCATTGACATTATTTTCTAATGTAACATGTCAACTTTCTCAATGTTTTACCACGAGTCCTATTTAACGTTTCCTTGTTTTGTTCTTTTACTTTTAGGGAGTCTATTGTAACATCTGGCCATGGACCACAGATGTAAACTAGCCTATTGGCTAATTCTGGCATCTTTACAGCAATGTTCATTCATGTGCACTCTCCCCGTCAAATAAATAAATAAATAAAACAAATTGAACAGTAGTTGTCAAGAAAAAAACACTCTTGATCAAAGTATTGGCTGGACCGGCCAAGCAACTGATATCGTTGTCTTGGAACTAGTGAAGCCCAAAGGGAGAACAACAGTCTGATGAATACGTTGTGGACGGTACAATGAGGGGACTTTAAACAATACAAGAAAAAAAAGAAGGAATGATCCTTTTATGTCCCGCAAAGCTCAACAGAACAACACATTGTGTACTGTGGAATCCTGGCAGTATAGCCGGGTTTAGAGGTCAAATGACAACTTCAATTATAACTTTGATAATTACTGGACTGGAGCAATACAATGCTGGATGTTGACTCTCGCCGCAAAGCTGCTCCTTTAATCCCTCTTTTCACAGTCTTCAACAGAACATGGCACTCTTCCCTAATTCTCATTCTCCGCCATCCCTGCCACTGCCGGCGGGGACCAACAGGCCGAAACTCCAAACATCACAGGAACCTCCTAGAGCAAACACAAATTAGCTAGCTGTATCACATGTCTTATCAGTTCCATTTTTACATGTATCTACCAAAAAACCCAGAATGTCTTATAGCACTGCAAAGAGAGGAAATAACTCTAATATTTCACTCAATAGCTCAGAAAATGATCTTAGCTAGAGAATATTTCATTACCGCAGGTTTTACATCACACACAAGCTTTTAATTATACTATAAGACTATTAACCAGACATACATTGGTAGAAAATTATGAATGAAGGAACAGTTAATTAAAGCGTATTGAGACAAAATGCATACAACATTGAATTTGTGTGAAACCACAATTATACAGTTTTTTTCTCTGAGTGGTCCTGAAAAAGACAATTCCTAAGAACTCAAAAATACACACACACACACACACACACACACACACACACACCATTCGCAAACATTTTCTCAGTTTAATCCCCGGCTTCTTTATTTGGTAATAATTTGACAAATTGCTGGCTCCTGCCTTGATTCAACTTCACAACTGCAAAAAAATAAATAAATCTCACATTGCATTTTACCACTTTAGTGTCCTTTAAAGCAGCTGTTGAACTATTTCACAACTGGATTCCAAAAATGTGTGATGTATCAGGTTTGGTAAATGCAACTAAATTCTTGTGCAAACACAAAATATCAAATGCAAGAGAGAAAATCACAGATGTCTCTCTTGCCGTATGATATTACAGTTTACCTCTCACTGCAATTTCAGGATGAGTATTAAACTGTGACCCGCCTGAAAAGCAAAGTCACAGCTCAGCTCTCAATCACAGAGCCAATCCTTCAACAACAATGCCACCGAGACAATATAATACTTTTAGACGGCTAAAGGACATTTGTGGATGAATGAAGACAAAAGTAGTATCAACTGATAACTTTCTGGGATATCATATTTGAAGGTTTATTTTGGTGTATAAAGTTTAGGTTTAAAAATGAGGAGGAAAGAGAGGAGAGAAACTTCCCATAACCTAAATAGACCATCTTTGTCCAAATTCAAACTCCAAAAATTCTATTTATTGCAACAACATTAGATTATAAATAAAGTACACGTGCATATGTCCTTCTACTTTGCAGTTCCTGTCGTCCTAAAAGCAAGGGTCTGTCCCGTTGAAGTGTCCCTGGAGCAGAGAGGGTTGCTGTTGCTGTTAGTTTGTGTCCTATCAAGAAAAGAGGTGTATTACATTTCAGTGTGTGTGTGTGTGTGTGTGTGTGTGTGTGTGGGGGGGGCCTTCTGAGGCTTCAGCCCAGAATGTTTTTTCAAAAGCCCCAAATCTTTTAGGTTTTTTAAATAACTTCAACTTTGTGTCATTTTCCCTCAGCGGCAAATTAATGAAGCAATAGTTCTATTACTGGGGAAATATCGCCGTTCATTCTGTGATCTCTAAAAATAGGTTTCAAGATCAGTAATGCTGTTTACGCCAAATTCCTACCCTACCTATGCTATGTAACGTAAAGGTAGTATAATCAGACAATTGTTGCCTCTTTTTAGGTGTCAGGATTCGTTGTGTTCTGGTTTCAGAATGATGAAGACAGCTGGAGAACAGTTAGATACTAAACAGGATGTAGGCTCTACAGGATGATTATTTCCCTTGGCAACTATCATGTTTTTCCCAAATGATGTACAGATTTTTGTCATTCCATTATGATATGGCTTGAAAAATAGTGCATATAGCTGCCGTAAATGGAGCATGCTCCAAGACAACCTCTAGGTTTGTGCTGAGCCCCGAATGTTTACAACCTCTGGCTCCGCCCCTTTCCCCTTTAAAAACACAAAGTATTCAAACATTAGATGAATTTAAAGCACATACTGACAGTAAATAGGATCACCTTACCATATTGAAGTCATTAAAAATAACATGTCAATGCTAACAGTGACTCAGTGCTTCATAAACCAGAGCTTGATATATTTTTACTGTACAACTTCCTTGAAATTGCATGTCGGGTAATCTAAAGGCGCTGACACACCAACCCGATAATCGGCCGTCAGGCAGTCTGGCGAGGTCGGTGACTCGAGTCTGTTCGGTGTGTTCTGTGCCGTCGTCAGTCGGAGGAGCTGTCGGCCTTCATTTGGTCCGACCTGACTTGCTGGGTCGGAGGGCGGACAGTCGGACTCAATGACCAATCCGAGATGGATGAGCGGGATGAGCGGGACTAACGCCTCTCAAAATTTGACGAAAATCTTTTAAACTGACCTTTGTCGATCTGTAATGAAGACAGATTCAGCGACTGCACGGCCTATTTCTCGCTTAAAATGTTTTCAGAAACACGTTTCGGTGAACTATCTTCGTAAAATATGAGATCGTATTCAGAAAGAAGCCGCCATTATGCCCGGTTGAAAAATCCGGGAGCAGCCAGACCCACGTGACGCGTTCGTCCAATCGGTTGCCCGTTTAAATTTTTTGGGCGACAATACAGATTACGTCTCGCTCACGCGCAGAACGTACGCTCAAGTCGGCATCACTTCAGTATGTTCTCAGGCACTTTTTGGACCTTGGGGAGCCGACTGATCAGTCCGACTGCCAACGACTGCCAACGGTCGGCCGTCGGGTTGGTGTGTGAGGGGCTTAAACTGTAAAACTGACTTTTTGTTGCTCTCCAGCAGAATACACTAGAACACACACACACACACACACACACACACACACACACACACACACACACACACACACACACACACACACACACACACACACACACACACACACACACATTAACCTAGGGGGAGTTCATGTTTTAATTGCTGACACTATACCTTCTGGCTCTCTGAAGCAAATGGGTCCCCTTGCAGGATACATAATCCATTATCATAAATCAGATGCACCAACACAGACAGGTGCTGCATGAATAATTAAAGGTCGGTACATTAGCACTTGTGTGGAGGTATGTGTTTGAGCCGGCATCATTGAACAGGCTAAAAGCACCGCAAAACCCCTCCATCCACATTAAACAGCTTAATGCTTTGCACTACAGACGGAAATGATGTACAAGTTAGAAAGAGGAGAGCGACCTGACCATCCTCCCCCTCGGAATGTAACCAAAACAGAGAGATCTGAAAAAGGAGGAGTATCCATGGGATAGATACAGCTCGGAGCAGTGTTCGTCCTCTGTTTGGCTGTGTGGTCCTATCTCTTGTGGTTGAGCTAGTAGCCTTGTCTGAACCTGAGTGAGGGAGCCAGGTTAGCCTGACTCTGTGATGGAGAGCCCAGGGAGCTGGAGGCAGAGCAAGCAGAAGGTCTGCTCAAGCAATAGGGGTTTAGCACTACGGATCTCCATTCTAACATTAATTACACTTGAGGCAAATTCATTTGGATTTGTGCCCAGTGAAAGATAAGCTTTTACTGCAGCCGAGGCGAGAGAGGAGCCTGAGAGGAGGGAGAGATACTCTTGATACTGCCCTGTTTGGCTCTGCAGTGGTTCTTTTTATCACAGAAAGTTTCGTGGCCTCTGATGCCACGTGTGTGGAATTCAATCAACCCACACTTTACATAACACTTGGGAAAGGCTTCTCAAAGTGCACAACTGTCTGATAGACCAGCGACAAACTATTACAGATGACGTATAGGACCAAAGTGTCCTGGTGAATTTGGATAGATTTCAGATGCTGAAGTTGAACAATTTTCATTATCCAATAATCGTTAAGCTATTTATCAACTCAACTCACTTTTATTTACATAGCACTTTTCCTGCAAGCATGCAGCCCAAAATGCTTCGTAGAGTAAAATTTAAACTCAGATGAAAACTAAAAAGAAGACATACAAATGAATTACAAAAAAATAAGCAAGACTAAAAAGAACAATGAAACAATACATGTTAAAATAAATAAATAAAACCAAGAATAAAAATAAACACCACTAAAAATGAACCAATGATTAACACTTTTAAATTAAGGCTGTAAGATTACTCCAAATTAAAGCAAAAATACCTAACATTGTCTCCTTCTCAAATGTGGAAAATGTAATGTTTTTTTGTTGTTGTATTTGAATGTAAATTGATTATCTTTGGATCCTGGGGTCTCATTTATAAACATGGCGTACGCACAAAACGGGGCTGAAAATGTGCGTAGGCCACTTCCCAAGCAAAGGTTGTGATTTATAAAAAACAAACTTGACCTCCACCCAAATTCTGAACCTTGCGTACGCACATTTTGGAGACAAAATAGGAATTGGCGACGCAGATGGTGATGTGGTGAACTGAAGTCAGACTGCAGAGAGTAGCCTACATGTGGGAATAACGATTAGGCTACTCTTAATATGTTTAAGTATTAATGCCTGACGCACATTTCTTCACACCATATCATGAAGATTAAATCCAGCAGTGTTATTTGCGCTTGTACTGAGTGATAATTGTTCCATAAAAACCTCCAACTCAAATCTTAAATAAAAACTCGTTCTTAATATTTAATTGGTGCTGTTTTACCGTCACATTGTCCGCTACGGAGTGCAGGAGGAGGAGATGGCCCGACTGCATGGAATACAGGATAGCATCAAATACCCTAACATTGGATAGCTGCAGAAAACAGTGTAAATAACTAAATATCTGTCTTTAATACTGTGGATATATCATCAAATGTCAAAGTCTGGAAATACAGCCGTTAAGCTCTCGCGCAATCGTTACCCTTAATGTCCTCGTTATCAGTCCGAACTTTAATACTGTTTGCAACAAAACCTGCATGAAGAAAAGTGTGTTTACCTATTACATTACATATACTATTACATTTCGATTTCAAATCGTATCTCAGAGTGAGGGATACCACTAGTTGATGCTGTGATTTTGGCAAGGTGTTAACAATCACAAATTGTTGTAAACATATAAATACTGTGGTGAACCCGTGCGTAATGCTGCGTGATGGCACTGCTGGCCCTGCAGGAGGACTACGCTAATGGAAGAATCAGGAGAGAAAGAGACTTCAGGGACCATGACGATGACTGGCTAATATGCCGATTTAAATTCCCTGATATAGCTGTAATAGTAATAATATGCATAGCTAATATGGGATCTATGTACTGAATTGGGTCCAGTAGAGAGGGCAACGCGCCATTACCGTGCCATCCCGGTCCAAATACAGGTCCTCGCCACTCTGGGTGAAACCGGCTGTTTCCAGAGTGAAATGTCAGACAGCTAAGTGTTTTTTTTAAATAAATATTATATATAATCTTCAACTTTATCACTAAGGCTTGTTTGGATATAATATATAGTTCTGTTAAATCTTATTATATACGTCTGTTATATCGAAGCTGCCCCCGAGTGCCGTAATGCCTGCTGTTTTGGAAGATTTTATTAATAAAGATAGTCTATATATCCGGTTTCCCTACACTCTGCGACAACAGGCCGAAATTATATTTCAATTGGCAGCAATTCCCGAGCGTCTGAGAGTTTTTTTTGTTGTTTTTTTCTCCACCAGTCGTCATGATTCGGTGTAACGAAAGAACTGCCAGGGTCATTAACATACTGATCAGCATTCACGAGGTGCTTTACATTGACTATTTATGGTTAAAAATGGGCGTGTACAGGGCGGGATAAGAGGCTGATCCACGTACACACACTTGTAGGTAATCTCTGATTTATAAAAGGAACATTGCTTACACACGGTTTTATAAATCTGACATTTTTTTGGCGTATGCCATTATGGGCTTTTGGGCGTATGTACACTTTTAGTAAGGATCCTACGCACAGTTTTATAAATGAGACCCCTGGGCTGTTGGTCAGACAAAGCAAGCCATCTGAAGATGTCACCTTGGGCTTTGAGAAGAAATTGTATTGACAAAATGATGACTCGGTTCATTATAAAATAATCAGCAGACCGATCAATAATGAAAATAATTACTATTTTTTAGTGTTGTCAGAAAGATCACTTTTCTAAATGTTAGAAAGTACAAACAACAACCATTTAAAAAATATACATCACATTTATTTGTACTGACAGCAAGAGTTGTCTTCGTCTATTGATGTGTTCGGGCACTACAGGTAAGAACCTGTTTCCTATCTCCATACATCCAACAGTCAACAAACTGTATCACCAAGCATTGCTTAATCACTACCAAAAAACAGAGAGTTTGACATAGCTGACACACACCACTGTGTTTTTCTCTAAAGGTAACACAATGTACAAAAAGCAAGTCTGGAAATAGTAAGATTCTTGGTTCCATAAAAAAACTTTTTTTTTCTCCTCAATGTGTGAATAAGAAAACAATGCACTTATCTCTACTGAGCTTCTGCTGCATTGCTTGTTAGGCAGCCAAGGGGTAAATTGATGCAGATAAGTAATGAAAAGAAACAGGCCGGCTGATCCCTGTATTACTACCACAGCAGCTTTCAAGGAATTGTTCATGCTCTGTAGAGCCCCAGAGCTGTAGGAGCCGTCTGGAAGTGGTTAGATGCCAGTCAATGAGAGGAGCACGTGATTAAATGATGAAACTAAATCTTTCCACACAATGTACACTACAGTACAACACTACTTTCTTGGAAAGAACTGTGCAAATCAAATGTCCAGGGCCTCAAACGAAAACAGGGAAGGATGAACTCTATAGAGCTGCATGATAACTGGCAGACTCAACCCCCCTTTGGCAGGCCTCGGGCCCCTTTGGGATGGGGAAGGCCAAAGCAGGCAGGCAGTCAGAGGGAATAAGGGAGCGAAAGACCGGTGGCTCCCTCCATGGAAATGAGGATGGCACAGTGGCGTCACCAGGAAGCTGAAGGCACCAGAAGAACCAGGAGCAGTGCTGTCCATGTTAGGCTCTGTGGCAGGCAGTGCACTGAGCACTGGTTGCTTTTTGCTCGAACACCTGAGAGAAAAGAAGGGGTTAGAGTTTCAGTGTGTATAAATTCAAATACTTCTGTTTAGTACACTTACATGTAGTACACTGTGTACAATGTGCACTGACTTGTGTAGTGCATACATTTCGTCATGTCTCCATCGCTCGCAACCTCTTCACTCTTGACACACTCGCTCAAATTTTCACAGCGTTACGAGTGTGCCACAAAACCAACCAATCGGGGAATTAAAGGTAAATTCTGATTGGCTGTTTGTCTCCAATTAGATTGCAAGTAGCAGGAAACACATATCTCCGGGGGAACAGTCTTTGATACAACACCTGCAGTGATTCCCCAGCAAGGGGTATTTCTGCTGTTGCCAGGGGGAACTTGGAAAGATTGTGGGGCAGCTTAACTAACTTAACTGTTGCGCGTCAGTTGCGTGGCGGCTGCGTGGCGTTTTCTATGTCTTCGCACACCAGAAACGTGTCTGACGCGGCGCTGCAGCTGTTTAACTTGTCTGTACACATGTATGTTTCCCATTGAAAAAAGTCACGTGATTTAGATCACCCTTGTTCGACATATCGGGAGAAAATTGTGGAAATTTACTGCACTCAAACAGTAGTATACTTCATGTTAAACATAAATATATACTGATTTGATTACAGCAAAGACATCCTTCCCTGTTTCCGCAAAATAGACTACAGAATATTTCGTTCTGTATTGACAGGTGCAATATTTGAAAATCGATAATTATTTATTATTTATTTTTAAAATTACATTTACTGTATATCTGCATTTATGTCAAAACCTAGATACTTTCAAACATCAAAATGTCATTTATTTATATGTATTTGTGCAGGCAGTGTACAGGAGCCCTAACGCTGTGAAAATTTGACCGAGTGTGTCTAGAGTTGAGCGTTGAGAGCGAGAGAGACATGACCGGAGCGCAGCAGCGTCTACCGGAGTGCAGAGAAAGAGTTTTTGAGAGGGCACATGAGTAAACTGCGTAAAAGAGGGGTTATTATTGCACGTTAATATGGATAATAGCAAATATGCAAATACATTTATTGAGCACGGAATAGGTTTTTGTTTTCTCTTTTTGCGAGTGTTAATTTCTGTTCAAAATGTAATGTAATGGCCAAAATATAGTTCTCTGTGCTGAAAACATACAGTTACTCGCTCAGGAATGAGGCACATATACAGTATAACGCCATATTACTATACCTTTAATGGTAAATTGCAGCCGGGTGTGGCATTTCCGCCAGGTGTAATTGTCACCCGCCAAAACATATACTGGCATGTTTTCTCTCTAACTTGCGGCAGTAAAGTGCTACTTATTGAAAAAAACACATGTATATATCACATTTGTATAGTAGTATATAGTATGCAGATTATCTGTATCAGCGTTTTATTTTCCTGATAACCGATAAAGTAAATTAATTAAAAGGTCCGCTACTTTGGCTCGTGTCTGTCCCTCTGCTTCGGTTTCACTCACCTCTAAGTCTGACTTAATGTCCCGCCCACAACACTATCTGAGTATCTGTTAATGGGTATTATGTTCAAAGTTTCTCATTTATTAAATAATTGTTAAAGCATTTAAACAAAGTTTTGTGTTGGAGTTTGTAACATTCCAAAATCTCATTTTCACTGTAAATGCATGTCAGTTATCATTAACTACTAATAATCAGTATAGGCATTGGCCTTGAAAAACCAGTATCGCTCGATCCCTACTCGAAATAGCAAGTGTAAGAACAGAAGTGCACGATTTGAGACACAGCATCAATACTGATGAGTGACAAAACTGCAAAAAAAAAAATGCCAGAACTGTATTCATTTTTAATGCTTAATAACTCCATTGATCTTTTGAATGAATTGGTCTCAATGTGTTTGGCGCTGAGACAAAATAGTCCTTATTTTGTTTTTGCTTAAGAAAAAAGTACAGTGAAGGAAAACGGAGATAAGGAAGGAAGAAAACAGCAATCCATTGCCCTAAAAAGATGGCTGGTAATGTCACACACAGAAGTGCAAACTTTCTGTTTGTCCAGTTGCTTTGAAGTTAATTGGCTGTGCAAGAGTAGGAAGGTTTGTGTGGGCGATGTAATTAAAATAGTATTAGCCAAAGAAAACTTGGCTCGCACAACAGCTGCGGTGACTCAATTAAGGGCAGAACATAAGATCGCTACAAAGAGAAGATAGCCTGTGCATAGAGATTGGGTTTCAGAGGTCACGTAATAACGGGTGTGGCTGAGCGGGGAGGATACTGTCCTGCCTCAAGCTTACCGGAGGAGGTGACCACTCGGACCTGGGAGCTGATCGCTCCCTCTCTTTTCGCTTCTCCCCGCCGCACTTCTCTATTTTTGTTGTTTGTGTCCCCCCAGTTTGAGGGCTGGCAGGGTTGATAGTTCTGGTCACCTGGTTGTGGCCTCTGCCCTCCTGTTTGAGCAACACCTGAAGGACATGTGCACATAGCCACTTTAGGTTTACATGTATTACAGTTCATACTTATGGAAGACGATTAGGGCCACATGTGAACTTCTTTTTTTTTGAGTTCTGAGTTTAAAGCCTTTTTTCTCAGAATTAAAGTCAGAATTCTGACTTTAATCTCAGAATTCTTACTTTTTTCCTTAGAATTCTGACTTTCTTCTCAGAATTCAGACTTTAAACTCAGAACTCAAAAAAAAATGTTGGGCCCTAATCCTCTTCCGTACATACTTGTAGAGATGTTAAAAACAGTAATAGAGTAGCTAAATGGGAGGAGTTATTTCTGGTGTCCAGGTTTATTTTCTGCAAAGACGTTAGGTGAGATGAACAACTAAATATCTGGTTCTTTAAACACAAAGTCAAAGTTACAAGACTATGTGCATGCTAATGTTAGTAGAGACGACTCAGCTACGATTACTAAGGGCATTTCAGTTAAAAATGTCCAATCAATGAGCTTCATTTTGTTGTATGCTGATAACTGATAGCTGGCTGAAGCTAAGGTTTATACTTCAGAGTAGCATTATAATATATTCAACAGTTTATATTTGTTCACTTTATGGATTCTGGGTCAATGTTAGACACCTAAATCTTTGTGTGATATTTTGTTTCCAACTGTGATGATGAAAGGTTCTGAAATGGCTACAGTTCTGATTTGCTACTCTCACCGGCTGAAAACTGTGGCTGCTGTAGCATTTAGAGCTTGTTGTCATACCAAATTGACAGTAAAAGCATGACTTCCCAGAAACAAAATAATAGTTAAAACTAAAAGGTCATAACATAAACCTAAAGCATTATTAAATGATCCAGGAGAATCCAGTGTTTCTATTTAAAGTGGTAAAAAAAAAATGCTTCTGAAACTAGTGGCTCCTCTCAATTAGCAAATCTATAGTCTTTGCGCAAATGTTTTTATGTGTCTTAAAGTCGGGAAATTGAAGAAACGTGACTTTAGAGATTGATCATTACCATGTACCCGATGACATCCGATTCATTGTCTGTAGCCTTCACTGGGTCCCAGTTTAAAGACACGTTGTTGCCCTCCTGAATCCACATGAGGTTGGTTGGCGGCTGAGCGGGAGCTGAGAAGAGAACGCAACACTCTGGGTGCAAATTCAAACACACTTTTAAACTAACGAACTAGGCCAATTACTACCTGTTTTACAAGGGAGTATAGAGGGAACTTAACAGGTAGCCTGCATTCCATATATAGTATTACGTGATTAGAGTCAGTGCTGTACTCACGGGCCTTCCTGGTGTTGGCTGTGACAGCAGCAGTGGCAGGACCCTGGCCGATGCTGTTGAAGCCTTTTACACTGATGAGATACAGACTGTTGCCCTCTAGTCCTGTCAACACCATTGACGTTTCGTTTTTCACAGTTCTTTGTTTTTTCCCTGACTCTTCCTGCTCCATGTCTTTCCAGTAGCTGACCTGTTAACACAAATTAATGACTCTAACTCCGCGCACAAAGAACACAGTACACACGCTTGTGCAACATGTCAGATACTGTATGGGAACGTACATGTGTGCACTAGGGCTGCAATGAACGATTATTTTCAGTGTTGATTAATCTGTCGATTAGTTTCTCTTATTATTAATGGATTAGTTGTTTGGTTTATAAAATGCCAAAAAATGTGGATCAGTGTTTCCCAAAGCCCAAGATGACATCCTCAAATGTCTTGTTTTGTCCACAGCTCAAAGGTATTCAGTTTACTGTCACAGAGGGGAGAAGAACCTAGAAAGTATTCACATTTAACAAGCTGGAATCAGAGAATTTATTTACTTTTTTTTCATAAAAAAGACAAATCTGTCAAAATAGTTGACGATTGATTTATTAGTTGAAAACTAATCGATTAATCAATTAGTCATTGCAGCTTTGGTGTGCACACAAGCACACAATTCCCAAGCACCTCATATCCTCTTGGTCTTCCGGGGCCAGGATGGGGCGGTTTCCAAGTGACCCTAATTTCTGATGAAGAAATGCTGTACGCTTTCACATCAGACGGTGCGTCCCTCGGCTCTGTGAAACAAGTCAAAATAGCGACAATCATCAAATGCGGAAAAACATTTCCTCTGTACTTACAAAATCAACGCAACCACAAATATGAACTCACCCCCCTCCGCGGAGTGGATGATGACAACTTTGCTGAACGGCCCGTCCCCCTTATTGTTGTACACTCCCACCTTCACTTCAAACGGGGTAAGAGGAGGGAAGGTCTCGTCTCTGTATTTGTACGTAGTAGAGTCCGCTGAAGTCACCATCTTCTCCTTCCAGCCTCTGGTTCCGTTGGCACGAAATGCAACGATATACCCAAAGCCTTCACCATTTTGGAACTCCTCGGATACAGGCTAAACAAATCAGAAAGAAAGAAACAATCATCCAAATGCAGTGCTGGAAGAAGAATTCAGATCCTTTACTTCAGTAAAAATACTAATACCACACTGTAAAAATACTCTGCTACAAGTAAAAGTCCTGCATGGAAAATATTACTTAAGTAAAAGTATGTAAGTATTATTAGGAAAATGTACTTAAAGTATTAAAAATAAAAGTACTAAATGGCCTCTTGCCAATTCCTTTTCTGTCCATCGTCTAACCGATTCACCAACTGATCGTTTCAGCTGTACTTGTAAGTACTGTAGGGCGGTTTCATTTATAATAAAACATTGTATTTTATAAACTACTTGTGTTTCGTGTAAAAAAAAAAATCTTAATCCGTAAAGTAATAAAGCTGTCAGATGAATGTAGTGGAGTAAAAAGTACATATTGTACGGAGTAGAAGTAGAAAGTGGCACGAAAAGAAAAGAATCAAGTACAAGTACCTCAAATTTGTATTTAAGTACAGTACTTGAGTAAATGTACATAGTTACATTCCACCACTGTCCAAAAAGTGTCTTTCACTGAGATTAAATGCAAACCAGGTTTATGTGTAATAGCACCAGTACTGTACAGCTCCTTGACTGAAGGTGCATTATTTGCAAATGTCCTCATTTAAATTACCCCTTTGGCCCAAACAAGGCTCTCATTGAACAAAACATTTTCCTCTATGCTAGTCCCGTAACCAGCTCTCAATTTCCTACCCATTTACTGTTACTGTCTGCCAGTGTTAATAAAGATGCAGTCAGTCTGGAGTAATGGAAACAAATCATATCTGGCTCAGTTGTGCCCATTATGTAGCTATTTATCTTTCCATGTCTGACAGGAGGATTTTTGAGACACAAGTTTTATGTGCTGGCTTCAATGCCAACCTGTGGTTTTTCCTGAAGTGGTGAAACTGGGAGCCACAGCTGCTCCGCGCTTAATCAAATCAAAGGCCAATTCATTAAGTGAGCTAGAATTTAATTAAAAGATGAGCTGCAGGGATTAAATCTTTGGCTAAACGTAATAAATCACAAACACCTGTACACCTGTTTTTGGCAACAGAAACTCTGCACGCTATAATGTGTTGATTTGCATAGGCTTCAGAGTAATATTGTCCCCTGAAGGCATCCCCCAAATTAGACATCTAGTCTACAGAGGGGTTGGTGGCGGATGGAGATGTAGTTCACATTTCATTCAACAACAACCAATCACCGTGACTAATTACAGGGATGATCAGTGAAAATTAATTAGCTTCCATCAAAGTGACTGTCAGAGCTGGCAATACTTTTAAAGCCATGAAAAAAAAAAAAAACAGCATGAACAAATTAGCTAGTTAAGTCTAGAAACACTTGCGGGTTTAGTCACAGATAAGTGTGGACCCAGTGTGAGAGGGCTGATCTAACTGAGGTACGTCTTGTGGATGAAATTGTGGGGCCTGCTGGGCTCAGTGGCAACGACTGTGGGGGCATCACTAATGGTCCTCCCAATGGCTCCCTTAGAAAATGCAGTCTCTCGCCGTCGACTCTAATGAGACGGCTGAATGAAGCTGCAGAGACTGTTTAGTCATTCATCCTGCTTATTACCCTGCCCACCATGGCCGTCCAGGCTCCCACAACTCTCCACAGATGATTGGAGAGGCAGAACTGCCATGCGCTCACATGCCTCGACTGCCAAAAAGGCCTAACATTCCTGCTCCGTCGCCTTTAATATCCATCTCCATTGATCACTGACAAAGTCCTGATTTATTTCCAAGAGCATTTAGCAGAAACAAGAAGAAATAGGGCAGAGCTAAAACGACTTAAATTGGCAAGTGCCAAAAGGAGGACACTGCATCTAAGAAGAGCGTCTCAGCATTGTCCTGCGATGCTCTTGAAAACTGACAAACTTACTAATGGGTGACCAATTATTCTAGGTCACAATGGGCAGAGAAGTAACCCCATTTTTGAAGAAGTACTTTCATTTTGGTTCACTCTGTACTTCAGAAGTGATTTGATCTGATCTGCAAAACTGTCTGAATAAAAACAGACAAGATAATCACACTCCCACACTCAGTTTAATGAGGTTGAAGAAACAAACTGTTCCAATCATGGAGGTTTGTTACTGAAAAGCTGAAGATATACAGTTTCTTGAGTCTCATCAAGAGAGTCCTTAAAAAAGAAATGGTTTCACTAAGAATCACTTTTTGTAATTACTTAAATTCATGCATGGCTTGAAATGACTCTTTATTAGGGTTTAATGTCCAACCAAGCACCAATCATGTTTTTTTAGTCTCCCTTGATTGTTCTTCCAACATGGGGTCCTGCATTTATTTATGAGGAGGTCTTCACTGTGTTATTCTTGCTCCTCTAATGACACTCTTTACATAGTATAACTCATTTATAAACAGGAAATGGTCTACCACCAAACACCATCCCATCTGGAATGGACATTATCCCCCATAATGTGCCACTGAGGGGCACTTCTCCTCATGTGAAGGTTATCTTCCCAGTGGCAGTTGGGCTCCCATACTTAATAACTACAAGAATAACTGTCAGTTGATTCCACATCTGTTCACTGTTCCCCTGTTAATATACCCTTCAACTGATCTCAATTGCAAATTCTCAGCATTGCTCATAGTAATTCTGTACATGCTGTGCCCTGAACCTGGCTGAGAGCCAAGCTGTCCACTTGGAAACAGTTCACACTATATATATTCTCTTTATTTGGTGGGAGAGTTAGTACATTTTGTACAACTATTGTCAAGATTTAAAATTACAAAGAGATATTCATAAACATACCTGGATTCATTGGAAACGACTGAGATTCAAGGTTAATAATCATTGTGCCTCTCTGCTGGGACCAACAACAGCTTAATCACTGGCCCGGCTGATGCAGCTCTGTGTAATACATGGCCCAGCTGGCCTTCTTTGAGCTTTGTCAGCAAATTCTGCAATCGTGACAAAGTTGTGCCCTCAAACTCTAAGACCCTGGATGGTTAAACAAATTTCCAACAGAATAAGTGGGAGCCTGTTTAAAATGCAGTGAGCTGTGATCCTGGGGTTGTGCTAATGTTAATGATGAAGCACGAGTCTTTGCCCTGCTTGTAATGACAATCTGCAAAACTAACAACACTTGGACACAAAGCTCTTTAAATCTTAAAATCACGGGAGCCAGTGACAAGAAAACACCATGCACATAGTCTGTAAACTGCAAGTAAGTCAATCTGAGATTTGTATTAAAGAATCAACATACAACATTGTTGTATTTGTTTGAATAGGCTCTATTTGTTATACCAATATATTCTTTGCTGCTGCCATGCCTTTATTTCCCTTGGGACCAATACAGTTAAATCTTTATCTCATACAGGTGCTTCCTCTTTACAATAAACCACTTCAACCTCTGATCCTATGGAAAAGCACCCTGCCCAAGTGGACTAAAGCACTTTCCTGTCTGGTTGGCTCCCTAGTTGGAACTACACGTTCTAATACCATTTTTTTTCCTCCCCAATACAGATTCCTAAATTTGCATATCAGCCGATATCGAATACAGATCTGTTACCACTGCGTTAAAAATAAAAATAAAATAATAATAAAAAATATATATATATTTTTTAACAGCTGTATACTACTGACCATGTATGGATGTGCTATGATTGCTATCATTGTTCATATGGCCTGGCTCAGGTTACAGAGAATGAATGCCAAAGAACTTTATTTTATTATCTACTAAGCATAATGTAAAAATAATATAAACTACTTTAGAGTAGATTTTTTTCGGAGCTAAATCATGTGATATCAAATTGGTGCATAAACTCACATACTCGCCGATACCCAATCCAGCATTTTAGGCAGAATGGGAGGCATTTCCGATACTTGTATTGGCATCGGAACAACTCTAGTTGAATAAGTTGAAAGCCTTTCTTCCAGGCTCAACATGCTCAAACCCTCAAATGGAGAATACAATTTTGATGAAAGCAAGTCAGAGAAAATCATGTAGAATACTGCAACAGATGGGTCTACCATGGCCTGCCTCTCAAAAGGAAGAAAGGTCACTTTGCTCTAATGACGCGCGCTAACCTGAGCCCCCCCTCACACCTCACAATACCCTCTCTCCGAGACTTTCTCCTGGTATCAGATTGCTGTGCAGACTGCAACATCCACCTCTGTGTTATCCCGCTGGATATAATGTGCATCTCTTCTGCCCTTTTCTATCAGAAGGGTCACGGCTTCCTGGGAGTTCAGAGCATCAACACCTGGGTTATTCTATCTTTGTTTCTACAGCTGTGCAGCTGACCTGTTTGTCTGCTGGAAACAGTAGAGACGTCACAGTATCAAACAGCTGTGTGTGTGCTCCCGTCATCAGCTGATTTTTTTCAACCTTAAAACAATCCTTCAGCAACGCATTAAGACATTAACATGTAAGGAACACTGACTACAGTAACGAATCAGACTGAAGCTTATATCTCAACCACCAAACAATTTAGGCCGGTTACACACTGGATGCGTCGCGTGAGCGTGTCAGCTGCGTGGCGTGTCCGTTTATATTTCGGTTCCCATGTTAACAGGTTAGAGCTTACACACTGCCTGTGTGACACGCGCAGGCGCGGCTCGAGCCGTTCGGAAAACACGTGCCTGCTGGTGTGTAAAGACAGAAAAATCCAACAGCAAACGCAACAGAAACGTCACGCTCACGCCATGCAGGCAGTGTGTAACCGGCCTTAGACAGTTTTTAACATTAACATTATTTTTTTTTAGAACATAACCACCTTGTCTCTTACCTAATATACTGTTTATGGACTATTACCGGTATTTATGGAGTCTTTGTCCATACAAACATTTTTGTTTACTGTTGAGAGTTACTTTTGGTTGTTTTGGGGGTTTGTTCGGTGTCGCATCATGGCATCATGACTTTGCGTAAAACATACACGCCACTTTCCTAAAGCCAAATGGCGTGTTATTGTACGCATTTTCAGCTATCCACGTGTATATCTACGCTGTATACAGCTGATGTAAACATACCCACCACGTGGCCTCGCCACGTTGCGTGTTATCGCGAGAACGCGACGTACTATTGCCAGAACAACGTCACACGGCTGTTAAAAAAATAAAAATAAATAAAAAATGGTTGGGTTTAGGAAAAGAACACATAGAAAGGCTTTAGTAACAAAACAGTGACAAAAACATGGAAAATAACGACAAAAACACGCTTAGGAAAACAATAAATGGTTGGGTTTAGGAAAGAAACATTGGGGAAGGCTTAAAAAATTAAATAAAAAAAATAAAAAATGGCCACACGCGGGACGCAAACCCAGCTCTCCCAGGGTAAAGTCCTGTGTTTTACCCATCCACCACCCAACCTACCTCCTTATGCGATCCCCCGTTCCTTTATACTACTCGCTACGGCGGAAATTCACTCGCAATGTAGGTCAACGGCGGCCGATTTGCGTTGATATACACGCTAAAATGCGATTATGCGTCTTGATAACACGCCAAAACGGCATACAGATTGGCGTGTCATACATACGCCAATTCATGAGATCAGTCTGGGTGTCGACACATTGAAGAAACCAGATTTCAAAGCTGACAATTAGATAAAAACACAAAAATATAAATGAGAAAAATCACAGTCATGAACACCTGCCAAGGTCTACTTGGACATTTGATGCAAATCATTTTTTCATTCAAATCTAAAAAAGACAATCTATGAATCAATCAAGTTTCTGCTCAATTTTCCCCCAGAAAGACCTAAGCCACACTGAGTGTTTGAAAAAGGAAATGTAAAAGATGTTATCAACAGGGAAGAAGTTGTCTGAGTTTAGATGATGCCAACCTCCTACGTTAACTCTGTTCCTTAAATACTCCAGCAAATCGCTCAATACCTCCATCCTCCTACCTTTAAAGACTAAGACTATTCTCACCATTTTCTCCCTCGAGTCTGCATCTTTCTGTTGTTGTTTTAATGAGATCCCACTGTGATGGTTCGGGGGAATAGGACGCAAGTCCCCGGCACACACTGAGTCAAACTGCAGCTACTCCTCACCTCAAGTGAATGCAGCTGGCTGTAAACTAATGCAATCATCTGTAAAACTTTAAAATCATTAAACCGTTTCCTTTAAGCTTACGAACCACAAGGACTAGCGTCGTCCATCAACCGTGCTTTACCCCCCTTAATAATGTCTGACAAGTATTCCCAGGCAACAAAAAGTGACGGTTTTTAATAAATGGCACATGCAGTAGCAACTTCTACATGATTATTAAGTCACATTCACATGAAGGATTTATTACTTAGTGACAGTTTCATTTCTAAGGGAACAATGGCGGAGCTGTTTCAGCATGGATGTTTAAAGGGAACCTTGTTTCAGCGGGCTTGTTTTCACTCTTGGATTTTAACACTGAATCTCAACCTGCGGGTTCAGAAATATTCTTAGCAGCGGGGTGGCCGATGATAAATTCCCTTAACATACACATTTATTATCACATTTTTAATCTTGGTGAGTAATACTTTCTCAAGTTAAATGATGAATATTTACACCCTATAGGTCCCTTCCCACATTTAATCATGTACAAATCCTAAAAATAATTATCATTCTGTGCTTTAATGCTGGGGTTTTCGATACTGCCGACACTGCTCTTTTTCAGAGGGTCACACGCAGGAAAGGTTGAGAAACACTGGCTTACAGGATCAAAATAAACTCATAAATCACATGATGACAAATCAGCATTTATGTTTATTATGCTCTGTATATATTATCTCAACTTGTTCCTTCTTCGATCTGGCCTGAAGGACTTCAGCATGCCTATTATTATCATCAGTGTGATACTACAGATTACTGTAAACCTGCTCTTAAGGTGGGAGAGTTTATTTTGTTTCCGATAACAGGGACGGTGAACTTTCCGTGAAATATTACTTAAAAAAAAATGTTGCCTCATATTTACACATCAGTTGGCAATTAGTATATCTTCTGACATAAAGTTGAACACATTTCTATTTCTTATCCGTCTCATTACCTGCGGATTAGATGAAAGCAACTGATCCCTGATCATCTCCTCTGATGACTAATAACACCTTTAGTTGGGGTCAGAAGACATTATGCAACACATCGACATCAACATCAACACAGGTTCATTAGAAGCAAGCATCTTTAGCACTCCAAATGTTGATCTATTGACTGGAATGACATTTGGCAGATGGTAAAGTTCTACATTCAAAGTCTTCAAATTATACTGGCAACTTTAGTGAACTCTTCCTAGTAATTATAATTGGAATTTGAATTCCAGTATAATTAATGCATGACCTGTGGCAGCTTCTGCATTAGTTTCTTTAGAAACGGAGAGATTATTCTGTACAGTAAGCATCTTTAATTCCAAGCACATTAAAGCCCTCTCTTATACAGCATGAAGATATATCATTATTATATCCTCACTGAGGAGCTTTGAAAACATTCCACAGTTGGAATGTCGTGTTGTTGACATTCCTAGATATAGCAGGAAACTGCAAAGATTATTTTTTAGTGAGAGCAGACTAAATAAAAGCTTCCATTAACTCTAACTGTTTATTCAACATAAATCTGAGTTTTCTCAACTGAAACACCAGACCCACTGTGATATTTGTGTTCTTTTTGCACATACAGTATGTTGTCACGCTTCAGCTACAGAGGCAGTTTGGCAGGCGAGCCTACCTCCCACGAGATGACCAGTTCATGCCTGCGGCCGTTCCCTCCGCTGACGTTGGCTGGTGCCACTGACGGGACTGGGTGAAACAGAAAAGGTTAACAATGCATCACTGACCTGACGCTGCAACTCACTTTAACCAGTTTTTGAAAGAAAGAAAAAATGAAAATACAGAAAGAAATCCATGTCCTTCATGACCACATACATCTGAGCTAAACTTGGATTTTTTATATAATTGTTAAGTTTGTCATAATGATTAAAAAAAGCATTTTGTGAATCAACAGATCATTACTGAAAATAAAACACACGTTAAATGATGCGTTTAAAAAACACTACTGATGTAAAAAAAACAAAAAAACTTTAACAGCATCAGAAAACATTAAAAACTCAGCTGTTGTTTGTGTTTGTGCATGCATTCAAATACCTGTCGATCAAATTGAGAGTGATAATAAGGTTCCTGTGCTCTGTTTTGAATTTTGCACTCTTTTGTTGACATTTGGATCACGGATTATGATTTTAAGGATGAATTAGCACACGTGTGTGTAGTTACAGTAATTAGTCCGTTAATTATGCTGAAGCGATAGGACCGATAAATAAGCCACTTCCAAGTGACCCCTGACCTTTGTAATTATAGTATTTTATGGACGAGAAACGAGCAGATAGTGAAGCGGCACGCTTGATCCAGACCGTCTCAGTCCATTTCTGCTCACCATAAACAGTGGATTTTGCTCTGTGTCTTTGCCTCAGGGCATTAACAACATACAAGACTGTTAAATGAAAAGACATAACTACAACAAAATTGGTTCTTGTTCTCCGCTGCTCTGTTCCGTCACTGGTAGGTGAATGTGAATGTGAATGTGAATGTGTGTGTGTGTGTGTGTGTGTGTGTGTGTGTAATGACTGGGTCATGTGTAAATGTGTGGATGTTATGGGAGAGAGAGAATCATCTGTATACAGGGGGATGTATGACTGCTGCAGTACTTATTTATTGTTTATTTTATTTTATTATTTTTTAACATTATATACAGCTCTCAAGCTACAATAAATCATCAGCACTATATTATATATGATTCTGGACTCTGGGTGAATATGTATGTCTGTCTGTCAGAATGTGACTAGAATGTAGTGTTTATCCAGCATTGATGGCTTTACCTGCTTCTTTAGTCCTAACTCCTCTTGAAGGCGCACTGGGATCTCCGGTCCCGATGGCATTACTGGCCACCACCCTGAACTCATACTCCACCCAGGGGTTGAGCTCCACAGCCATGGCTGACTCCATGTCCCCCGTCACTGGGTCTGGGTCTGCAGACAAGAGGGTTGCTTATGTATTTATTTAACCAGGACAAGCACCACATAACAAGTCCTGTACTACGGTTTACATTATGTGCAGTATGTGAAACAGAGGTGCCCAAATTCTTTCATATGAAGGGCCAAACGTATCTGGATAAAGGGCCACGGGCCAAAAATGTGAAAATTTATTATATTTAAAAATTTTATGTAAATCTAAAATAAAATTTTGGCTGACTCAAAGTCAGTGACGTAAGCATGGCTCACAGCACGTGAGGGAGAGCGGGAGAGAGAAAGAATACCATAATTCTTCGTAGATAAAACTTACGTACGTTTCGTAGTCATTATTAGTTAGGATTTTAGAGCACTTCTTAAAATAGGACAATAAGCATGAGTGTGTCAAATGCGATGGCGGGCCAAAACAAAGGGAGCACAGGCCCCAAATTTGGCAATCTTGATGTAAGACCTTAAGGGCCCTATCTTGCACTCAGCGCAATTGCCTTTGTACACCGACACATGTATCATTCCTATTTTGCACCCGTTGCACAGCAGACTTTTCCCTCCACAGACGCACGTCGGTAAATTAGGGAATGTATTTGCGCTCCCGGGGGCGGTTCAGCGAAAAGAGGAGGCGTGTTCCGGCGCAAACGTTCCCTGGTGCTATTTTGCAGTTTCAGAAAACAATTCTGCCACTGACCAGGAAAAACCTGGTCTAAAGTCAGTGGCGCTAGTCTAAAGTCAGTGGCGCGTTATTCAGATGCTATTTTAGGGGCGCATGTTTGGCCATAATGTAGCGTGTGCACAACCGCATAGACTTTGCTTCTCTCATCTATACGGACGCATGCCGTTCCCATTTTTGCAAACCATATAAAACCAACATAATTACAAGGAAAAATATTACTGAAAATGTCGCAGCATTCTTTGTGGCTTGTGTTTTACACAACATTTCCATAAATCATGGATGTGTTGATGACATAAATGAAGAAATATTAGAGGACTTAAGGAGACGTGATGTTGAACTCCGGCGGGATCTGGTCCGGGAGTGGCCATGCGTGGACGGAGATGGGGGAGGGGAAGGGGCACAACAGGAGCAGGTGGTGCGTTTGGAGGCCCACACTCCATGGCTGCAGCAATCCTCTCCAGACTTGAGGAGATGCACCCGAGAGGCCGCAGCAACATTGCCACCCGGCCAAGACGGGCATTTGTTACTTTGCCGCATCCCGGACAGCTCCCGCTGGCGTGCACCAGGCAAATCCGCCGTCATAATAGCAATCCGCCATGGAACAAGCGCGCCTGCTCTTAAAGGGAATGTGAGATGACGCTCTGATTGGTTTATTGCACGTTACGCCCTAAAACCACACCTAGCTACTTCAGACCAACCCATTTAAGATTTGCGTCGAGTGCAAGAGTCATTTATCCCGACGGTATAATAGCAACAGCGCCCGAGATCCGCCCACAAAGCTACTTGCGTTTCAGATCGTTAAAATATCTGTAAAGTGTCTTGAGATAACTCTTGTTATGATTTGATACTATAAATAAAATTGAAAAGAATTGAATTAGAAGAAGAAGAAGAAGAAGCAGAAGCACCCGCGAAAACTGAAAAGGAAAAATGGAGCGGACTTTCCTTTCTAAACAGTGAAAATGTAACATGCAACATACATACAACCTTTTACTATTCTCCTGAGTGCTGTGTTTGTTTCAGGGATGTAATAGAAGTATTTTAGTTTTGATTTGTTTACATGATGCTGGGCGCACCCGCCTCCGTCACACAAACAATGGGCACATCTCCTGACACAAGTCACGCTACAATGTGTTATCAGTGAGTGTCCGAAATCTCGTTTGGTCGTTCCCTAGTTACATATGATGACTTTATGACGGCTTCAAGACTGTGTCAACAATTACTTTCTGTTCTGTTCCCTAAAACTGGGGGACAATTCCTACACTGTTTACACCTGGGTGTGACAGCTGTGAGTTGACACTTTAACCTCATAGCCATTGTTTTATTTCAAATCTAGTATGCTGGAGTACAGAGCCAAAAAACAAAAAAGTACCATTGTCTTATCTTAAGGACTGCACAGTATGACGCCTTCTCTCCAGTTTCACTGTGACTTGGCAGATTTTTACACCAGGTGATGTGGATACACCATTTACTTGAAAATGTGTATGTTTGATGTCTGTACATCAGCTTACTCACAGATTTAGAGCACATTAGGAAGTATAACTCATTACATAGAGGGAGGCTGATTGCAGTCCATTTTCACAGTATCTACAGAGGACTTGGAGAGCTATGCAATTACAAATCACATCCCGAGACGGAAAAAAAAGTCAAGATTTATGAATGTGTTGTGTTGGAATTTGGAATTGTTGGGTCTCTGTAAATGATAGTGTGGTCTTGACCTACTCTATCTGTAGTGTCCTGAGATAACTCCTGTTAGGATTTGATACTATAAATAAAATTGAATTGAATTTAATGTATTTTGAAGAGAATTACGAGCAGGTAACACAACTAATCTAGTTTCCTGAGGGCTGCCAAAGTCGACCTCCGTCAATATTGATCCTGCGACAACAAACAAACACTGACTAAAAGCATATCCATGTCACAAATGAACCAGAGGTCTCTCTGTGCTAACTAAGGCACTGTTCAATGAAGCTGAGGAGCTCCCACTCTTATCATCCAAAGCAGCCATACTGAGACCACTCTGTCAAGCAAGCTGTTCTTCAAACATGAGCTGATAACTCTGTTTGCAAGGAGGGCGAGCTAAAAGCCCAATCCCCTTCATGCTAATCTTAACAAGTTCAACACTGACCATACATCACAGAGTCCTAATTGTGCTTTATCGAATTAAATGTGGCTGAAGAGACATGATGTGAGAGGAGTGTATACAAAGTGTGATTTATATATCTGTGGGGATGAATCATTATCACACCTTAAACTCTGCTATTATTATCACACGGCATATTAAGATGGATTACACACAATGCTTAGCAAGCCTTCATCCTTTGACGCTAAGTAATAGTAATTGATGGTTTTTCTGTCAAGGTACAGGGAAAAAAATGAAGTTAATACATTTTTTAAGCAGTGAAAGCGCATCTATACTAAATGAACATGGATAAGTCTTATAATTCAAGCCCTAAAGGTTAATTTCCCACTAACCGCTGATATGACACTGAATAAAATTCAAAGCAATGACATTTGGTATTGGCTCCAAATTACTTTACAGCCAAGTTCACACATAAAACCAAAGAGAAAGAAAAAAACTGCATTACAACTTCTTCAACAGGTATTTGGGAAAAGATGAGTTTTGTCCAGAGCAACAGTGCAAGACACCTTGGGGTCTCATTTATAAACGTGGCGTACGTTTTTGGGGCTGAAAATGTGCGTACGCCACTTCCCACGCAAAGGTTGTGATTTATAAAAAACAAACTTGATGGGAGAATGTCAGGTCCTCCATGCAAACTCTGAATCATTTTGGAGACAAAATAGGAATTGGGGACGCAGATGGTGAGGTGGTGAACTGAAGTCAGACTGCAGAGATTAAATGGGAATAAGATTACTCGTAATATTTTCTAGTACTGATGCCTCACGCACATTCTTTCACTCCATATCATCCACATTACCATGAAGATGAAATCCAGCAGTGTTATTTGCGCTTGTACTGAGTGATAACTGTTCCATAAACACCTTGTAAAATCTGCATGGAATACTAACCTGACTCCGCCAGATGGATTGCTTCACATTTGCTCGGCATATCCATCTGGGAACTTTCCGTTGGAGAACTTTTGGGAAGGGGCGAAAATACTGGTTAGCTGATTGGATAAACCAGCTGTTTATCACCTATGTTGGCGATAGACGGGCCAAATCAACCAATCAGATCAACGAAGCGTATGAAAATACAACCAGTGCCCCTGCTGCTGCAGGCAAAGCATAGCTTGTTAGCTCAGCAAGCAAGCAACATGTCGGTAAAGGATATTTGCTGTTTGTGTAACGAGAATTTACGAATAAAAGGCACCCTTTCAGGTTCCCGGTCCATATTCCGAACGGCTCCAAATTTTCTGTCTCAAGATGATAGACTGATTTGCGAGTGGAAAACTGGAGCTCGCGAGATCAGGACGGTCTCACGAGGCTAATGGAATACAGGATAGCATCAAATACCCTAGCATTAGATAACGGCAGATCACAGTGTATATAACTAAATATCTGTCTTTAAAACTGTGCATATATCATCAAATATCAAAGTCTGAAAATACAGCCGTTAAGCTCTCGCACAATCATTACCCTTAATGTCTTCGTTATCAGTCCGAACTTTAATAGTTCATGACAAAACCTGCATGAAGAAAAGTTTGTTTGCCTATTACACTTTATTTCATCTTCAAATTGTATCTCAGAGTGAGGGATACCACTAGTTGATGCTGTGATTTTAATTCAATTCAATTTTATTTATAGTATCAAATCATAACAGAGTTATCTCGAGACACTTTACAGATAGAGTAGGTCTAGACCACACTCTATAAATTCCAAAACCCCAACAATTACAGTAATTCCCTCAAAAGCAAGCATTAGCAGTGGCTATTGCGACAGTGGCGAGGAAAAACTCCCTTTTAGGAAGAAACCTCGGCAGACCCAGACTCTTGGTAGGCTGTGTCTGACGGGGCCGGTTGGGGGTGTGATGAATAGTAGCAATAATAGTCACATTAAAGATAATGGAACAGTGACTTCGAAGGTCATCGTGGAAGTTCATGTCATAGCAGGGTGTTTTAGCAAGGTGTTAACAATCACAAATTGTTGTAAACATATAAATACTGCGGTGAACCCGTGCGTAATGCTGCGTGATGGCACTGCTGGCCCTGCAGGAGGACTACGCTAATGGAAGAATCAGGAGAGAAAGAGACTTCAGGGACCATGACGATGACTGGCTAATATGCTGATTTAGATTTTCTAAAGCTGAGCTCTTGGATCTATGTACTGAATTGGGTCCAGTAGAGAGGGCAACGTGCCGGAACCGTGCCATCCCGGTCTAAATACAGGTCCTCGCCACTCTGGGGGAAACCGGCTGTTTCCAGAGGGAAATGGCAGACAGCTAAGTGTTTTTAAAAAAATAAATATTATATATAATCTTCAACTTTATCACTAAGGCTTGTTTGGATATAATATATAGTTCTGTTAAATCTTATTATATATGTCGGCTATATCGAAGCTGTCCCCGAGTGTGTAATGTCTGCTATTTTGGACGTATTATTAATATACTGTATGTAGTCTATAGATCAATGTTCCATACACTGTGCAAGAACAGTCCGAAATTATAATTCAATTTGCAGCAATTCCTGAACGTGTGAGAAGTTTTTTGCTTTTTCTCCGCCAGTCGTCATGATTCGGCATGATTCGGTGTAACAAAAGAACAAAGGCCAGGGTCATTAACATACTGATCAGCATTCACGAGGTGCTTTACATTGACTATTTATGGTTAAAAATGGGCGTGTACAGGGAGGTATAAGAGGCTGATCCACGTACGCACACTTGTAGGCAATCTGTGATTTATAAAGGGAACATTGCTTACAGGTGTGTGTACACACGGTTTTATAAATCATATTTTTTTCCTCGCGTACGCCATTTTGGGCTTTTGGGCGTACATACACTTTTAGTAAGGATCCTACGCACAGTTTTATAAATGAGATGCCTGATCATTACTTCTGGATTTAAAAGTATCTTTGTGAGAACTAGTGCAGTGCCCATGTGGAGCACGTGCCTGTTTGGAACGGGCTGATTGCTTGGTTCCTAGAATGTTTGATTGTTTATTTATTTTTCACTGCTGAAATCATGATTTTATAACTGTGACATCATCTGACAAAATCCCCAAACACATGAGTTAAAGACAACAGCTGTGCTGTGAGTTTGGCTGTATTTACTTGTAAAATGATCACACAGAGAGAAAGTTAGAAGCGATAGAGTGTCTATTTTACTTTTCCTCCTGCACAGCCCCTATCTGCAGTACTAATGACACGCCCATCACATAGATAGAAAGACCTCACTCTGTCCGGACAATACCGGCGTCTCTCTTCTACAGAAAGTCGCTTTATTGAACCTGCCCCCGCTGCTGTACAGAGGCTTGTAGGCCCTCCGTTAGTACTGAACCGCAACCAGCCATCTAGGGATGTAGCAACTCCCCGCTGCTGTACTGCGCACGCGGGAGAACACACACACACACACACACACACAGATTCCTCGATGTTTAGATATATAAACATGCCTTGCCACAACAATGTTTATTTGTGTCTCTTGAAAGCAGTAACCTTGCTCTCGTTGGGCTGGTTTACCATCTCCGTACATGACTTTGGGCAGGATTAAGGCCTTTGTATATGGCCCCACATTAACCTCACAGATCTAGAGGCTGCAATTTGCTCTTTATTGATTACCTGTTTTGACAGTTTGCCAGCCTAATGAAAATGGGCTGCGGGCCTGTAAATTATAGGTGCTGATAGGGCTGTGGTTGTCCAGGCCACGGGTCCAGGACAAGGTGGCCGTGGTATCAGTGATCTCCTCCACTATCACCACTCCAGGGGGTCCAGGAGGACCTGGTGGAAAGAGGGGTAGGAGACAGATCAAATTACAGGTTTGAACCAGCAATGCTTCAGAAATGTCATGACCAAAGGGAAGAACAAAAGCAATCTCTGTTGCTGTTTGAATCAATTCCACCTGGTCCATATTTTGATGTCTTAATCCTTCTTTGTTGCTGTTAGATACACTAATGAATGCAACCATGCAAGCATTAAGTAGGATGTGCATATGGTGACAACATCAATTCTCTGTTGCGCTAACAGACAAGAACATGACATACTAAACTGAACCAGGATTGGGGCTGACACAGATCAGCTGCCAAGGACTTCACGCTGATTCAGGCACATTGAAGCTTTCTTTTTTGGAGTTTCCTGTGTTTTAATACAGCTGAACATGTGTTTACCTCAGTCTTCAGAAGAAAATGTAATCTGCAAGTGCAGCAAACGTCTAAGGACTCTAGGGGGAACAGCTGTAAATGAAAAGCTGGCAGCTGGTGCGCTCAATGAAATCCAATGTACTGTGTCCCCAAAAAGTGCCCATTAGAAGATTGCACTGAAAGGTACATTTGCATTTCGGGCCACTAACATGCATTGTGTGTCGCTATAGGAACAGTACCCTTGTTTGAGTGTGGCCACACCATGGCATATATCCTCCCCTGTATTAGCGCTTAAAGTGATGGTTCGGAGTAATTTCACCCTAGGGTCCTTTGCACCATGACCTCGGGAAGTTAACACTCTCTCAGAAACTTACTTGCCGGTCTAACATTGGGAGAGATAGTAAGCGTCGCTGAATGGCTAATGGATCGAAGTGTCTCTTAACATTACCCCACTAATGCCGAAATGATACCAAAGGTCTACACTAGTATATAGGTTATGCACTCATAAACGATGGATTGTAAAGTTTGTAAGTACACCAGAAGGTTATGTAAATAACACTTAGCTTGCTGCGCTTCTGTTTTCTGCGTTGTTAAGTATTGCGTGCTGTAAGACGAGTGCTTAGGATACCACAATACACACGAAAAGAGATGCAACAAAAATATTTATTAATTTAACTTATTTTTTAAAGTAAGTGCTGTAGTATAACTAGCAGGAGACAAGTAATAATTGAGGTAAGTTTGGAGACATTACCTTATTTAATCATTAAATTAATAAATATTTTTGTTGCATCTCTTTTCGGTGTTGTAATTTGTAGATGTCCCTAAGCACTCGTCTTACAGCAGCAACAACAACAGCAGAGAGCAGAAGCCAGCAGGCAAGTGTTATTTACATAAACTTCTGATGTACTTACAAACTTTCCAATCCATCGTTTTATGAGAGCATAACCTATTTGTACTACTGTAGACGTTTGGTATCATTTCGGGCATTATTAGTGGGGTAATGTTAAGAGACACTTCGGATCTATTAGCCTCTGCGCTAAGCTATTCAGCTGATAACGCTACTCTACGCTAACGCTCCCAATGTTCGACCCAGGTGAAAAAAGCTTCTGGGGGGGTGTTTGGCTCAAGGTCATGGTGCAAAGGACCCTAGGGTGAAATTACTCCGAACCATTACTTTAAAGGAACACGCCGACTTATTGGGACTTTAGCTTATTCACAGTAACCCCCAGAGTTAGACAAGTCCATACATACCCTTCTCATCTCTGTGCGTGTTTTAACTCTGTCTGACGCCCCCAGCGCTAGCTAAGCCTAGCACAGATCCTGGAGGTAACCGGTTCCATCTAGCCTACTGCTCCGAATAAGTGACAAAACAACGCCAACATGTTCCTGTTTACATGTTGTGATTTGTATAGTCACAGGGGGTACAAATAACAAGGTCATATGAGACACAGCCATCTTCTAACCGTAGACAAACTGGGAACTATATTCTAAGAAGGCGAAGCACTGCTACTTCTGCTACTTGTGATTTGCTAGCAGCACCTGCAGCCCTGTGGTGAGGAGCAGAGAGTTCGCCTGGAGTTCGCTCAGAGTTGGAGTAACAGAGTCAACAATTACTAGATAGTAAAAGCATAGTGACCTTGTTATTTGTACACCCTGTGACTATACAAATCACAACATGTAAACAGGAACATGTTGGCGTTATTTTGTCACTTATTCGGAGCAGTAAGCTAGTTGGAACCGGTTACCTCCAGGATCTGTGCAGGGAAGTACACACGGCGATACACTGGAAAGAGCAAATTATGTTTAACCATGTATCCAGCTAATTTAAATAGCTTACGTTACTGTATTGTGTGAACAGTTAACTTCATTTAATATTGTATGTGGTGTTTTCCACCAAGACAAGTTCCTTCCAGAGACTATTTTGCTGCGTCCGGAGCTTAGCGCCGCCCAAGATGATTGTGATTGGTTTAAAGAAATGCAAACAACCCAGACCTTACTCCACGGCGCTGGGGAGAGAGCTCTGGCAATGCGAGACTCAACAGCCCCGGAATCTGATCACTAGACATTTCAGCCAATCTGTTCAACACATATTAAACTTGTTCATGCAGATAGACCGTCTGTACAGCCATACTCACAGTGACCATAACAAATTACAAGATATAAAGGTCAAAAGAGGGGTGTAGAAATCGTTGCTGTGCAATTGTCTCCACCAGGAGCAAACTTCTGCTGCACTTAAATCAAATTGGAGCCAATTTCCTACATTCAGAGACACCATGAACATTATTTCACAGTAATGTTGGTGATGGCTTCCTGTCCATTTCCACTGGATGAATAATTCGGTATGAGATTAACATAGTGGTTCACTCCAAGGCGACAGTGAGTCACCGCCTCCACTAAAGAGTGTACACGACATCGTAGTGTACTGGTGCAATGACACACATAGCAAGCTCACCTCGAACCAGAAGTTCCGCCTCTGCAAACACAGTGTCAGCACTGGTCTGGGCCCGGCACCCATACTTCCCAGCATGCTTCAACAAAATGCTCCTAATCATCAGATCCACTGTGGAGGACTGCTGCAATTGGAGAAGAAAAGAATAAAAACGTAGGTATTAAGCAAGCCCACAGTAAATGTGCTTGACACGAAATAGTGTGATTGCTTTACATCTTGTAGAGGCTCATGTGGCTTGAGAGATTCGTGTTTAATTCAGGTGCTTGCTTGCTGCTACATTCCTCAGCTAGTCGTATTTTCACTCTGTTGAAATGAGAAACGCCTAAGGCAAGGCTGGGAATAATTCAAGGTCTACAGGCAGCTGTTTAGCACGAAACCTGATTAAAATTACAAACCATGCATCAACCAGGAATCTGTTGTGGCTGTAAAGGATTGTCACTGCAAATACTTTTTTCTCCAGAGCATGGGTAGTAGCAGAGGACACATCAGGACAGATGGGATTTTAACATCCACTGTTGGTAAAGGAATAGGGACATAAAGAGGACTCCCCACTCTTTTGCAAATTTGTTTTCAACTTCATTTTATGGTTTAGTCACTAATGATTTTCTAATGAGTATTACGGAGAGGGGAAATATAAGATATTGCTTTGTAAAAATATAAAACTAAAGTAAGCTTGTTGAAACTCGAAATGTCTTTTTTTTTATGTTTGCATCTAAAAAGGGATACATCAAAAAGAGTAAACTGACTATTTCAATTCAGTATAACACACAGAGTATAACACTCAGTCATGATCCTGGGTTTTGTTTGGGTTTTGTTAGTTTCCTGTTTTATTTTGCATTTGTGTGTTTCCTGCATTGTCTGCCCCGCCCTGATGTGTTTCACTGGTTCCTCATGTCACCTGTCCCTCGTTACCACCCTGCTTTATTTGTGTATATTAGACGTGTTGTCTTGTTCAGTGTCAGATAGTGTGCGTTTGTTCCTGGCTTTCTGTGTGTACTTTCCTCCAGTTTGTTGTCCTTCTAGTGTTTCTGGATATTCTTGTGTTGCCTGTCTGTTTTTTTTTTAAATCCAGCAGTTTTTATAAAAGCTTGCTTTTTGTTCAATCAACCTGCCTACTGGTCTCCTGCATTTGGGTCCTCCATTTAAATTTGCCCGCTGTGACATTCTTTCCCGATGTTTTCTTTGTTTGACTGTCATCACTCTTAATCTCCTAGGACACCAAATATTGTAAACCAGGGAAAAAAGGAACACCGAAAACATAGCGGCCCGCAGGGGTCCAGCACGGAGAAGAAAGGTTTAGAGGTCAAGGTGGAATGGCAAAGTTAACAACGCAACCATGACATTATAGGGAGGCAAATGTTAAATGTCTCTTTGTTTGGGTAGATTCAGTTTTTGGCTGGGTGAATTTAAATGACATCTCCCTCAGAGGATCCCTGACCCTGTATCTCTGACCTATTCTAGATGACTAAAGTCAAACAGACAGGCAAACCAACAGAAACACTCAGTACGTTTACATGCACACCAATATTCCACTATTATTCAGAATATGACAATATTCCGAATTTGATACAGGTCATGTAAACAGCATATTCCGGTTGGATATTCCGAATAAGGCCTTTTCCCAAATATAGCATTTTTCCGATGAAGACGTGGGGTATTCCAGTATTATTCAGGTTTTAGAGTCAATGTTTGGACATGTATACAGCGCATTCGGAATATGCGTCTCAATCTGGGTTTTTACCGCAGGCTTATGGTTAGCTCTGTGCGTTGTTATGGTTTCTGTACACAAACCAACCAGCCAACAGTTTGCAAGGCTGGAGACCCGATAAGAAGGAGAAACACAGCTACTTTTAAACATTATCAAAGATTTTTGGATATGCGCAAACATCGCTACGCCGACCTTTTCAAGAAGCTGGTTGAAGGAATGAAAGAGGGACGCTGTGTTCACACGCTTGAAAAAACTTTTGCACAGCTACATGTAAACGGGGATATTAGTGGAATACTCACATGGAAACAGCTTAGTCGGAATATCGTCTTTTTCGGAATAAGGGCATAAAATGGAATAGTATGTGCATGTGAATGTAGTCAATGAGTACAATTAGACTCGTACAATTCAGGAGGGGCCTGACTATTATCAGTTGGTGTGTTGCTGTGAATGGATTTGTATCCATGCTTTTTAAAACCCCTAATTTAATAAGGAGGATGACGTTTGATCTTGCATGTTGACCAAAGCAATAATGCACATTAACAGAAATATCTATTTCTAAGTTTGTCTTTGACATTATTTTCCTTCCTATTTCTTATTCAAAATCATTGTGTGTTTCAAGCCTCATTACCTTTCAAAGCCAGTATGAGTCATTCTCTATTTGTGTTAAAAGATACAATTTCACGGGTGCAATTCAAAACAATAGACTAGACTTTGATATACATGATTATATGGTTCAATGCAAGTCTTTGATGATAACTGAGGTAGTCTGACCTTTAGCGGAACGGATGTATTACAAGTGTATTTAAACTCAATATATGAAAAGTGCAAATGGAAACAACCAGGGTTCAAGTTACGTGGGAGCTGAGCTTCCATTGAAGCTGTAAAATTATACTGTAGGGGTCGCTAATAATAAAATAAAAAGTTTTTCAATGTATTTAGTATTATTTACGTTAACGGAATAAATATGCTTAAAGAATCCAAAATATTCTATTATTATTATATTATATTGCACCAACTACGCCTGCTGATGAGTGTGCGAGCCGTGTACGTACTTCGAACGCTATTTTTTTTATTTATCATCATCACCAACGTTAGTTATTTTAGAGTCCCTCGCAAAGCTCAGATTATAATTCGAATTGTGGAAAATAATGTTGACTTCAATAGGTTGATCCACAAGATCAACACATATGGTCAAGGAGTCAGTTCAATGATAGAAAACAGCCATCTGTTTACACTTACCAGGCAAACAGTTATACAGACAGACAAATAGAGCCACAATGGATGGCTGGTGGACAGATGGAAAGAAGGACAGACAGGTAGATAGATAAAGAGATAGGACCATAACCAATATGATTCATTAACTGTGAGTCTTACTTTTGCTCTTACTCTTGCTCTTACTGTTTGGATGTATTCAAAGTGGCCGCCATCCTGTTGAAAGTTGATTGGTTTCTGGTTGAAGAACCACTGGAAAGCCACGTCCAGAGTTGTGTCATGTGTCGCCTTGCAGCTCAGCACCACGCTCTCCCCCACGGTCACTTCCACTCTGCTCGGGCTAAGCTCCACACGCATGGCCTCTGGAAGCACAAAGCTGCTGCACTGTCACCTCAGGCTAACCAAAAGCTAGTGTCAAACAGCTGCATCTAACTGTGGCATCACTGCCAGAGCGATCATGAGAAGCCCAAACCCTAACTTGGGCAAAACACACTCACCTTTGTGGGCTAAATATCCTGCTTGGCTCTGGTCTAGACTGTGTACAGTGCAGCCGTGAGACAGAGGCCTTTACGCTGTTAAAGTGTGACCTTGTAATATGATTCTTGAATGTGAGAGCCGTTAGTTCACGGTTGAGCAAGCACAATAAATTTCCTGGCACCCGAGCAAAGGTGGCGGGGGGGGGGAAATGACATTGGGGACTGTTTATTGGTGGCCGACTTGTGCTAATTTGGCAGAAAATAAAGGCCCCCAGGGCATCACTTACCTTTTACCCACAGTATGGCCGTCATCTCTGCCGAGCCCAACTGATTCTCAGCCCGGCACACATAGGTCCCCTCATCCGCTCGGCTGGAGTTAACAATTCTCAGAGTATTGTTCCGTAACAACATAATCCTGCGAGAAAGGACACAAAAATCAATACTGTTATGAGAAACAAATTCACACATTGCTCTACAAGTTGAGGCACGAGGTTATATGTGTGTGGTTGTGCTCACTTGGGATGAGATAAAATGAACTGCTCAGATATTTTTGAAATAATCATCCACTAGAGATTCCAGTGGAAAATATGAGTATAAAAAAAAATGTTTACAGCTAGAACATTATTATCATTGAATTGAAGGACAAAAAACATCTGATGGTAAGTTGTTTGTGTTACGAAAAAGCTCAGTGGACTGAGGGATGTGAAGTCAAGAACAATGTCTGTGTTTGTTGTGTAACCTTCAATAAGAACATAATGAAAATAAACCCTTTTCAGTATAGATCAATCAACAATTTAAATGTTTTAATGAATCTGATCTGCAGATAGCACTAAGTAGCCCTATATTGAAGAGGATTAAAACACAGAGGCTGTTACAGATAGAGGTTAAGGTAATGGGGACACTTTTTCAGTAAAAAATAAAAATAAAGGTGACGTATTGATGCCAAGAACAAAGAAAGACAGTATTCCTCTGACTTCCAATTAGGGTACAATGATGCACTGTATCGGATCTGGTGCCTTTTGAAATAAAACAATAGGCTGCCATTTGAGTAATTACAGTATAATTTAAAAATCATTAAAGGAAAACTTCAGAATACAGTTTGTGGAGAACACTACACAACGTTAGATAAAAAAAAACATGTTATGTTTAGTTGTTCGTCTGCATCAATATTTCCATAAACCTAAATAAACTTCCTGAGAATCCACTTGACAAACCCTAAATATTGCTGCATTTAATGAATCTACAGCAAAAGCTTTCAAATCAAGATTTGCATACCACCGAGCGGTCCTCCAGGGAAACACAAGCGTAATGGAGAGAAAAAAACAACACCACGTGCGCATGCATTCATAAGTAGCCCCTTTAACCAGCCAAAGGACACGAGCAGTATGGTATTAACATTTCACTCTGACTTGTAAATAATAGCTGGAGAATGAAGTGTTTGACATCAGATAGAATAGCATGTAACAACAAGCAACCTGGAAGCAGGTGTGTAAGCAGATTGCTGCAGAGCAGGAATCACATAAAAGTATAGTATTGGGAATTATGTAGAGCCACTGCTCTCCCCTCAGTGTCCGGTACAAACCCCCTTTTATTCAAAATCTAAATATTCATATCACATTTGATTTACAGCATTGCTCACAGAGGTGGGATGAATATTTACAATGTTTTTTATTATTTAAAAAAAATCACCTTTATTTATCCAATCAAAATGATGGTGGGCAGGGGTGAGGTATTCTCGTCTTTGTTCCCTCATTCATACTGTTTGGCATTTATATTTACAACACTAAGCTCTATCTTTTGTCATGAGCAATGTGATTGAAATTGGCAAAGAGAAACTCACAAAGGCGTGACCAAATCTTGCCACACACAGACAATTCAGTAGCAATCTGCAGCCACGAGACATTTTTCAGATTAGGGAGGAAATGCACATCCGACAAGGACACCGAGGCAGAAAGGACAAGATAGGGACTGCTGGCTATACAGAATATGCAAATAAATTCAACCTTAGGAAATTTAAAGGAATCATCAGAAGATCACAGCAAACCTACATAGCATTTGAAAACATATATTTTTTCAATCTGAAGCGAGATTTCTGAGGTGAAGCCAAATAGACTGCTACAGAATGCTCATTATTTACACATGAAATCAGTAACCTATAATACATTTTTAAACATTTCACAAGTTTTTATAAAAATTATGCGCTGTCTGACTCTTCAACAAAGAGCGTGTGGTTTTTTACATAGTTTCAAACTAATAGGATTAATACTTTCTGTTTAAGAGACAAAAGCCCTGAACATTAGCGGAAATCCATGTTAATTACAAACCCTCATTAAGTCAGCACAGCTGTCAATGCCAGATAAACGTGAAGCTGTTTCGATTCCTCCCCTGTTCTTCCAAGAATAGAACATCTCTCTATTCATAAACTCTTTACTTTACCATAGGTAATGGCAGAAAATCTTTGAAGGAGTCACCCTGGCCAATACCTGAAAATGCACGGCTCGTATGCTTATTTCACCTTTTTCAGATAGAAATCACCCTTGATCTCCAGTTGCCCCCCTAAACACTGTTATCCAATTCATTAACTCAATATACAGTAGAACCGGACCAATGAGCGCTCCTGCTGGTGGGTGATGTAACAAGAGCTCGATGAACTTTGTGGTCTTGACCGGTCTTAAAATAAAATCCTGAGTCCTCTTTATCGGAGACCGAGACAAGTGCGGTCTCGAGACGGGACTTGAAGATCTCGAGTACTACAACACTGATACATATAATGTTGGTTTAAATTTGATCAGCACTGCCTAGTTTTACAGCTTAATCTGAGTTCGGTCTGAGTTTGAAGAGAGAGAGAGAGAGAGAGAGACACAGAGATAGAGGGTCGTCTCTATCTCTCTCTTGAGCCGCTTCTATACCCTTTGGGCCCTATTTTAACGATCTAAGTGCATGGCGTGAAGCGCCTGGCGCTTGTGCGTTTAGGGCGTGTACCACTTTTGCTAGTTTAACAGCGGGAAAAACGGCCCGTGCGCCAGGCATTCAAAAGGGTTGTACTTAATCATCTTAATTCATAGGTGTGTTTTGGGCGTAACATGCAATAAACCAATCAGAGTGTCAGCTCCCCTTCCATTTAAAAGCCAGGCGCGTTTGGACCTTGGCGCATTGCTATTATGATGGCGGATTTGCTAAGCAGGAAGAAAAGATTTTCAGGAGAAGAAACTGATCTGCTCGTGCGTGAAGTGAAAGCGTGCGAGCAGATCATATCATAATACTATTTGACATTGTAATATTTTTAGTTGTAATCTTTTGGATGTTTGTTGAAACCGAAAACGTGTTCGGTTTTCCTCAGTTACACCTTTTCTGTTGCACATCTACATCCACATCCACAGAAGGAGAGTTGGTCTTTAATGACTGTGGGCCTGATTTTAACGATCTAAGCGCATGGCGTGAAGCGCAAGGCGCAGGTGCGTTTAGGGCGTGTCCAAATCCACGTCTGCTAGTTTGACGGCAGGAAAAAAGGGTCTGTGCGCTGGCCGCATGGTTCAGGGTTGTACTTAGTGTCTTCATTAATTCATAGGTGTGCACCGTAATATTTTTATTTGTTCGTATTTTATTTTTATATTTATTTTTATTTATTTCGCGTGTATGTGTGCTGCTGCGCTTCCCTGTGTGTGTGTGTGTGTGTGTGTGTGTGTGTAACAAGCATAGTGTGCGTGCGCTGTGCACGAGCCTAGGTACATTTTACTAATCCACTGTTAAAATAATAAATAAAAGAATGCACCTGAACACACCTCCCTGTAAGACCAGCACGCCCAGAATGCACCTGAACACACCTCCCTGTAAGACCAGCACGCCCAGAATGCACCTGAACACACCTCCCTGTAAGACCAGCACGCCCAGAATGCACCTGAACACACCTCCCTGTAAGACCAGCACGCCAAGAATGCACCTGAACACACCTCCTTGTAAGACCAGCACGCCCAGAATGCACCTGAACACACCTCCCTGTAAGACCAGCACGCCCAGAATGCACCTGAACACACCTCCCTGTAAGACCAGCACGCCCAGAATGCACCTGAACACACCTCCCTGTAAGACCAGCACGCCCAGAATGCACCTGGACACACCTCCCTGTAAGACCAGCACGCCCAGAATGCACCTGAACACACCTCCCTGTAAGACCAGCACGCCCAGAATGCACCTGAACACACCTCCCTGTAAGACCAGCACGCCCAGAATGCACCTGAACACACCTCCCTGTAAGACCAGCACGCCCAGAATGCACCTGAACACACCTCCCTGTAAGACCAGCACGCCAAGAATGCACCTGAACACACCTCCCTGTAAGACCAGCACGCCCAGAATGCACCTGAACACACCTCCCTGTAAGACCAGCACGCCCAGAATGCACCTGAACACACCTCCCTGTAAGACCAGCACGCCCAGAATGCACCTGAACACACCTCCCTGTAAGACCAGCACGCCCATGGGCGCACAGACGGGTGCAGGTACTTTTGCTATTTAAACAACGTTGGGTGCTGGACGGGGAAATTGACAACTGTGTCTGTCTTAAACTAGCAAAGACAATTGCGTCGGGCTTTGCGCTGCGCTGGGTGCAAGATAGGGCCCTACGTGTCTGTAAGCTGTCTGTAGTTACAGCAACAGCCCTAGAACCAGCAGAAAAAAACGCATCACTTTTCTGTATTTTTTTGCTGGCCTGTGAGCAGGGAGATCTGGGCACTGGTACTGTAAGATGGAGGGAATTTTAACACAGTTATTTTACACATACTACCAACATTATTATGATACTAAGTTAGTTGAATATCGGCAAAGTATCTCTTTGATAGTGAATGATAAATTGCTCTGAGGGGAGGAATTAACTGCTTTGCCAATATTGTTTGTGAACAACTTTCTGCCCTCTTAAGACACGACTTTATCTGAAGTCAGATAAAAACAAGATCAAGGTGTTCGGACCGGTATGAATCTCCCCGCGGTGTTCGCCAACAACACTGAAAAATAGATTTGCGAGGCTTTGACAAAATACCTCAAAGGCTTTATCAGATCCAGACATGCCAGGGTCATTAATCACCATTTTAGGGCAACACACTCACTAACGTATCCCCCATCCATCAGTTCTACTGAGGCCAGTTCTTTTTATAGAATACAGACGTCCAAAATGAGCGTTGAGGATTTTTCTTTTAATGGAAAATGAAATAGTTGCACCAACCCCTGAAATTAGCGTGTTAAACTAATTCCTGAGTACTCTTGTTTTCATTCACCTGTTAGCGGCATGAAGGTTTGTCGCTCGCTGCCTGTTTGGAGGAGCGACACACTGAGGATCTGATAATCAACTGGCTGCCCTTGCTGTTGAACAGGCCGCTGAATCTTGGCTGATAAACAAATGTTCTGTTCTCTCACTCAAAACTCGGGATGCTCAGCAGCGACTGATAATTTCAGCGGTGTCGCTCAGTTTGATTGATGGACCCTCGCACCGCTCAGCCTGCTCGAGGTGCAACGGAGAGGTGTTTCTCATGAAAGATGATGCATCAAACTGCGTGTGAATTCCAAATGCAATTGTACGGTCTAAATTGTCAGCATCCCTGAGCAGGAGGTGGGGCTGAGGACGGGTCTCCGGAGCTTTGCCAGTACCTAAGGTGTTTTATTCTAGTAGTGACACTTAATTTCAGTTACAGTAATGAAACTGTGATGTGTTACAACAAGACATGTATACAATTCCTGAAGGGCTGGAGCTGGAATGATAACATTTGAAGTTTTGCCTTGAAACTATGATGACAAACAGCATAAAGATATTGAGGGAGACAAACTTTTCATGACTTCATACATATTTTACATGGCAATTAACTTTCTCTCATAATATTCTGTTCTCTAAACTGTGCAGAGGAAACATAAAAATCGGATACTATTTATAACACAGAGCTCCAGTAAATCTACCACTGTCTGCAAAGAAAATCTACACAGTCTATCCCACTGATAACAGCAAAAATGAATTCTTCCTAAAAGTCATTCCAGACACTGAGACATGCCCTGCAACATATTGCTATGTTGGATGCACAGTAAGGGGCTCAAGGCAGATCATGACTTTGGTGATATTACATGGATGTTATGACGGTAAACTGTGCAATTATAAAGACTATATCATTTCTACTGAGGTATGTATCCATCTCTTTAATATGTCTGGTTATATTAGGCCATTGTAGACAATGTTGCAAATCTTTATGAAAGCTTTATGCCACTAATGTGATGAAGCACGTAAGATATTTAATCACAACAAGTCCTCCAAACCATACGATAATTTGGGTTGTTTATTCATACCCTCTAATACGACCTACGGGAGCGTTTCCCTCCTCATATCTAAACCAGAGAACGTTACGGTTTAAACACGTTAACGTTGGGAAACGGTCGCGGTTTGGTTATGTTTAGGCACAAAAAGTACTCAGTTAAGTAAAGAAAAAGATCGTGGTTTGGGTTAAAATCAGATGTGACTTCACTTCCGGTTACGCATGTGACGCTTAACGTCACATAGTTACGTTTATTCCGTAAAGTAAAAAAAGGAAGAAACTCGCCCTTGACTTTTATTTTCAAACTCGGACACGAACCCCAGTCCGTTAAATGAACTGGCTTAGCCCAACATTTGCATTTTCATCTGAACGTGTTATCAATAAATGTTCCTTTCATTTTCAAATGACAATATACAGTATGTAAGGAGCCAGTTGAGGTGGTTCGGACATCTGCTAAGGATGCCCCCTGGGCGCCTCCCTAGGGAGGTGTTCCAGGCACGTCCATCTGGGAGGAGGCCTCGGGGAAGACCCAGGACTAGGTGGAGGGATTATATCTCCAACCTGGCCTGGGCACGCCTCGGGATCCCCCAGTCAGAGCTGGTTAATGTGGCTCGGGAAAGGGAAGTTTGGCGGCCCCTGCTGGAGCTGCTACCCCCTGCGACCCGACCCTGGATAAGCGGACGAAGACTAAGATTAATGGAATATGCAGTATGTTGCTATAATCATGTTGTGCTGAAAAGTAAGAGTCTGCCTGAGATTTGGTATGATGACCTTAGTCTGTGGACCCAGGTGCTCACACATGTGCTACTTTGGGGCTCTTGCAAGCTGCGTGCAAATGCAGAATTTCCTTACACTGATCAATACCTCAATGTCCTTTTATTATTTCATTCCAATTGTCTCTCACACACACGCACACGCACACACAGATTCCACTTCTGTTTGCGAGTGACTCATGACGCCCCTAAAGAGTTGCAGCTGTACCTTCTACTTTGCTGTATCCTTCTGTCTCCGCTCTTCCATGTTACCCGGGGTTTGGGCGATGCTCTGGGCTTGCATTCTAGCGATACATCTTTTCCAAGTGTGGCAATGACCCGTATGGGATTGTGGACAAAGACAGGAGCCGACGCTGCGGAAGACAGACACACAGCATTTTAACATTTAAAAATAAAGAAAGAAAATAACGCAGTCATATCTTGTTCAACAAACTAATGTTCATATCACATGTGATTTATTATTTCCAAAGTCTGGCTTTTGTCAAAACAAGCATGTTAACTCCTTTTTGAATCAGTTGAGATACGTAAATAGACATAAAGTTCAGTATTTAATTTGTAAGATATGTACAATCGTTGCTCTATCTTTAGATTAAACACTAAATCAAATGAATAAAGTTAAAGGGCTTAAACTGAAAATGATTCACCTTTTATTTTTCTCCGTCAAACAAACTAACAAAAACAATGCTGCCTTGTACAAACATGTGAGTAGCCGTGCCTACCATAAGATAATGGTATACTACCTGCAGAATGGAACCAATAGGATTCTCATGTTGTTGTTTCTGCTGAATGCGCAAGAAACTTCTCAGCACAACTTGACTAGCTTGTCTGTCTTTCTTTCCCCTAGTGGTAAAACATTGTTAATATAGTTTTAATTAAATGTGTGTTGTTCAAATGTAATACATTTATAAATTTAATTCTTGTAAGACGTCTTCAACTGTGGCATTTCAAAGTAATTATTTAAAGAATGCTAGAGGGTTTAGACTGACACCTCATGACTCAAAATGCTGCTTGATCAAAATGCTAATTTGTTACAAATAACTAGATTTCCCACATGAAATATTCCAAAGCATGCTTCTACACAAACACTGGCTAAAGATGCTTTTATATACTGCATAATGTACCATACTTTGTCTTAATTCTGTGCTAATTCAGTATCCACTACAATTCTATAAATATACATTGTGTGGTGCAGCCTAAATACTAAATAGCTGTCATAATGTTAACGATGACATGGTTGGATGATTTGAACTGCTTTTATGAAAATTGTTTTAACCCATATTTAACCAGGCTGCCTGAGTGAATAATAAATACAATCATGGCTCACTCAAGAGAATGAATTAGGCACTAATGGTCTAAATAAGGCCTCAGGCACTGAAGACGATGTGGTACTGGTATACAGCTGCATTACACATCAAGGCCATCTACAGGCTGCAAGGCTCTGTCAACTGTGATTATTCAAATCCTGAAAGATGCTTTATAGGTGACATTATACACAATGACAATTCAATCCCATCTGTAGCTACAGGCTGACCCTGCTCCCTCTAACACTTGTGTCTTTGAGGCTGAGTAGTTGCCTGAGTGGCAGCGGTCCCTCTAGACATGAAAAGCAGCAGAAAACAGAGCAGTTGCTGTGTGTATTTGTTTTAATCAAAATAAGAGCAGGCCTGCAGCTGGTGGCAGCAGTAGCCTTATTGCTTCACCCGCCACCGTCCCAGAAGAGCTGGATCTGGGACAAGATCACAGACGTGAGGGCAGCCGCTGCCCCCGCGTAGCCTCCAGTGATCGCTCATCTGCAGGCTGTTATTAGCCATGTAATCTGTCCTGATAGTGTTTGCTTGTAGACAGCTCCACAGAGCACAGGTCACTTGGAAGACATGCCTGGGGGGTGTAGTTACGAAAACATTCATCACCAGCTTCCAAACATCTTCATTGTGACTGTGACTCTTAGGAAGGCAAAAGCACTTCCTCATCAGCTCATATAAAGCTTATTATAATCTAACTAAAATTCTCACTCTTGCAGACAACCCTGTAAATTTAAATCAACTAAAAGTGGTTGTTTCACCCAGATTTAAAAAGGATGGTTAGGGACAACCAGTTTTGGATTTTGGACAAAAAACTTTGTCCATTTGCAATAAGATTTTCAAAATGCCACAGATTCCCCTTCAAAAAAGGGCATGTAACGCAGACAGTAAATCAAACTGTCCCTCTGGGAAACACGAAAGGGGAATGGGTGTCACCAGATGTATCCCAGTATAGAAGATGACAAGGAGAAAATAGTGCAACACAGAACAGTGGACAGCCTTATGTTTTTAGCCTGAAGCCTTACATGCAAGTCTGAAGAGCACAGCATCCTTGGCTTTTAGTGTCCTTTTATTTATTTTTTAAGTGCACGTGACTCCTGTTTTGCTATTTACAAAAAAGGATGCAAATAATTGTTTAAAATAATGAAGACATTGTACAATGTATTAGTTACTGATAATTATAATTGATTATGAAATGATAATATACTCATAAATACCTGATGCAGGTCCTGCCCAAAGTGAAGCTTTGTTTTTCCTAAGTAATGAGGATTGCGATGTAGCCTGTGCTTTGATGACAAATGACAGAGCATAATGGAGTCATTAAACTCCATCGCAGAGACCATTGATGTCTTTCTTCTAGTGTTTTCTCCCATTAGTATAAATCTATACCTACAAGTCATTGCTTTTCATTCTCCTCGGATATAACGGAGAACTGTTCCAGACTCTCCTCAACTTGATACGTGCAGACAACCTCATTGAATATAACCATAAGGGCCCTTCTTTTATTCATGCTGTCCACTGCCTGGATTAAATCAGGGGCCATTGATTGGCAATCAGCACATCTCACAGTTCAGCGTTCCCCACTTGCATTTCAATCTCCCTTACCTATCATCTAGTACTTTATGCAGATGCCAATACTCAGTCTGCCATTCTGTTCTTTGCACAGTATCAAGAAATATGCTTGGCCGGTAGTTGCCTTGTAAAAATCACACAAGTTTCTTTTAATGCCGTGTGTTGTGCAATCTATATTAGAAATCAAAGGTGTACAGTAACTACCTAAAATCTTGAGTTCAGCATTATTGTAGATGGTCCCATATTTATTTCCTGCAACACACTGGTACATTCCTGAGTCCGTCTGCTGCACTTTGTGAATGGTCAGTTCTCCATTCACTATTTCAACTCGACCCTGTAACAAGAAGAAAAGTATTAAGTAACATCATATCGAAATATAGACACATGATGAATACTGCATATAGTGGACGTGTAGTTTCATAGGAATAATTCAGATGTTTCGTGGTACACTCAAAAAAAGGAGAGGGTGCTGTGTAGTAAGGTAGGTACCTGGGATGTCAAGGGCAAACCATTACGAAGCCAGTGATAGGTGGGCCGGGGCCTCCCCATGGCCTTGCACTCCCATTGGAGCTTCTCTCCGCTATCCATCTGAGTATCATTAATCATTCTGACCCACTGAGGGAGGGCTTGAAGATAGGAAAAAAAAAAGATTTTGAACAAGTAATATATCCTCGAAACACACACAAGGCACAAATATGACCACCTCACAACAGGCATGCACAAACACACCATCAACACACAATGTAGGAAGTTGTATTTAAGACAGTGGATGTAATTAGAGTGCGGATCGGGCCGCATTTTTCTGTCCGAGCCTGGCCCGTGTCCGACAGAGCAGTAACCGAGCCCGGCCTGAGCCCAACAGGCTTTCAGATATTTATGTCTGAGCCCGACCCAAGCCTGACACAGTTAAAATCAATTTTTTTTCTCATACTAATGACACATGTACGTTTGTTTGTGTGGAAAGCCCGCTTTTATTAAGCAACTGTAGGAAGGTATTCGGAAATGTCAACAGATGAGCGCATCAGCGCACATGGGGCAACAAGCGCACGTTAATAAGATGTTTAATTTAAAATGTTCAGTGCCTTATCGCGCTGATGTGACCGAGCCCGACCCGAACCCAAACATCATTTCTAAATATCTGTCCGAACACGGCCCATCCATCTGATGGGCTCGGTTCGGTTATCCATTAGGGCTGGGCAATATATCGGTATTATATCGATATATGAGGCTAGATATCGTCTTAAATTTTGGATATCGTAATATGACATAAGTGTTGTCTTTTCCTGGTTTTAAAGGCTGCGTTACAGTAGAGTACTTTTCTGAACACACCAGAATTTTCTAGCTGTTCTATTATTTGCCTTTACCCACATAGTTATTATATCAACATAACTGAAGATTATTTATCAAAAATCTCATTGTATGCATATTTAGTGAAAGCACCAAATATACCGATATTACCGATATCGAAAATATGGGGATATTTGATTTTCTGTATCGCCCAGCTCTAGTATCCATCCTCTAGATGTAATGTACTAAAGCACTTTTTTGTAATCCCTCAAATGCTATAGTCCCCAAAGAACAAAAATATGGTAGACATGCTTAAAAAGAAAGAGTTTCCTATGTGTTATTGGTTTTTATGAAGAAAATTCAAAAATAAACTTTGGCACTGTGTTTAAACCCTTTTTTGTAGTGATGTTCAAATGAAGCTTCGTGAACCACTGTCTTTATTTTCTGAGCTCACTAGATGGCGCTCTCTGTTCAAAGAAAAAGGTTAAAGGAATGGCAATTCAGTGTGTTTTCAACCCTTTGTTGAACGGAGAGCGCCATCTAGTGGGATCAAAAAAAGAGAAAATGGTTCATGAAGCTTCATTTGGCCATCACTACTTTTTTGTGCCTCTTTTGTGTCTGCACAGTAGTGATCGGGCAATGGAGTTGCGGTATCGAAGTCCCGCCCATACACCCGCGACCAATTGCGAGTCAGTCGCAGCTGTCAATCAGGACGTTTTAGCATGTTTTAATAGCATCAAACAACTAATAAAAACCAAACTTAGAAGAAAAATGAACAATTGAAAAAACATCAGTGAGGTACGAACTACCTAAAATGACAGAAACTATCTTTGGGAAAAATGTATAGACGTGTACTCAGATTTTTTTTGTTTGGCCTATGTCCCATCCTTATGGAAAAGGTTTAGAGCAAATGTGAAAAATTTATTTGAGTTCTGGGTTTAAAGTCAGAATCCTGACTTTATTCTCAGAATTCTAACTTTAATGTCACAATTCTGACTTTAAACTCAGAAGTCAAATACATATGTGGCCCTAATCCTTTCTCATACATCCGCTAATATGGAGGGGGGCCTATATGACCTATACTGCAGCCAGCCACCAGGGGGCGATTTACACTTTTTGGCTTCACTTATACAGTCTACAGCGGGGGTCGGCAACCTTTTTGATATGAAGTGCCCTTTTCAAAATTTCTTGTTTATTAGTGTGCCATGTCAACATTAAGTTTAATTATGACATCACATCAAAATTTAATATCCAGGAAATCTGTAATTTTATTCCATAGCAACATGTGATAACATTTATTTCCCATAATCAGGACATTGTAATTATTATTATTGTATATTATTATTATGATTATGGAAACATGGTTGTAGTATGCAGCGTCCTGATTGGTGGAAAATGCTTGCAGAAAGATATGGCTGTTGTCAGGTAAAAATGTCACTGTCAAAGAGGCTGAAGCGATAAGTTGATGTGGAAAAGCCCAGCTTTAATGATGAATGGACTGATAGGGAGGTCCTGTATGCCTCATTTGCAATGAAACGATGCTGTTGCAAAATAATACAACCAGCATCATCATCAAGAATGAAGAACGCGAACATAACGATTGCGTCATTCATGTGCATATTAAGTGCATCCGTTTTGGTCTTAATACATCCATAGATTTACCGTTCCAGCGGAGAGGATGGTTCGTTTAGCCAGCAGTTAAAAATTTCATGATTCCCGGCAAACTAAGATAAACAGTTAAACTACAAACCAACAGCTTTTGTTTTAGCTTGTTTGTAAAAAATTGCTATTTGCAGAGTAGAGCTGTGTTTGCGTAAAACAGTGCGGTGGACTAGAGTGGACATGTACAGGTGAGTGCATTGATAAGTATTGGCTTTTTACTCTCAAAGGTTTTATTGTAGCCTACTTACAGTAACAAGACTAGCGTTAGTTCATCTGCCCCAGCGGCCATTGGTAATCCTCTTTGTATTGTTCCCAGTCAGAGATATGAGTCAATCAAACTACCCTAAATAACAGGTCGCGCAACTGTGAACGTAATTTAATAATAATTTGGCATGCGGATGAGAGAGTGCTCAGCATTTCAACCATGATTTCAACACATCAATAACTCTTGCACACATATTGCCAGCGTGCCATTGGTTAAGGTCCTGCGTGCCCATGGTGGCACGCGTGCCTAAGGTTGCTGACCCCTGTTCTACAGTATCCCTGGTGCTGCCTTTTTATATTGCACATTTGGTTTTCATTGTTCTTTACAGTATTTTGATGCTTGTAACTTTACATAAACCTCCTTGAAATCAACCCCAGAAACACTGACTTTCATTGGTCCTGTACCTTTGCACTGCACTTAACAGAGATACTTTATAAATCACTCATTGTATCCATTAATATGACAACCTCTCCTCTGTTATGCTCTTTAACCCCGGAGAACTGAAGGAACATGCACACCTTTTCTAATGAGGTGCTGGCTCACCGGCAGACATCAAAGAAAGGAGGGGGAAGGTTTGAAATAGTGTACTGTTTCTGAGACCTGAATGAAGTATACAGCACCCAACAACCAAACAAATACTTTTGAGAGGAGCAACCCATCCAGTAAGTTTGATTAAATTATGAATATTCTTTGGCATATCACAGAAAATGCCGTTGAACTGATGGGGGGTTGCATTGTTCTCCTTGTCCTCTTCAAGTGTGGATCACATTTATGTTTTTTTGTATCATGTTATTTTTTCTCCCTGAATTGCACAGCTGGCCCATGGCATAGGCACACTAGGCAACTGCCATTCCTAGGGGGCCCTTAACCATGGAGCTTTTCTTCTTTTCTTTTTTCTCCTTAGCCTACTTGCTTGTGTTTCCAAGGCTACATCGACACTTCCTGTCCAACTCCACATTCTGCAAAGAATCTGTCTCAACTCAAGATCTGAGCACTGTATAGGCTGTATGTGTGTTTCTTTCTTATACTGCATATAGTTATATAGCCCAGAAGGAATACTGGCTCTGACACCACTACTGATGTGATGTCTTTTCATTTAGACAAAGCTTCCACATAGATTTCTGATATATATTTGCTTTATCTTTGTTTTCTTTTAACTATAACAATTAAAAAAATATTTTTTTATCTTGATTATTGTATAACACACCTTTCAAGACCCAATGGTGTACATTGCACAGTGGTGTATTACTTGTACCGTGTGTGCAGAGAGGAGGAAACCCCACCACTGAGCTGCTTCTCCTACAGTCACATGCCAAGCACGTTCTGTGCTATTCTTTTTGTATGGTACCTTCGGTAGAATACCTTTTTGTGTGTGGTTTGATTGAATGATTATGGTCAGGAAGGTTTCCCTCACAATGCGAGTTCAAACTTCCAGCTGACCTGTGTAAATTACATTTAGCGTGAGGCTGCTACAAATTAGCTTCCTATTCTCCTTGTGATGTCAACAGAATGGAGGTTGCCAAGAAGTGCATGGCCTTGGAAATGTGTCCTACCAAGGCTGAGGCAGTCCATTATCTTGGTACTGTGCACACGGCACAGGCAGAGAGGAATGGAGGACACACAACCTAATAGATAAGTCTATCTATAATGGGCAAAGGTAGTAATTCAGCCCGCTTACTAGTTCCTCTCTGTGGTTATAAAGTGAGGTCTAATATCTTATCTCAGTTCATACAAAACTCAATGTTTTACTTGATACGTTTAGAGGTAGTTGAATAAATAATTATAGTGTAAACTTGCATTAGATGTAAACTGAGAACATTACAATGTGAAAGTAGATCAATCAAGAAAGTTTGGTCCTAATTATTGATATTCCCAATAACTTCAAATGAATGTGTTACCTAATTTAAACAGATAATTCCAAAATGTTCATTTAACTTGTTTTTGAAAAAAAGACAAAGGCATGGATGTAACACTAGAGAAAAAAAGAATAATGACAAAAAGAACAGCCACAACAGTCTGTTAAAACAACTTGCAGACATAGTTCAGAACATTTTGGAACAAAACACGTCTGGTTTAAGAGATTCATACTTAAATCAACAGCTCATTCGTTGAGATGATGAACATATACACCATATGTGGATAATGAGTACTTGGACTGTTCGGAAAATTCACAGGGATTAGGACTAAAATTGAGAATATTGTAACTAGCAAAGATTGCATTATGAAAAATACTTGGAAACTGTGAAGTGTTGGTAAGACCTCTATGTCCAGACCAATATTCCTGGAATTGGGGCTGTACATTAAATTGTTATTGCGATATTCAACATTATTGTACATTTTCCTCACATCGTACAGCCCTACCTGAGGGCTATTTCACAAAACCAAGATAAGGGATTAAGCCAGGATTTCCCAGTTATCCTGGCTCGGTTTAGCCTTGACTCGGTTTCACAAAAGCAGAGGCACCTAAGTTACCATGGAGATTTATTATGTACAGCTAGCCTGGTCCAGACCAGGTTAACAATAGTAATCCTTCTGCCTTTTCTGTTCACTCAGCAGTGGTTTTATCTTATTGTTATCAGCCTGCATTAAAATACAACAGGTGCATATTGGTGTTTATTTAAGTACTGTTATTTAAAGCTTTAACCATTATTTTCTTTATAATTATTCATGTGACAGTCATTGCTACTGTTATATTGCTGTATGAAAACTGCTGTTCATATTGTTGTTAGAAGTTTGATGACTATATTACTGCAGTTGTTGAGATAATTAGAAAAGGCTGATAAAGTTGCCAAATGTGTTTTAAATTAAGTCTGTCACTAAGGGCAATATATAAAGTGCTGTACACGTGTGTTTCTATAGTGTACCAATGCACCTTGAATTATTTTAGTTGATCATTATTTTTTATTCTTAAATGTCTATAATTTGGGAGGATTGTACAATTTTAACAACATATCCTAATTGTACAATCCTCCCAAATTACAGTCTTAGTTCACTGAAGCAATAACTATATATTGACTAGTTTGCATTCATGTGACAACAGGGAGAGGACACCTCAATGGTTTTTGACCTTATATTTTTCTAGGGGGAAATAACTGATGAATACACTCTGTTACATTCATGTTTACAATGTGCATGACATTTATCACTTAATTATCTTCATAGTTTCTAGATTTTAGAATCCAATTTCTTCAGCGTCTTTCTTTTCTATGTCCATATATACGAGGGAGCGAAGCATATAATATGTAAAGAAGGAAACTCGTCCTCTATAAAAAAATAAAATTAAAAAAACACATGAGAAAAAGCGTGGCAGATAATAGTGGACCGACTGAATGATAGTCTAAAAATAGCCTATACATTTATGAACTACTGCTCTTAGCTGAAAGCATTCAATGAGTCACTTGTCATTTGCAAAAATGAACAGTTGTACACTTTACATTAACAGCGAGCAGTGGAAGTTAATATGACTTAGGAAATGTATATTTTAGCCCATGAGAGAAAGAGGGAGAAACAGTGAGACAGATATTTACGCATCATGTTCTAACGTTGTAGAATTCATGGTAAATTATCTTCTGCTTACTTTTAAGGCAAAGAGTGCAACGGTTAATATGTGCAAATGATCAGTAGCCTAATCCTTGAATGGTAGGATTATGACGGTTTCAATTCAGAGCAGTGTGTATATTTTTAGGCTACATTTAGTCGGTCCGCGATCGTCTGCCATGCCTTCTTTCGCCGTTTCATAACAGCGGCCGTGTTTCTTATTTACAAAGTGTGTTATCATACTTCCACAAGAAGCTGATGCTCACTCTGTGTAAAGTATGAGCAATGCGTATTCTCCATTTTATCATCAGTAAATCTGTTATCGACCTTGCGTTCTGTTAAGGAAAGCCGTGAACGCGCATCTATCCCAGTTACTTCAAACTGGCTCGACCTAGTTGCTCCTCCTCAGCCTGGCTTGGCCTTCTGAAACGCAAAAAGCCAGGCTGCACAGATAAGACTAGGTCAAGCCTTGCTTTATCGGTTATCCTGGATTTATAAATTCAGATTTTATGTGAAACAGCCCCCTGGAATGCTACGCATCAACACTTTTACTCCTATATAATGTTTGATCGCTGAACAATGGAAAAGATTAACAAATACACAGAGAATAAGAGCATGCTCGGACTCACTGTAGACCTGTAGGTGTCCTTTGAAAGCAGTGCCTCCTCTTGGATTCTCAGCTTTGCATTCGTAAGTTCCCGAGTCCTCCAGTTGAATGTTGGGCATTTCCAGCACAGCCTGGGACTTCCGAAGTCTTGCTTTTTTGGGGATGTTGCCATTTATCTTCCTCCATGTGATTGTTGGCACTGGACTGAGAGGAGGGAAGAGTGGAATTATATACTCAACAGTACAGTGTTACATACGAGCAAGCAGTATTTACACACAGTATAGAATGTGAGCTTTCATATATTGCATGTCAGGTTATAGGTTCAACTCATTCCTCGTGCTCTATCAATTTATTTATTTATTAAGTTACCTGAATTCTTTTGAGAAAAAAACTTTACTACTCTGAATACAACACAGTAGGCTTTTGGAAATTGTTGTGGGTATTTTCACATTCCTTTCTTGACTACATGATTAATTGAAAAAAATATCATCAGATTATTCAATAATAAAAAATAATGATTTATTTGCCCAACAATGAGAGATTTTAAAATGATAACATCTTACTGTAACAGATATTGAGCTGCAGTATCTGCAGACACCAGAAGTCCTTCATTTGTAATTAGGTATTGACACACCATGATGAGTATTTAATGTTGGCTCTGCTCGTCATGTGAATCGCTGACCTTTTGACCACTCATGATATATTTACCATACCAAACAACCCACACATTAGAGCAGGGCTTACAGAGGGACAGGGACAACATTCAAATCAGGGTATTAACAGCCACAGCGAGTTTTATGATTAGTCTTCAAGAAATGTCATCCATCCCTGTTTATTTATGGATTGCCCTATAGATCCGGATGATAGATGACTTGCACATGCAGGGAGAGAGAATGTCTGACTATGCGGCCAGTATCAGTAGTGCTCTGGTATGATAACTAGATTTGACAGGTGTCTGAAAGATGGAAATGTGACACCATACAAACCTCCAGTGAACCCATCAATCATTCAGCCAAGATGGAAATGTTACATCCCTGAGCTTTTTTTATCTGTTCTAAATTCTAAATTCACGAAGACATTGAAGCGCTCTTGGCGGCAACTGACTCAAATTAGGATTCAGAGCATGTTTTGTATTAAACAAAGCATTTCCTTATAAAGAGTTTATTTCATTTTGGACACAGGTTTTGTGTCACACCTTTTTTTTTTTTGCTTTTGCTTTTTTTGAATAGCTAACTCAATACCTTGCAGCATGCATTTAGGTTTCCTCACATCACTGAGACCGTGAAGCAACATACAGAATAATAGGCCGTAGTTTCAAACACACTTCAGTTATTGGAGCCCAACATTTCTACAGTTTTATCACTAAACAAATAATGTCCTGATCTAAAGTTTAAATCATAGTAGCTTATTAATACAACATATGTGACAGGGTAGTTATGTCACTTTAATTTATATTTAGATAACATGCATTCCAAAGCAAAATTCACTTCATTCAATTAGCCATACATTAATCCAGTCACATAATGTAGAAAACTATCATAACTCACTGTGATCACTAGTATCTTCCCATCTGCAGTTCAGACAGCTAGCCATTTTCATAGTGTAGTGAATCAACAACAAACATCGTCCCATACCGTATGGTTAGTAGGGGCAAAAATCAGTTGCCTGAGGTAAAATAAAATATTTGTGGTCTAATGTGGGTCCATTTGTTAGCATTTGGCATTTTCATTCCAATGCCCCCAAGAACAACATAAACAAATGCTAACAACAGACAGCGATTGAATCAGTACTCATGAATATGGCATGCAGTTGTTATGAAGCCCTATCTTTTATGTTATTGATGGAGAATTTAGCTAGAGAACAGAACATATCTATAGACACCTTGAGGGGCTGGAACAGAAGGGGTGAATCTTCCCGAATCCAAGGCTGGATTTCTCTTTGGAGGCTGAATAATGAGCACCAGGCCTGTACGTGTCCACAGGACTTGGGGCAAGCAGGGGGGTGGGGGTAACTGTAGGCTCACTTAGTTTAGAAAGGAGAAACTCTGCCCGTCACTGTTTTCTGTATAAAAATGTTGCCATTAACTCCTGAACTCTGAAGCTGAGGTCATTTCAAATTGATCAAAGTGTACAAACTAAGCATTTCATACCCTAACATCGTAAATGAGTTACACACTGGAGTTTATGTAGGGTGTTACAGTTTTCAATTTAAGAATGTGCCCATAGGCAAGCTTTGTAGATTACATCTCAATTAGCATTCCACACAATTGCTGTGCCCTCATATGGACTTGTTCTATAATAAAGGTTGAAAATTGGTTTGCTTCAGATCATTAAGATCAAGATATTATTCCATTTCCATTTCCAGTAGCTCATTTGCTAAGCTCTCAATGTTTGGTCCCTACACTATTCTTAGGGGGCTTCACACCTGCCTCATTTAGTTCGGTTGAGTCGCACTACAGTATAGTAGTTTGTTTTTCCCTTTGTTGCGGTTCATTTGGGCAGATGTGAATGCAGCAATCACACTCTGATGCGCACCAAAAGCGGACCAAACAAGCGTATCGAGACCTACTTAATGAGTTGGTTTCTGTACGCTTTAAACCAACTCTGGAGCGGTTGGTTTATGGTGAGAGCGTTATCCAACCTGGAACAGACCCAACTGCTGGAAGAACTGCGCATTTTTGGACTAAACCAGCTGCCGCAGTCAGCTGTGCAGTGCATTATGGGATGAGGACAAGATTATACTTTAGCAACATAGCCCCATGGCAACTTGCAGACAATCTTGGAGTCGTGAAGAGGTGCAGAGCCTCATAGAAATTTGGTGTGGCCGATGATGTGAATGTTGTCCATGACTTGTGTTGCTGCATTTTGGTTCATTTCATTAACTCATCAACTGATTCGGACCAGAGCAAACAGTGTGGTATGAAAAGGAACTGAAATGGCTGAACAATGCTGCAATGAATATTTATTTGCCCTAGGTCAAATGATTCTAATTACAGATGTGAAAGCCACCTTAGGGAGAATCTAGCATCTGCACAAAGCCACATTTTACCTATAAGATTTGAGCAAACAAAAAACGTCTTTCAAAAACATTATCCATAGTACCAAAAGTATAATATGTGTGTCATTAAGAGGCACTTCACGTTGCTGCTGACAATGTGGTCCTTGTGGTCCTGTATAACTCAATGAGGAATAACTGCAAGGGTTTCAAGAGTTTGATTCCCTCTGGGGTCACTGAAACTAAAAGTATATCCACTACTCTAAGGCAATTTGGATGAAATCATCCACCACATGTCACATATTATATTTTGAGTGGAAATGAGTGGGATAATGTGTAACCCATCAAATGTGCAAGGCCTTTTGAACTACATACTCCAACATCCCTTGAAATGAATGCAACTAACATCACTGCACTTACCAGAGTTTCTTCTAAATCAGACTGTATAGAGTATTAAACTGAATTTGTGTTGTGTAACAATCTATAGTTAGCATATCATCATCGATAGATGGCTATAATAATTCATGGGCACTATCCTGATAATCTTTTATTTAAATAAAACACACTCGCGGAATGATACTGGTTTTGCATCAACTGACAATTAAGATGCAGAACCAAAATGTATATGACAACACCATATATTACTTTAAATAACAAACTATATTTTAGTATTATTTAAGTAAAGGTGGTTTGTGTAACAGAAGCAAACATGAATCTCTTATGGAATTTTTTTTGCTATGGATTGCCATCCATTGACTGAAAGCTAGAAGCCAGAAAAAACAGTAAACTAATAGTTCAGATGATGACAATGAATAGTGGCATATTTTGTTGTGAAATTAGCACTATATTTGGTTTCCAACTTTGACTGCTTAAAGGAATACGCCACCGTTTGTTGAAATTGGGTTATTCACCGTCTCAAAGTCACTGGGTCAGAAACAATGACTTAACAGTGACTTTTGAGCCGACCTCAGTCAGGGCAGCGGCATTTGGTTGTCCAGTAACCCAGAAACAGTGACTTTGCGCCGGCCGCAGAGCCCCGCGGGTTGTCGATATCTCTGTGCCAGAGTAGCAGTGCTTCGGCTGTAGCCTACTTCCACCCAATATAGTCCCAAGTCAATATCTACCTAGGAAATTATCTAGTCTTAATCTGCATTGATATTTTTACTTGTTGTGAATACGCAGTCCACAAGAAGTAATTAGGTTTTGTTTTTGGGTCACTTTTACTCATGACATGCTAATGGCAACAAAGGATTCCATTCATTATGCTAAGCTAAGCTAGCGGCGCCGGACTAAGACAATGCATGCAGTGAGACAAAAATGTGTTTGCCCACCTATATAAATATAGAGGAGATGGTGAATAACACTATTTCAACAAACGGTGGCGTATTCCTTTAAAAAATGGGCTTATTTTTGACTTTATTTAATTATTATCTAACTTTGATCTACAGTACGTCTATTAACAGCTCTAATGTAGATGCCTATTGAGCCTTGTTAGGCCACACATCATTTGTTTGAATATAAGTCCTGTTCACACAAAAGATGTGATAAGCCTATTAGGAAAGTGCTAATGAGGCCCCTCTACAGCCAAAGTTGTGCTTGGTTATATTTATCTTTTCATGTATATGAAGCAATTGAAACATCAGCAGCACAGTGACGCTCCACAATAATAAACAATGGTTATCATTCTACAGATAATCCAATTACATGAACATACAAGTTACAAATCCGTAATTAATAATCAGTCTCGCAGACATTACTATAAAATACGACATTATAAGGTCTTGTTCTCTTTTTCTTTTTCACTGCCTCGTTGTTCTCTTTGCTCTTGACCTTGGCCTACAAAGTGCTGTCACTGGTAAATATCACAACCGACAATCATATCAAGGAGCTTTGGCGTTCACACACAAAGAGCTTTCCTGCCCTGTGTTAGCTCCTGGTGCCATCATAAATATTGATCAACAGGAGAACAAAACCCATTTTAACTTCATTTTCAGTTCTATATAAAGACTGGCATTTCCTAATAGTGTGCATTGATAAATCATTCATCTCTATGTAAAAGCGTAGGTCACTTGCATCACTGTCTGACTCAAACTGACTTCATTGAGGGAAGCACAGAGCAAGGATTCGCGCCGTTTGGCTGTTCTTACAAGCATCCAACAACTCCTGCTCAGCTTGATATGAAAAAGTAAGGGGTGTGAGATTATAATGCAGTGTCTATATATTTAGGAAATGACTTACTATAATGTGTGGATAATTAATTGAAATCAAGGACAACAATGATGAGGTTCTTAGTCATCTGTAGATTAGAGACTGTTTGCACTTAAGATAGGAGTCAGCAATGAATAATTCATGCTGAATAATTATAAACAAAATGGAGTGGGGATGATAATTATGTTGCACAATGAAAAGGATTTCTTGTAATGTCAAACACCCCCTCAACCTTGCTTTGGAGAAGAACAGGTTGTACATGGTTTGCATTTATTTTGAATGAAAATAATTTGAATCAAACAAAGTGTATATTTTTTTTTGATTTAAAAAGACAATGGTTTTGTAAACTCTACAGCCAGCAATGCTAACTTTAGTAACTGTGGTAAGTGGTTTGGATTGAAGTCTCTGTGGTCAAAAGTGTGTTTTCCCTCCTGGCAGACAACTATTACCAACTTCATTGTTTCCATACACATAACCTTGACTTTCTACATTCATCAGACTCTGAAAGCACCCAGGAAACACAGCTACATTAGGGCTCTCAATTATGACAACACATAGGTCCCTAGGGCTGAATTCCCTATTCCCCCCCATGCACTAACATGCCATCTAACAGCCGAGCTACGGTGCTGCACTTCTCTTCACTCACTTAACATCCCGCCTGAAGACAAGATATGCCTGGTTCCCTTTCAGGTAATGGAATAATGTAATTTAAAGAGGAGAAAAACACAAGGAGTCTTATCTGAAGGATCTCTTAGCAACAGAGCAGTGATAGAATGTAGTTTACTGTTTCTGGTGATTAATATGACGTAATAATAAACAACTACCTACTGTATATTGGTGCAATATGTCCTTGTTTACTTACTTCCCCAGAGCAAAGCACTCCAGCCTGACAGTGACTCCTTTGGCAGCCAGAACAGAAGTAGGGAAATGCACTTCAATTTTGGGCTCATATTCACCCATGACACCTGGAAAAGGTTAAGAAAGAGGAATTGCAGACATTAGAACCAAGCTGATTGAAACCCCTACTTACCCCCATTTCCCATCATATTCGTCTTTTCTTGCAGTGTGCTACACAGAGACTGGGCATAGTGATTTAAAAATAATATGGAGGCTCACTTCCTATTGCCCAGGTACCTGTTTTATGAGTATGTAAGCAACTAAAGAAGAACAAAAAGAAGAATCCAAATTGCCTGATGTAAAGGCTTTTCATTTCTTTGAAATGTATTGTTTACAATTGGCACAATAAATAATGCAGTATACAAGTGTTAGAGTGCACATTATGCATACCATCTTGCATATCTTTCAACTATCCATCTTAGGGTTAGTGATAGTGGTTTAGATCAAATACAGAGCAACGGGATAATTAGATAGAGTAGCATATTGGAATAAAGCATATACAGGATAAACTGTTTATTATTAGGGCTGTCAATTGTTTAATCACAATTAATTGCATGATTGTCCATAGTTAACTCGCAAATAATCAGACATTTTGTATCTCTCATTAACATGGGAGCAGACAAATATATAGATACAGATATATGAATACAGCGTTCGAGGCGGAGCCCCCATTTATTCCAGATTTTATGAGGGCATGGATCAAATTCTGATGGTGAAGAGTCATTTCACGGGGGTTGTGACACTCTTAAAAAAATGTATCTACTGATTTACAGACGTATATAGCGCCATATAAGTCTATGGGCAAAAGCGATACTGCTGCATCACTTCCTGATTAAAAAAATGACGGAGCTGCCCGAGGCCCAAATCATAGAACGCTCGTGCGTTAATCAGAAGGAAATTAAAATTAAAAGGAATTTGTGTTAACTCATTATCATCATATTAGTCTTGCTTTGCCAGACCTTACTCCACAGCGCTGCAGAGGAAGGTCTGTCTAGTCCACTCAGCATTCCGGGATGGGACAAAAACGTGCTCTGGTTTATTGGCATTTCTTTAAACCAATCACAAACGTCCTGGGCGGCACTAAATGCTGCACAGAGCTGCAAAATAGCCTCGGGAAGGAACTTGTTTTGGTGGTTTAAAAGTTGTTTTAGTCGTGAGAGAGAAAACTTAGATTGGACAGTTAGTCTAGCTAGCTGTCTGGATTTACCCTGCAGAGATCTGAGGAGCAGTTAACCATAGTCCTCAGAAATCCACCTGAGTTTAAACTTACAACACAAAGAAAGCGTTAGGTAACGGCCATCCGGCCGACAAGAAGGACATCTGGAGGAATTTCTGGCGGCAATCCCGGAAGTGGAAGGTCGTGAATATAGACAATCATTGCGTTAATTTTGACAGCCCCTAATATTATTTTTATGTAGTGTAATAGTAAGTCTGTATAGGTACAGTAGCATATTGCAATCTATGCACAACCACAAAGTCTACTGAATGAGAAATGGCAGAGCCATGGTACATCACAAAAAAAAATTACATTTATTTAAATTATGTACTAACACATATTCTCCAGTGAGAACAGGGTAAAGTAGTGTATTGTCCTCAGGAATTAGTAAGCCGCTCTACAATTCCCAAACACCTGGTGAAGGACACAAGTGATAACGTGTTATCAGTCTTGCTAAGTGCCACAATGACTAACACCTCCGCTCTAAGTCATAGCCAGGGGTTTTCTTTGTTTATTCATCTGTATGTCGAGGCGGCCATTTATATCCATTTGCCAGAATGATACGTCAGATGGCATTGAGGAAGTTTGGTGTAACAAAGGAAAACACCTTCATCTGGAATCTAATTACTATTGTCGGTCTTATTAAATGGGAGTTTGCGATATGAATATTACATGAGCATTTTGCTCTTTACAGAAGAATGTTAAATGTACACACAGTCCTTGCATGTGAGCACCACTGATGAACACACTGCTAACCCCAGCACCTTCTTGAATTCACAACAAAACACATGCAGTGCTACGCCACGTGCACTGTAACACACATGACCAGTAAGACAAATGACCGGCATGACATTTGCGAAGCCATAATTACACCTCCTATGTGTACCTGACACTTTTTATGTGATAAAATGAATGCTGCAAAGAAGGAGTGGGGTTATTGAATTGTGGCCCACTATGTATGGAAAAGGAGTTTTATGATATTTGTTCCACAGAACTTTTCAATTTCAATCTCATTCTCAACATTTATAGCTCCAAAGCAGCCCTTCACATATAATGAATTTTCAATATTTCATTGCCTCATGTCATAGTATATTCAATATCATATTCAGTCTCAGTGGCTGGACCTGATAGAATTGAGAGAAATAATGTCTTGGCTTGGTGTGCTAAAACATTAACAGCCCTTTTTATAGTTTCAGTTTCATTTATTAATCACATGAAAATGTCATTTTATCTGTTGTGCTTTGCAAACCAATTTCAAAATAAAATGCCTAAACTGAAACTTACTAAGACTCCAATCTAGTAAGCATTTCTTTTAGCTCTCTGATCCAGTAATACACAGGCGTTTTCATTAGTGCCTCTAAGAAGAACTAACGCAAGATAACTTTTGCAACTTTGTTAAGAAAATAGAACAATAGAACAACAATCTGATTTCCCTATGCAATAGTGCAATTATAGTAGTTTACTAACAACTCCCTCTTACTTTTAGTCATTGAGGAAGTTGCCCTACAGGTATTGATTGATCCTCCATCTATACTGGAATAGCAATGCAGCTATGTTTTATACAAGTAAAGGAGCATGATTAACATTGCACAAAATGTTGTAATATACCAGACGATTTCTGATAATGTGACTTTGATTATTGATTTTTGATGATTCGATTAAAAATAACAAAAACATTGCTTCTTGGGGTTAAGGTAGTAAATAGGGAAACACAATGCATTCAAAATACTTTTTGAAATTGTAATTTTCAAAAGCATTGAAGAGACCAATCCTTTTACTGCTGACAGAGATTCCTAATTATGCTGTTCTTTACCATAACTGTGGTGTATGTATAGACTGCAAACTAGTGCTTTCTTGATAGCAGAATGTGTGTATTCAGGGAAAAAGACAATCAATTGTTTTGACTACACCACTAAAGACGTGGGTTTGTAAATACTCATGCTGACATCCAATACGGCTATGGGCCTATGGGGTTCAATAACAATTTATAGTGTAGTACAGAAAACATGCTCATATGGAGATAACATGCGCCTGCAAACATTATGTTTCACTGATATCACTGTCGGTGTGGAGAGAGAAAATGTCTTATGACAAAAATAACACCATCAGTAATGCAGCCCAACTGGAAGCTTTACCACTTATCTGTATCTAAAAACAATGGTTAAAAGCCCAATCTGTACCTTGTTGGCAAAATCAATTTTGGATATATTCACATCACGGTAATTGAAGAGGTTTAGTTATAGATGGATAATTCACAGACCTACTGCTGTAAACAGATCTTTAGATCTAGGTACTGTTTAGTGTTATACCATGTATTAAATGAATTTGTTATGTTTGACAATCTCCATTGGAATACGTTTATAATAAACTACCTAAACGTACAGTATGTAATGTTCTGCTGCTAGGAGTCTGTCAATCGAAACATGGACTTGCGGGCGGCAGCCCGGAGACCTTCGGTTAAATGTTGTGACACAGACACCAGCACCTGGGGTCTGATGGTCTGTTCCCCGACAGATCAGCAAACTTTCTGTTATTGCTGTTTGCGTTGTTAGCACCCGGTGCTAGGATGAGCTGGCTGGGTTGGGGTTGATGTAGCTGCTGGCTGGGGGCTAGCTGTGGTCATGCCCCTGTGCAACAACATAGATTTGCTACTTTGCTTTAGAGTGTATCTGAAAAGAAAGTTATCATAACTGATGCATAACAGACAAACATTTCAGAATGTTTTATTTACAGTCATTTCATTTAGCTGTAGTATTGCTACATGTGTTCTGATTCAGTGCCATTTCATAGTGCTATTCAGTTATATTATGCAGTTGCTTCTATTTACACTAATCAGATACATCAAAGGGATTGTGTTTCTGAGGAAAACTGTATATCCGTTTAAAACAGTGCATTAGTGCAGAGTTCAGTGCTTAGCCCCACTCTGCTCAAGGTGGACTGCGAATTGACGATCAATGGCTTCCAGCAGGGTATAATGGAGCCCAGATGCTTGTTTTGATTAAGAGAGTCAGGGTTGGAGCCGACAGTGGTGAGCTGCACACAGATCCAGCTTGAACTGTCTACTGTGTAATAATCACTCACTTTTACTGAGGCACAGATTGCAGTGTCTGATTGGTCAGACTCCAATGACTGAGGTGTGCACGCAGCATGGGAACATTTGGGTGTCTGCTGTGAGGTGTGCCAATGCAATTTTCTGCATTTTAGACCCAAATTCACAATATAGAAGCCTGCTGAACATCATGAGATTTGCAGCGGCGAGTGATGCCAAGGCATTCTTTGGCATAATGGACCTACAGCTGTAGAGATTTGATTTGACCATGTTGTGTTGCAGGTGACAGGGTTGTCCTTCTGCCCAAGTGTCATAGTGACATTATCGATGGACATCATGGGTGCTGCAAAGTTGATCAATCATCATTGAAAGAAAGAAAACATTCTTCTGTTTCTTTAACCAACCACCACGTTAAAATGCTGATAGCAGACTGACGACGTGCCCGTCTGACTGTATTATGCATCTCAGTTAACGAGAGACCCAAACCAATTTAACACGGTTTATGTGCTAAGTGTTATGCATGTCTCTGAGGGCCATTTCATACAAGGTTATGCAAATAGAGAGTAGGAATCTTGCTGGAAGGGATGTAATCTGTAAGAGGTAAACTTGTGTTGCAACATTTGGAACAAATGTGGTTCCAAGGCACAGAGGCCCTTTTCCCAGCTTCACTGTGGCTCTTTAAAAACCCTGAAAATGACAGGCACCTGTGTGAAGCGATGGACGTATCTCTGTGTAGTCAGATGTAAAAAGCCTGTAGGTGAAATCCACACCTGAATCCAACAAACAGCTCTGCAGCATGGCTCCTGAGAGGCTAGTATAAAAGAGCGAAATCCCATCCACAGCAAGGGCCATTGATTCAGTTAATTTTATGCTGGAAAATGATTTCCCTGACGGCCAGTTTCACCAAAGCACATTGTGAGCAAAGAAGACTCCCCACACTAATGTTAAAGCATTGCTCACTATCTATTTACGGTGTGTATGGAATTCATAACGCCCTCCACTAACATGAGGCTCAGTGGAAAGCAGAAGACTGACCCTCTTTTATTAACCTATCTGAGCTGAAATTTTTTTATCCAGTCGCATTATAATACAATAAAATGCAGCAGCAGAATATAAAATATGCTTTTAGATTTTCATCGGCGCTAAACAAGTTCGGAGGGAGGAAGCACTATAATAGATCTAAATAAATAAATAAATAAATGTTACACTTTCAAGTCAACAGAGAGAGGACTGGGATATTTTCCGTGTGGTTTATCCAATGAAATCCATTAGATTTGTCTGCCTAGGGCATTTATACAAATCAGGGCCTATCGTCTGTGAAAGGTGCTATAAATCTGAGAGCCTCACCGTCGGTTTTCAGTGTTAGGGGTGTTGGAGGGCTCAGAACCCTTGCATTGGTCACCGTGTTCTTCACCAGGCAGATGTAGCTTCCTACGTCAGAGGGTTGCACCTTTGAGATGTACAGGTTTCCCGTGTCCTGGGAGATGAAGCGCCGACTGTCCTCAGCAACAAAGGAGGGGAACTCATTAAACACCCAGCTGTAGATGATCTCTACAAAAGCAAGTGGAGAACATCAACATTAGCAAAAAGCAGAACCTTTTATATATATATATATATATATATATATATATATATATATATATATATATATATATATATATATATATATTTATTGGTCTTGGTGTTTGATATATTCCTCGTTACTCTGCCAAAATCATGTGCATTATAGAGTAATGGTGAAAGTGTATTTCTCTGGTGCCTCTCCAAAATTCAACCCTTTGTCCAAGCCATGAGATGTGGAAACGGGTAAAGTACGGGATTGCCAGGCAGGACCAAGTATGGTGGGTAGTTCTGCCACCCGGGTCGCTATGGTAACCATGAAGGCCAGCCTGGATCTACATGGAAACATGCTGGCTAAGGAAGCTCTGGTAAAGCTAGGTGGACCAATCATCCGCTCAGTGGAACAAAAACGATTACAGAAATATTCACAAAAAGCATACAGTATAACTCCGGTGATCCTGAGAAAACTCTGTAAGACCTATTTTCTACATGAAAAATTATCAACTGAGGTCTGCAGAGAGGGGGCTGGCTAGTTTGTTAGCTAGCAACTGTCTGTCTTTAACATCTAGCCTCAATCTCACCCTTTAAGCTATCAATAAGTAAGTATATAAATAAGTAAAGTTTATTTATGCAGACATAAGAATACAAAGGAAAACAGTCAGACAGCCGTAAAACCCTTGTCTAACTCAAAGCCTGTTTGAATAACAAGGTCTTCAGCTGCTTTTTAAAAGAATCAACAGAATTTAACGTAAGGAAAGGGGCAGTAATAATTTAAATAGTCAATCCTTGTAGAATAATAGCAGTTGGCAAACGCAGAAGAGTGTATGGAGTATTCCATTTTGACTGATTTAAGTTTTTTTGCAAAGCATGGCTAATAATTACTGAAGCACAGCAATGGTTCTTCTGGTCTGTGCATGAAAGAGCAAGACTTCACTGATCTGATCTGTTGACTATTTCTATGCTCTGAAATATAGATAGGGTTCGTCACATACATTTCAGCAGAATACATACTGTTTTAACCCATGTCAAACAACAAATACTAAGAACATCATTAACCACTGATAATTTAGCACAGCATTGCTAGTCACTACTCAAAACGTATGGATAATAATTGAAAGAAGGAATGAGTATGGGCTTTGTACAGCACAAAGAATCAGCTTGCTCATCAGAGCAAAATGACTGCAATACTATACAAAGACTTGTAAAATAATACAGAGGCACCTAAAGGTAAAAAAACTAAAACAAATTATACCTAATGAGCTATTGACAGCAAGGTTATTTTAATTAATTGGAGATACCAACCGGTATCTGAGATTCCAGGCTGGATTGATGTCAGTGAGCTTGGCTGTGTGTGTGTGTGTGTGTGTGTGTGTGTGTGTGTGTGTGTGTGTGTGTGTGTGTGTGTGTGTGTGTGTGTGTGTGTGTATGTGCGTGCGTATGTGTAATGGGTCATTAAATACACAAGCACTCTTCTCTTAATTATTGTATTGGGATTATTGAATATTCTGACCAAAAAAAGACAGGGCACAGAAAAGGCTTTTTCTATGACTTTAGAGCTAATATTCTTTGACAGATTATTAAGATATTTGCATCTATGTTGAATCTTTTATATTTTATTCATGAATAACAGTGAGTGACAGTGTAGAATATAAATTCCTGATCCCTGGCAGACTTGCCAGCACAGATGTGCTATATGTATTTAATATTCTTTACAACGCATGCTGATGACAGCAATCAAGTTGGTAAAAAAGAAAGATTACACGGTTGCTTAGAACAAAATGTGGGTTTGCAGAAAAAATAAAAAAAAGCTGAGAAGAAAAAAAGAGCCAGCAATAGTTGCAAAGTGACCCTGAATAGGAATATGTGGGTAATAAAACGGATGGATGCATGACTATGAGTATGATGAAGATAGAGTTGACAATGGCAGCATGCAGTTTGCTTTGTGTGTAATGTGCGTAGTTCTACACAACCACATTCATCATTATATTTAAAAAAATTGACTGTCAAACTCAGGGACAAATTAATCTAATCAATATTGCCTAACACTATTTCAAAACTCTTGATGGACTTTGATGCTGCATGCATAATGTGTCTGTGAGACATCTATATCTGCTTTAGACTATCAATGACCTCTTGGTAAATAATAAATTCCTGCTGTTTCAAAGATGCTCAGATGAAAGATTTGAACTCAAAGTCCTTGGCTGCAATAATGTAGAAAACTGAATCAAATGCATCTGCTGACATGTTGTCAACAGATGCATTTGCAAAGTCAGCATCATTTGCTTACTGTAATATACTAAAAGGACTACTTGTGTGGCTTGTGGCTCGGAGGTAGAGCGGTCGCACCTCAACGACAAGACTGGCGGTTTGATCCCAGTGTCCCTGAGCAAGACACTGACACCAAGTCGCTCCCCGGAGCCGCTGCTCCTAATACTTAGCTACTAGACCAACTGTCTAGTTTTAGTTCTCTATGTTATTCTCTATAAAATAGAGACTAATATATAGAATATACAATCAAAATGTGTTTTGCTACAGAGAATTAGAATCATCAAAGACACCAGAGCTCCAATAGTTTTGTTCAAAGTACTTCAGCTTTATTAAAGTAAAACCCTATTTACCTGGACACACGGTACTGATGACAAGCGCTCAAAGCCATGAAATAGAAAATAATAAACTTTTTACATCTCAGTGAATCCAAATTACTTTCACTCATGATACCTATCTGATTTAAGTGGCATTTTAATGTCTTTGATTCCTCCCACAACCAATTCAACCCAAACATTGTTTAACACTCCCCTATACAATGTGAATTTCAACAGTGACACGGTCTGACTCACCAAGGCATTCATCACACTGGCCCATTTTATGGCTGTGGCATTTCTTTTTTTTTATTATTCTAGCTGTTGGGGATCATTTTTAATTTTATGTCAGCAATGTTGAACAAATATATGAATATATATAAATGTATGAGACATAGAAACACATGAACCTGATACAGATGGCGCTGCAGAAGGGTGACACGGTGTGTTGGTATGCATTGTTTTGTTTTGTGTTTTAATTCTGTTTCTTTCGATGGTACCCGGATCTCATTCACTAGTGAAGAGCTCGTGAACATCAGGGGAACAACACCATCGGACTTATTGCCTACTTTTCTTCTCCCTTCATTGGAAATTTTGGTCATTCTAGTCAAAGGTGCGCTCACGCAGCGAGGTGCCGGAGGAGAGGGACACGGGCCGGTGCGCTTGTGCGTCTCCGCCAGCGAGGATTACGCACACCGTTACCGGGAATATTCCTCTCTAACGTGCGCTCGCTGCCCAACAAACTGGAGGAATTACAACTGAAGGGAAGACTGCAGCGTGTCATTGGGTCAGCAGAGAAGGTGATTGGCTGCAATCTGCCGCCGCTCCAGGACCTATACGCCACCAGGGACTCTGAAGCGTGCTGGAAAAATTGCTGGTTTGTGCGTGCTGGCCACAAACTCTTTGAGACACTCCCCTCTGGCAGGAGGCTGAGGTCCATCAGGACCAAAACCTCACGCCGCATGAACAGTTTTTTCCCCCATCTGCCACTAGTCTTATTAACAAGGCCCGGAAACCACCCTGACTCTCTCCACCCTCCACCCCTGGCTCTTCATGCCACTGCTGTAATGCTCTTTTTATTTTTAATTTAATACATGCTGTGTACATATATTGTTTACAACTATACTTATATTCAGTGGCGATTTTAGACCCTTTTTAGGGGGGCTCCATTTTACTGCTTCAAGTAAAAGTTTGCGAACTCGTCTGTTAGTGACAGTGGGCAAACAATTACAGGTTCAAAGAAACAGGTTTACTATCCTGTGTCGCTGTCGCCAGTGCTACGCACCTGTAACCCAGTCAAGGAAATTTTTATTTTTTATTTACACCTCATTATCATTTCATTTGATTCTGGTAGTCCATTAAGGGACTTTCGTATTTTTTTTCGTATGTTCAATATTTTGCATTTATCCTCGGTTGTTAAAATACTAAATACATATCCGTGTCACATTTTCATTAGGGGTTGAGCCCCGCTCAAGGTCTGATCCTAGAATCGCCCCTGCTTATATTGTTTAATATTACATTTAGAGAATGTGTGACAACACCAAAACAAATTCCTTGTATGTGTTAAAAAACATACTTGGCAATAAAACCCTTTCTGATTCTGATACATTCTAATCCTACCTGTATTGTGTATTGGAAAAAATAAAAATAAAAAGAATAAAGATAAATATGCATCAAAATAAAGGCTTCACAGCCTGCTGAGGCTAGACTGCCATTTACCAATATCTAAGAAGCAAATATTTAGTTTTTTTTATACAGTTTTAATAATCTTTATGTGACAAAGCTAGTAAAGCAATGCTGACTTGACTGTAGCATGATGATTAAAAGACCACTGCTTGTATTAAATATAGCCAAAACATTTCAGCTTTAAAAGATATGGTTGAAGGACCATTAAGCTTGTAAAATATGAATCCTTTTTACCAACCGTGGCAAATATATATATATATATATATATATATATATATATATATATATATATATATATATAATTACTATATAAATTAGCCACAGTTGGACTTTGTGTTCTACAACCTGTTCACCTTTACTGCGTGTCATCCCCTCTCAAAAAAATATTATTGATTGCAGTTTCTTTAAAAGTCACAATGTTATTACATGGCAGCACTCAATGTCCTTAAGTTATTCTGGGCTTGAAGTTGCATGAGTGTTACTTTGTAGATCTGTTCTTATTTATTTACTGTCTTTGGTAACAGTCTTTTTTCTAACTGCTTAAACACAAAATCTTTTCATGATTTTTGAAACCTCTCACTCAAAGTGCAAAACTACACACCAAATCTCCAAAACCATAGGCTATTTCTCAGCCTTTCACTCAGTTTTTACACTACACACAATTCTCTACCTAACACATAAAAATCTAACAGGAAGTGACTTGCTTTCCTTTTCCAAACATAACCAATCAAAATGCTACACTTATTTACCAGGGCACACACACACACACACACTCCTCACATGTGCAAACACATTATGCTTAACTGAACACCAATCACTGCTTTAGTATAGGCCTATACATAGGCCAATAACTGTTTTGAACAATGGATGCCAACAATAGACAGAGAGCAAGGGGAGGAGGAGGGAGAGACAGGGGACAAAAATGAGGAGGAGGAGGAGGTGGAGGAGAGAAAGAAGGAGAGCCATCTCTGATGAGATCAGGGCGACACTTGCAGTTTTTTCCAACTGCTTACACACGTTTTCAAAACTACAGAGGCTTGAAAAAGTATTCATACCCCTTGAACTTTTCCACATTTTGTCACATTACAACCACAAATGTAAACATATTTCATTGGGATTTTATGTGATAGACCAACACTAAGTGGCGCATAATTGTGAAGTGGAAGGAAAATGATACATGGTTTTCAAATTTCTTTCAAATAAAAAACTGAAAAGTGTGGAGTGCAAAAGTATTCAGCCCCCTTTACTCTGATAGCCCTAAATAAAATCCAGTGCAACCAATTGCCTTCAGAAGTCACCTAATTAGTAAATAGAGTAAATACAGCTGTTCTGTGAAGGCCTCAGAGGTTTGTTAGAGTGAACAAACAGCATCATGAAGCCCAAGGAACATACCAGACAGGTCAGGGATAAAGTTGTGGAGAAGTTTAAAGCAGGGTTAGGTTATAAAAAAATATCCCAAGCTTTGCACATCTCACGGAGCACTGTTCAAGCCATTATTTGAAAATGGAAAGAGTATGGCAAAACTGCAAACCTACCAAGACATGGCCGTCCACCTAAACTGACAAGCCGGGCAAGGAGAGCATTGATCAGAGAAGCAGCCAAGAGGTCCATGGTAACTCTGGAGGAGCTGCAGAGATCCACAGCTCAGGTGGGAGAATCTGTCCACAGGACAACTATTAGTCATGCACTCCACAAATCAGGCCTTTATTGAAGAGTGGCAAGAAGAAAGCCATTGTTGAAAGAGAGCCATAAAAAGTCCCGTTTGCAGTTTGCCACAAGCCATGTGAGGGACACAGCAAACATGTGGAGGAAGGTGCTCTGGTCAGATGACACCAAAATTGAAGTTTTTGGCCTAAATGCTAAACGCTTTGTATGGCGGAAAACTAACACTGCACATCACCCAGAACACACCATCCCCACCATGAAACATGGTGGTGGCAGCATCATGCTGTGGGGGTGCTTTTCTTCAGCAGGGACAGGGAAAGAGTTGATTGGAAGATGGATGGAGCCAAATACAGGGCAATCTTAGAAGAAAACCTGTTAGAGTCTGCAAAAGACTTGAGACTGGAGCGGAGGTTCACCTTCCAGCAGGACAATGACCCTAAACATACAGCCAGAGCTACAATGGAATGGCTTAGATCAAAGCATATTCGTGTGTTAGAATGGCCCAGTCAAAGTCCAGACCTAAATCCAATTGAGAATCTCTGGCAAGACTTGAAACGTGCTGTTCACAGATGCTTTCCATCCAATCTGACTGAGCTTGAGCTATTTTGCAAACAAGAATGGACAAAAATGTCAGTCTCTAGATGTGCAAAGCTGGTAGAGACATACCCCAAAAGACTTGCAGCTGTAATTAGCCAAAGTTGTTTCTACAAAGTATTGACTCAGGGGGGCTGAATACTTTTGCACGCCACACTTTTCAGTTTTTTATTTGTAAAACAAATTTGAAAACCATGTATCATTTTCCTTCCACTTCACAATTATGCGCCACTTAGTGTTGGTCTATCACATAAAATCCCAATGAAATATGTTTACAATTGTGGTTGTAACGTGACAAAATGTGGAAAAGTTCAAGGGGTATGAATACTTTTTCAAGCCACTGTATGTCTCCTTTTTTCAAAACTCTACAAAAAATTCCCAAAACTGCACACACAAAATGCAAAATGCCTCACATCTCCTTCAAGATGAAATACTGCTTTCAAAATACCATAAACACATCTCAAAATGAAGCATTTGCATCAAATGGCAAACACTTTTTTCATAATTGTAAATTTTTGGATATACCAAGTACACACTGTTGTTCTAAATCTAAAGCTCTATTGTTTTTCATAGGCTTATATCTACATTTACAATGTTCTAGAGAGAAAGTGATCTGCTGAAAGGGGTTGAAAAGTGCCCTGTAAACAACAATGTAATGTTACAGTAAAACAGAAAATATTGATTGGGCAAAACATTACATTTGTAAGAGTAGCACAGCGTTGTATACAGTAGCATGAAACAATAAAACGACAAACCTATGTAAACCAAAGGTATCATTTTTAGAATAAAGAAAATATGTGTATGTGTGTGTGTGTGTGTGTTTGTGTGTGTTTGTTTGTGCGTGCTTGTGTGTTGGGGCGGGGATTGTATGCACTTTGTGCAAAACAAAGTCTGATTGATTTGTAATGCTGAAATAGTCATTAGATAGTTGCATGCAGTATGGCTGCCGCCTTAAAGCTACTCAAGATGGGCTTCTCTCATGGTCAATCCGCGGTTGATTACATGATGAATAAGTGTGGCCCTGATCTCATCAGATATGGCTCTCCTTCTTCCTCTTCTTCCCTCCTCCTCCTCATTGTTGTCCCGTCTCTCCCTCCTACTCCCCTTGCTCTCTGTCTATTGTTGGCATCCATTGTTCGAAACAGGTAATCTGACCTTTGACCTATGTATAGGCCTATACTAAAGCAGTGATTGGTTAGTGTTCAGTTATGACATAGGCTAATGTGTTTGCAAATGTGAGTGTGTGTGTGCCCTGGTAAATAAGTGTAGCATTTTGATTGGTTGTGTTTAGAAAAGGAAAGCAAGTCACTTCCTGTTAGATTTCTGTGTCTTAGGTAGAGAATTGTGTGTAATGTTTTGAAAAAAGTGTTTTATGTAATTCAAAACTGAGTGAAAGGCTGAGAAATAGCTTATGGTTTTGGAGATTTGCTGTGTAGTTTTGCAATGTAACATTGCATTGTTGTTTACAGGGCACTTTTCAACCACTCTCAGCAGATTGCTTTCCCTCTAGAACATTGTAAATGTAGATATAAGCCTATGAAAGACAAAGGAGCTTTAGATTTAGAACAACAGCGTGTACATGGTATACCCAAAAAAAATTTAAAACGTGTGTAAGCTGTTGGAAAAAACTGTAATAAATGCTGATTTGACAACCTCTGCCACATTTAATTTAGCAACTTTATTCAGACAATAAAAACAAGAAAGCAAAGATTAAAGTATTAAAATGACTCGCTATAGTGTTTCACCACATGAGACGTTTGATACTGAGGTTATTTGATGATATCAGATGTAAAATGTCATTGTTCTAAATTGCACTTTTAGCGGTTGACTGATTATTAATATAAAATATTCTGTATTGATCCAGTCGGTCAATCTAACACAAGCAATGGAACATGGGGGTCTCACAGTATGTCATCATGACTGAAGCCTGGGTCAATTTTTACAGCTTGCATCAGCGAGACTGTAACAAACCTTAAATGACAGAAAATCACTATTTCCATTATACTGATCTCACATAACATCTCCAGTGTTTGAATCTAATTTTATGTCAATTTCTATTTTAACCATTTAGAGGAAACTTTGGCTGAGATGGAAAAATAAAAGCCTCTTAATGCAGTGTGAACTAGAATTACCTCCACGCGGTTGTATGCCTCCGCTAATCAGTCAAGTTGCTGTTTACATCCATGTCTGTCCATGCTCATATGTAATATATGTAGTGAAGATTTTGAAAGCAATTTATTAAAAGGTATTACTTGTACTTTTTTGGAAGAAACATGAATGCTTTACACAGAAGATCTACAAAATCACCAGTGTCAAGATTAGGGTTATGTGGTGCAGGGAATGGTGGACCCAAATGCAGGACATCAGGCAGGTAGGCAGGAGAAGGTTTGAGTTGAGGATTTATTGACCCAAAAAACAAAACACTCATAAACAAAGGAAGACCTGAGAGGGCAGGTAAAAACTAATCCCAGAGTGAAGCAACAAAAGAACAGAACATCAAAAACAAAGGAAATCCAGAAACAGAAACTACTGACCAAAAACTCACGGACGAGAAGACAGGACTGAACACGGTTGGGAAACTGACACGCTGACACAGTACAGAAGCAAACACACAAAATGATCTGACACAGGACAAGGGGAACACAAAGGGCGTTTCTCAATCTGTGTTTTTCTATTGACTTGTGTTCTTGTGTCCCTGTGAAACGTCATCTCGTGTTGCCAAAGTACTGTCCCAATACACAAGTTTGCATTTCACCAAGAACAGTTAAGATTCCCGGAAATGTTCTTGACACGCCCATTTTACCAAGGATGCATTGGTTGGTAACTTGTATGAACTTCGCAGCACCCGTATCCCAACATTCATTTCGGCATTCAATGATGGTCGGGTTTCCGGTACATAGACAGCCCAAAAACGGGACAATTTTAACAATTTTCGCCATCTTATTCATCACTAAATTCACTTCTGAGAACATTTTAGGCGAGAAATGAACGGTTTAGATTTCGAATATAGGCAGTCTTGCAAAAATCTTTGCCGAATTGACAATTTGCTCCAAAGTTTTCAGAGTTTTTGGAGCTCCATAAAGTGACGCGTCCGCCAGCTTGAGCCTGCCGGGGCCGCTAGCTCGTCGCTCGGACAGTCACACTCGGAGACCCCGCTGTAAGCCGGAGGTCTTTTAGACCAGTCCCGTAAATAAGAGGCTTTTATTTCACCGTTGACGGATCGTTTGTTTAAATATCACAACACGTGTCCATCAAAAGATTAACGGGAACCTGTGTTAACTGTCTTTTCGGAGTTAAACTCCACAAGCACACACACACACACACACAGAGAGCAGCAGGCAGAGGCGGGGGAGATATATATATATATATATATATATATATATATATATATATATATTTCTTTTCGGGAGACTTGTTTAAATTATGCCATAGGCTATAGCCTACATTAGATTTAGTATTTAGTTCATATTTTTGGTGTATTTGTTTTCTGATTTATTAGAAGTTGAGTTTCAGTCTGTATGATAAATGAACAGTTGTACATAAAGTGGTAACATGCTATGACATGTTATGTAGACTAAAGGGGAGACACCAACCTTTATAATTTGAATTGCTAGAATTAATATAGAAATGATAATTCCACATAACACTAATAGGAACACATAGGACACACCAGTGCATATTTATTGTTTAATTTAAACTGACTTAAACGTATACACTAATAATAGTAGGGATCGCGTTCCACTCTTTTGAATAAGTTTATTTTTCAATATTATTGCAATAGTTGTAGCATTATGAGGTTTTCTTGTCCGGAGATTGTTTTAATACAAAGTGGTTATACTGTTGTGGTTTTTATTTCTAGCTGGTATTTTGGAGCCTTGCAGGTAGCCTCTGTGCAGGGAGTGTTGACTGACGGTTTACCTCCCGAAAAAACACGCTCAAACACAATTCCCAGATGCACTCTTCCATAACCACCTCCTCCTCTATAACAACATCTCCTAGTCCACAAAACAGCTATATCATTCCAGTTATTATTAGAAACAGACCACACAAAGTGGTGAAGCAGCAATACAATAAAACACATTCAACTGCTAATATAGTAAATGTAGCGCTCATTCCCCGTCATCTACAGCCTGCCATAAGAAACGAGGCAGTTATTTGCCTCAACACACAAACAATAGCTTTATTAAACGTCAGATCCTTAGCAGGAAAAACATTTTTTATCAATGATTTTATTATTCAACATAATCTTGATTTTATGTTTTTAACTGAAACCTGGTTGGATCAGAATAACAGTGCTGCTGTCCTTATCGAGTCAGCCCCCCCTGGCTTCAGTTTTATGAATGAGAGTAGAGTTCATAAGAGAGGAGGCGGGGTCGCTATTTTGTTTAAAAACTCATTCATATGTACGCAATTATCCATTGGAAATTTCGCTTCCTTTGAGTATGTGGCTCTTCAGCTAAGGTCCAGTATTAGAGCTATATTTATAAATATCTACAGACCACCTAAGTACTGTGCAGCCTTTTTTGATGATTTTGTTGAACTACTGTCTATGATCTGTGTTGACTTTGACTGTATAATTGTTACGGGTGATTTCAACATTCATGTCGACAACCCTGAGGATAGAGGTACAAAGGAACTGTATTGTATCTTTGATAATTATGGACTCACTCAACATGTGACTACAGCCACACACAACAAAGGTCACATCTTGGACTTAATTATTTCTAAAGGCTTGAACATTTCCAAAGTTGTGGTGAATGATATTGCTCTCTCTGATCATTCCTGTGTGTTTTTTAATAGCTCTATAACTGTGAAAAAAATTGTTCATACAGAGGTAATCAGAAAACGATACATCACTGAAAGCATCAGTGAAAAATTCATTCAGCTTTTCTCGTCCACAACTGCCCCCTCTGGAGCCTCAGCAACTGAACTTGTAGATAATTTCAATTGTAGAATATCAACTATTATTGACACCATTGCTCCCGTTAAGGTCAAAACCATCTCTAGCAAGAAAAAATCACCATGGAGAAATGTCGCACCTGTAAGATCAGAAAAAAGAGAGTGTCGAAAAGCTGAACGCAGGTGGCGAAAAACAAACCTACAGGTCCATTATGAAATCTATAAAGACAGACTTTGTATTTTTAATGTGGTACTGAGAAATGCAAGGCAGACGCTCTTCTCTGAAATTATTGCAAAAAACTCTAATAATTCACGTGCTCTGTTTGCTACTGTCGATAGGTTATCAAACCCTCCAGTACGTACCAGTAGCATCTGACCTTTTGTCCACTGAAGCTTGCAATAACTTTGCCATCTTCTTTAGTGAAAAAATTCAGAAAATTAGACTTACAGTCAGTGCATCCATATCAGGTACAGGATATGTGCTGTCTCAGGGCGAGATTTATCAAGCCGTTTGCGCCTGTTTCCAGGCGCTAATTGGTCACAAAGACGGACGTAACCGATGCGGGCTATTTACAAACAGGGCGCACTTGGGTAAAATCGCAGATTGTCTGCCACATGAACGAGAAGAGACAAGTTGCGCTTTCAATATGCGTTCGTGGGAGGGTCGTGGGGAAAGTGGGAGTTCCACCCAAAAAGGTGGGAGGATAAGCGCAAAGTGCGCCTAATTATATATTCCGTGGTATTTATAAAGACTGTCAGTAAGAGCGCGCCTCTATTCTGCGGGGGAAATTCTCCGCCTCTTAAAAGCAGGTCTAAACCAGCCGCAATCGAGTTTCCTCGTAGACCTTTATGCTGCTGGTGAAATGGCAACAGTAATTTGAGCAAGACGAAGACATAGGCGAGGCTGAAAATATGTTTTAACACAAGAATCACACTTTGTCAGTGAACACAACATCATTTAGCGTTACAGATCAAGCAGCCATGCAATATTAGAGTTACTGGAAGAAATCAAAGATGAAATTGAATCTCCCACTCAGCGTTCACATCCCATTCCAGCAGTTGTTAAACTCCTCCCTACATTACAAATATTGGCATCAGGATCATTTCAAACAGTCATAGCATCAGCAGTGGGAATATCGCAGTCTGCACTCAGCCATATCATAGCACAAGTACCGCTTTGCTACAGCGCAATTTACGGTATAGTGGGCGGAGAAAGACGCTGATTGCCTGATGGGTGTCAGGGTTGATAAATACTACGCAAAATGTGGAAGCATAGCGTGCGCTATTACCGAACTCGCATAAACAGACGCAGCGCAAACTGCGCTAGTGTTAGTAAATCAGGCCCTCAGTGTTTAAGCAAAACAAGTCCTCATATGACACAATTTCAAACGATTTACCAAGGTCAACTGGCGGAGATTATACAAAATCTGAAAACCTCTTCCTGTTGCCTTGATATTTTACCAACTGGCTTTTTCAAAAATGTTTCCAATTGTTTGGTCTCAGATCTTTTACAGATTGTAAACATGTCTCTTCAAACAGGTATCTTCCCACAGGCGTTAAAAACTGCAGTAATCAAGCCACTCTTAAAAAAGAATAACCTAGATGGACACTAATTGACAACTACAGGCCTATATCAAACCTCCCATTTTTAAGTAAAATTATTGAAAAAGCGTTTTTTCAACAAATAAACCTTTTATTGTCCCAAAAGAATATTTTGGATCCCTTACAGTCGGGTTTTCGGCCACATCATAGCACTGAGACAGCTCTTCTGAAATTTTTCAATGATATCCACTTAAGCACAGATAGTGGCAGAACTACAGTCTTAGTTTTACTAGATCTCAGCGCTGCATTTGACACCGTTGACCACGACATATTATTAAACAGACTGGAAAACTGGGTAGGCCTTTCTGGAACAGTACTAAAGTGGTTTGAATCCTATTTAAAGAATAGAAATTACTATGTGTCAATAGGTAACTATGCATCTGAGCGTACAAGTTTGACATGTGGAGTTCCCCGAGGCTCCATCCTGGGGCCTCTACTGTTAAATATATACATGCTGCCCCTAGCTAAAATCATGGAAAACAACAACATAAACTATCACAGCTATGCGGATGACACACAGATTTATATAACCTTGTCACCCGGAGACTACAGTCCAATACAACACCTGGCCAGGTGCATTGAACAAATCAACGAATGGATGTGCCAGAATTTCCTAAAATTAAATGAAAATAAAACGGAGGTGATCATTTTGGACCACAAAATGAACGATTAAAAGTCAATGCTCATCTTCAATCAACAATGTTAAAAACAACAGACAAAACAAGAAATCTTGGCATAATTATGGACTCTGACCTGAATTTTAACAGCCACATTAGGTCAGTAACTAAATCTGCCTATTATCATCTTAAAAATATAGCAAGGGTAAAAGGACTTATGTGCCAACAGCATTTGGAAAAACGTATCCATGCTTTTATTTTCAGTAGACTTGACTACTGCAACGGTGTCTTTACAGGTATTCATAAAAATTCTATTAAACAGCTGCAGCTGATTCAGAATGCTGCTGCACGAGTCCTTACCAACACAAAAAATAGATCACATCACTCCAGTTCTGAAGTCCTTACACTGGCTTCCTGTGCATCAAAGAATAGATTTCAAAATACTCATGTCAGTTTATAAGTCACTAAACGGTTTAGGACCAATTTACCTTTTGAATCTGCTACTACACTATGAGCCGTTGAGATCATCTGCGAAGGGTCTGCTTGCCATACCCAGAGTCGGAACAAAAAAGGGGGAAGCTGCATTCAACTTCTATGGTCCCTACATCTGGAACAAACTACCGCTAAACTGTAGGTCGGCACCTAATCTCAGCTCTTTTAAATCAAGGCTGAAGACCTTTCTTTTTAACACTGCCTTTTCTTAATTAGGGCCCGAGCACAAAAGTGCAAGGCCCCAACGGTGCCTTGCACTGAAAGTGCGAAGGAACCTATTGTTTTTCATCAGATTATTATTTTTCGGAGTCCTTTGTCGCATTTTTGAGGGCGTTAGCATGCACGAAAACTCACAAAAATTTGCACACCTGTCACAACTGGTGAAAATTGCAAAGTTCTGTAGTGCTTGGCCTCAGGTGTTGCCAGGGGGCTCCATAGCGCCCCCTAACGTGCGCCTTAATTCCGAAAAAAGTAAGAAGTTAACATACCAACTTTTGAGGGAACATAGGTCTCATCTTGAACTCCAGCTATTTTTTGAAAAAATTACAAAATTCAAAAATTTCCAAAATCTTGGTTTTCGTGCAAAAATCTTCATTATACTAACACTTGTTTGAGGACTTTAGGATGCACGAAAACTCTCAAACTTTTGCAGCCATGTGCAGAATATTAAACTCTTTCATCTGAATTCACATTTAGGCTTGGGAGTGGTACGGTTGCTCTATAGCGCCCCCTAATTGGTTTTAGCCCTTGGGCACATTTTTGACGGCCTCAATATATACGAAAACTCACAAAAATTGGCGCCCACATAAACACCTGGGGGCTTTGCAAGACTGTACAGCGATTTGGCCCATACCTGTAGCCGGGCCCAGCCCTAATGCGTAGAAGGCCTTAAGTTGGACATAGTTGCTCCGATCTTCACCAGATTTAATATCCATATTGCTCTAATCATTGCAGACATATTTCCCATTTACATTCATTAGCTCCGCCCAACCGGAAGGCGGCCATTTTTAATTATGCAGTTTTCAGGTGTTTTACATTCTTTCGAACTCGTCCTAGGCCGTGACTTCAATCTTCTTGAATCTTTGCAGGAAGTATCTGTTGACCCTCATAATGAAAAGTTATCCAGAGAATTTTGATAGTTGAAAAAATGCGGAAGTTATAGCAACTTACTGTCTAAACAGGAAGTTGCGTTATCTTGACAACAATTATTCCGATTGCCCCGAAACTTGACAAGGATGTTCCTCCTGGCCGGTTTAGCAACTGTGCCAAAGTTGGCTGCAATCGGCCATTACATGGCGCTGTTTTAATTTTTTTTATTTAATCATCAAAATATTGACATATGGGAAGCCTACTTTGTCTAACTACTCCTGGGACGTGAGTCCGATCGGCACGAAAACTTGCATATACACTCGAAGGACCCTCGTGACAAAAAGTTATCAAAAGAATATTGATAGCTAAAACAATGCGCAAGTTATGGAGGACCAACTTCCTGTAGGTGGGAGTGGAAACAGGAATGGTTATATCTTGCCAACGGCTATTCCAATGCACACAAAACTTAAGAAAGTTGTTCCTCATGTGCCAATGAGGCTGTTTGCCAAATATGTCGTCAATTGGCCTTTAGATGGCGCTGTTTTAATTTTTTTTAATTAATTAGCTAATTTGCTTTGAGCGAAACCTACTTTTTTTTAACTCTTCCTAGAGCGTGAGTCCCATCTGCACAAAAATGTGCACATAGACTCGGTGGACCCTCATGACAAAAATATATCAAAAGAATTTTGATAGCTAACACAATGCGCAAATTACAGAGGACCAAATTCCTGTAGGGGGCTGTCGAAACAGGAAGTTGCGTATCTTAACAAGATTTATTCCCGATTGACACCAAATATGACAAAGTTGTTCCGTATAGGGGTTTGAGCATCCACGCCAAATTTATAGTGCATCGGCCATTAGATGGCGCTGTTAGAATTTTTTTTATTAATTATTCACATCGCGATATATGGGAAACATACTTTGTCTAACTCCTCCTGGGCCGTGAGTCCAATCTGCACGAAAACTTGGATATAGACTCGGTTGACCCTCGTGACTAAAGGTTATCGAAAGAATTTTGATAGCTAACACAATGCGCAAGTTATGGAGGAACATCTTCCTGTAGGTGGGTGTGGAAACATGAACGGTTCTATCTTGGCAAAAGTTTTGCGATTTACATGAAACTTAGAATGTGTGGTCTACATGTGATGTTGCGTTTGCCAGTACCCCTTTTATTCTTTATTCATTAATTTTTTATAACTGTTTCTTCATATGTTCCTAATTTGCATATTTTTAACTGTCTATATGTCTTGTGTAAAGCACTTTGAATCGCATTGCTGCTGAATTGTGCCATACAAATAAAATTGCCTTGCCTTGCCTTGTTGAGCAATAACAGGAAGAACGCATCGTCTCAAACTGTTAACAGCGTTTTCTGTGCTTGTGAACTTGTGAGTTAATTCTTCCAAGAACAACCAGCAAGAACGTTCTCCCCAAGAACACAAGTCCATTCTTTGCATTCTTGAGATTGAGAAACACCCAAAGGTTAAATACACAGGCTAACGAGGAAACGCAACACAGGTGACACAAGGCTGGGAAACAGGTGAAACACATTAGGGCAATCACAAGGGCGGGAAAACTCAGGAAGTAAAACAAGACAAGACAGAAAACAAGACCATCAAAATAAAACAGGAAACAGGGCAAAAATACAAAACAGAAAAAACAGATTACCAAAATAAGACAAAACATACCAAACCCATAACAATTAGTGTCACTAATTCAGCACCCGACCAAATGTCTCCCATTCTGTTCCTAAGTTATGGCGTTGAATAATGGCCAGAAAAGCTTTTTGAAAGAACATTATGATGTCACAGTGAAGTTGACCTTTAACCTTCTGGCTATAAAATGTCATCACTTCATCATTTTATCCTATTAGACACCTGTGTGAAACTTTGTCTGTAATATACCCTCGGGTTTAATACTGTTTGGTTTAAGAATACGGACTAAACGAACAAAGCTTGTTGGCAAGCTAGCTAGCCACCAGCGATAGAGTAACAGCTGACGCTGGTAATTAGCGCATTCATTCTTGAGTTATGGCCAAAAATGTGAGGTCACAATATCCTTGACCCTTGACAACTGAATTCTAATCCTCATCCTTGAGTCCAGACAAAACTGTCTACACTAATGTATTTATTGTATAATTAACTCATTCCTTCATATTTTACTACTTAACTTGCACTATTTTGTTTTTCTTCTGTCTTAGATTCAGATTTTGCTTTAACGTGTGTTTTTAAAAATTATTTAATGAGCATTGTGGGAGGTGTCTGAGGCCTAATATTTTCATTGCCAACAACTATGTCTGTTATTGTTGTGCACATGACAAATGAAGAACCTTAAACCTTAGTTTAGTGCCTAATTTGAAGAGATTCCTTTGAGGCGCTCCTGTGATATCGCATTCAAGGAATGGGACGGACAGAGAGACAACCTGAAAACCAATCAAATCAAAATGCCATACAACTGGAGCAAAGGCAACGAGTGTGCTTTAGGATGAGAATCATCTGCACTACACTTTAATCTGTCAATCACTAAGCATCACTGTTTATTAATTATCTCTTTTTTTTCAGCTACTCTGTCACTAATTCTCTGGTTGCTATCATGTCATTCAAAATGGCATCCAGAACAGGAGCTGAGGCGCACTCTTGGCAAACATTCCCACGGGTGCAGTGCAGCGGTACGACAGAGCTGATGCAAACAGAAAGCCTGGATGATTCATAGCTCACATAAGAGCTTACATTAGAGGACAACTGCAGAGAGGGATATTCAAGATATGCCATTAAAGCGCAGTGCCTGTGCTCTGCCTAAGTGAAATAATTGGTTGTGTAACATTTCTTTTACATTTCTAATGATCCAGCAAATTTGATCTCTGAGAATCTGTGCTCTGGCGTCACCATAACTTATCACGCTCATCATTTGAATAGCATGGATGGATGGAGAGGAGAACGGACGGCTGCAAAAACTAACCATGGAAACACAATGCAATAAATAAATTCACCTGGCAGAGTAATAACAACATTACTTGTTGTCATAGGAATGGTGATGAAAAGTGAAGAGTCTACTGACAATCTTAAAGGCGGTGAAGAGAAGAAAACATGATTTTTTTCTGGCTTTGAGTGAAGGTCTAACGTCTTACCTGGTGAATGAGGAGGAGGACTACACATGAGAACCACACCTTGGCCTTCACGCACGGAAACGCCGCCTCTGGTCTTCCCACTGAAAGCCCCGAGATCTGGAACAGCACACAAACAAAATGCTTCTCAGCAATACAGTATAATATAACACAGTTATGATACATAGTAGAAGTCGTAGATGACATAGTTGAATTTTGAGTTGGTGGCACAAGGGTAAAGCTTCGGTCCACTGTCCGATTCCCCGATGGTGGTCCCTTGGGGTTGGTCGTGTGTTCCCACACAATTGGTTGTGTTTGTGGCTTCTCGTCCTTGTGGCTGCATTAGCAATTCCGACTGATCATCATCATGGTTAAAAAAGTAAGGGTGGGTCTCTGGCATCAAACGGTTTACATGCCCAGCCCAAGCATGGCACACTACCTTCTTCTGCATTTGCATGACATGCTACGGACGTATATCATGTATGTCAATTTGTCCAATGTGAACATAGTTAGGGAAGCCTGGGCCAGAACAAGAGGCAAGGAAGCCCTTAAAGGGGCTATACTCGAGATTCAGACAAAAAAAACAATGTTTTGGGATTGCCTCCACACGGCTCTCACAGAGCGTTCGCTTTGTCGCAGCACTCTGTGTCAGATACCGACCGCATGCACTCGCGGCCGGACTATCAAAACACAAAACAGAGAAACTCTGATTACAACAACAACACAGAGGAAGTCCGACTTCATTCTCTGCTCAGGACACTATTACTCCCGTATATCTTTACATAGCAAATTCGCTTACACAAATATATTAGTGTTCTAAATATTTTGTACAGCCCCTTTAAAGTTGTTAAAAGTATTACTTAATAACAAAACTTCTTTGAACTGGTGTCTTAGTGTGAAAAGAGGATTATTGCTGACTGAATTAAGTTGAGATGTTTTCCTAACATTTAAAGAGCTGTCATGCTGTTTGGAAGAATTGATTTTGATCAATAAATTTACGCTCTAGAATTTACTTATGATGAATCATTCAATTCAGGAAAAAAAAACCTGTAATGTGATGTTACTTTCTCGTAACTAATCTCCTATACTAACGTTATTTTGAATGTTCTAATGCGGTCGTTTTGTTTGTCCGTGGAAGTAGAACAAAGCAGGTCCAGGCCTTCTTGACCCCGATGCCACCTGCTTCATTTCTAGTTGAAGCAATGCCAACGTGTGGGAAATAAAGCGACTGACTGCTGACCCAGGGCAGGTCTCTGTGTCTGTACCACTTCCATTTCATCACTTTGAGAGGCAGTGTTTACTATTACCCTGGAACTGTGGGATAATTATGCCTCCGAGTGACTTGTGAAACCTGCATTTCCTCTAAATTTTCTGGCATGTTTAATAATGCATAGTTCACGGTGGCCTTTATCTTAAAATATAGCACACAGTCGATATCTTGTCAAACTGTATTTCTTTATTTTTCAAAACTATTTCTGTATTGGTCATGTAACTTTTTATAAACATTTTAGCTCTAAAGAAAAAATATGATCAAATATTAGAAAAGTATACAAAACAAATGGTTAATTTGAAGAAGAAATAGCTCAACCATGTTAAAAAAAAAAGAATAGAGGAAGAGTAAATATTTCATGTGGTTTACTGCACTTCTTCAGTAGAATCAACCAGGACAGTACGTGGATTTGCAAGCATTCATTCCACACTACAAAGCACTTCCTGTGCTTAAAACAAGGCATATCCAGCACTGAAAAGGCAGTTTATCAGCTCCAGTGTGACAGTGTTGGAACACACAAAGCTAAAATTCCTTGAATGCAGATGACTGTAGACACCCTCTCTTGGCTCCTGTGTGGTTTAAAATGCACTATGATTGATTGAACCTTTTACCTTAAATTGATTTCCCACAGATTGGACTGTCAATTCAATGTTAGGTGCCTCCATTCAAAGTGGGGGCTGCTGGCTTGTCCTATTGTAATGTTCACCAGCAGCTGTCACCACCTTGTCTTTTATGTCAGCATTGCTAACTTCTACCTTCTTTTCCTTTTTAAACCATGGATCACTGTTCTCTACTGTAGCGCTTTACTTAGCAAATAGACTGTATAATAGACTGTAATGACTAAAATGAATGGTGTGTGTGTATGTGTGTGTGTGTGTGTGTGTGTGTGTGTGTGTGTGTGTGTGTTTGTGTGTTTGTGTGTTTGTGTTTCTGTAGCTATTCCTTCCTCTTCAATTATTCAGCCAGGAAACATAAGTCTTCTTAGAAAGGCTGGCCTAATTTGATAAATATTGAATATAAGTTTCATCTTCATGTATTTTCATTTTTCTACTCTCTTTCTAAAACTACTATAGCATGATAACAATTCCATCTACAGTACAGTTTATCCACTTTAAGAGACCCATTACACTGGTTGTTGAAAACACCCAGTAATAGGGCAGGTCTTTCCTGGAAAACATCTCCAGCAAATTATACATTTTACATTTCAGGCAGCAGCTACACTGGTAGTTTGGAATAAATAAGTCATGGTTAGCATGAGCAGTAACAGCCAACATAAAAAACAAAAACAAGACTAGGTGGACAGCTAGTGTATGGCTGGACTGAGGGCTAGATTTATCAAGCCGTTTGCGCCTGTTTCCAGGCGCTAATTGGTCGCAAAGACGGACGTAACCGATGCGGGCTATTTACAGACAGGGCGCACTTGGGTAAAATCGCAGATTGCCTGACACATGAGCGAGAAGAGACAAGTTGCGCTTTCAATATGCGTTCGTGGGAGGGTCGTGGGGAAAGTGGGAGTTCCACCCAAAAAGGTGGGAGGATAAGCGCAAAGTGCGCCTAATTATATATTCCGTGGTATTTACAAAGACTGTCAGTAAGAGCGCGCCTCTATTCTGCGGGGGAAATTCTCCGCCTCTTAAAAGCAGGTCTAAACCAGCCGCAGTCGAGTTTCCTCGTAGACCTTTATGCCGCTGGTGAAATGGCAACAGTAATTTGAGCAAGACGAAGACATAGGCGAGGCTGAAAATATGTTTTAACACAAGAATCACACTTTGTCAGTGAACACAACATCATTTAGCGTTACAGATCAAGCAGCCGTGCAATATTAGAGTTACTGTAAGAAATCAAAGATGAAATTGAATCTCCCACTCAGCGTTCACATCCCATTCCAGCAGTTGTTAAACTCCTCGCTACATTACAAATATTGGCATCAGGATCATTTCAAACAGTCATAGCATCAGCAGTGGGAATATCGCAGTCTGCACTCAGCCATATCATAGCACCAGTACCGCTTTGCTACAGCGCAATTTACAGTATAGTGGGCGGAGAAAGACGCTGATTGCCTGATGGGTGTCAGGGTTGATAAATACTACGCAAACTGTGGAAGCATAGCGTGCGCTATTACCGAACTCGCATTACAGACGCAGCGCAAACTGCGCTAGTGTTAGTAAATTAGGCCCCGAGTGTGCTAAATTGCAGGGATAGTCAGTGGTGTCTGACTATCTGTTCATCTGCTGTTTTCTGTAGTGATCCCAGTAATATTTGTTCTTAAATGTACAGAAGTAGCATATCATATGACATGGTTGAGATATGTTTTCAGTTAAATAATTGAGGACTGCTTTAATTAAATAAATGCATTCTATCCTCACGATTGCAAGGCAAGACAGATAGCGAAGAAAAACTCAAATAAAACCGTGCTCTGGGAAAAGGTGTGGCTTTATTGATGGCTGTTTCTGTAAAACTGAAAGATACAACGCAAAACATGTATCAGTGTACTGCACACACGTAGGCATATGAAACAACAATGACATGGAAATAGTTCCATGTACGGAATGCTCATTAACTTGATGTAATGATTAGTGCTGTCAAACGATTAAAATATTTAATCACATTAATGTCATAGTTAACTCGCAATTAATTGCACATTTTTATCTATTCTAAATGTCCCCTTGATTTCTTTTTGTCCCATTATTTTTTTCTCATTTTAATGCTCTTATCAACATGGAAAAGTGGATCTCAGCTTGCTTTGTGCTTTTGTCGCCTGGCTTTGAGGAGGGGGCGGAGAATTGGCATCAGCTGTGTGCTTGGCCATCAAGTGGTATTTCAGACTGGACGTTCTGCGATGATAGCTCAGTTCACAACGACAAAACAAACAAATCACTTTGGTCTTGTCAATTGAACCATTAGGCAACTTTTTAAAAGTAAACTTACCATTCAGAATCTTATTGGCATCCATTTTGGCGTCTCGCGCTCGCCATCCACTCAAAACGTAACGTTAGCCTACTACTCTTTGGCCGGCTCGCAAGCCCAAACAAGTGTGTGCGGCGTGCCTGTTGTTTAGTTTCCGGTCTAGCTAGATCCGGTGTGGTGTTGTAGTTTTTCTAACGTTACTAGTTGTTGCAACAGCATGTGAAAAAAACTACAAAGTTTGCTAGGCCAAAAAGAACGTTAATCTCGCGATAAAAAAAATGTATGCCGTTTAAAATGGGTTTGCGTAAACGCCGTTAATAACGTGTTTAACTGACAGCACTAGTAATGATGTAAACTACTTCTAAAATGCCTGTGCATTTTAACCTCTTCTCTTCACAGGTAACATGACTAAGACATGATACGTCTTTTAATCTAACATATAACAACTATCCAGCATAGTAAGTAACTCAGGTAAGTATATAATATGAATTGTACAGTTATAAACTTAGCATAGACCTCGATGGGAATTAGGGTTGGGTACCGAAACCGGGTCCTATTCCCTATTACCCTATTTTTTTAAGTATCGGTTCAGGCACCGTTTAGGCACCGTTTTAAAAGTATCGTTTTAGCACCGGTATCGGGAAAAAACCAAACGATACCCAACCCTAATGGGAATGCACCTTTAAGTTAGCTAGAAAGCTGAACAGTGAAGCAGATGACCAGCATGTGTAGCCTACATTCATCTAAGCTACTGAAATAACTTTTTTCTTTCACAGAATAATGCCCATGAAAACATTTATTCTAACTACATTTCACATCTTTACTTAGGGACGTATCAACTCCAAGGCTTCAACAAAAGGAGAGAACTGTTTCGCCTGAACACTGTGGCTTGCTCTTTGTTCAACCGAAAACAAAAGCACTATCTACTGTAAAATATCCACTAAGGACCAGTATAGCAAACTAACCAGGGATCTCAGAACAAAATTGAACATGCTATTTTTAACAATTTGTTGGATTACTCATCTAGAGTGTTACAGCGTAATAAATGTTACTTTGTTAAAGAGACTACACCTAGGTAACAATAACTCTCATTTTAAACCACAGCATTAAATGTTGGTCTTTCTGAAAACAGAGCAAGATAACTTCCCTGCTTCAGCTTCCAGACCGTGGTCGGGAAGTCAGCTACAGAGGAGAGACTTGCAGCATTTATTCATGGAGAAACTGTACACTCCCTACCACTTGATAACGTTCCTGCTAATTTCTCATCCGGTCCGATCGCCAACACCTGTCTGCTCTGAGTGCATCCACTGGCACTCTCTCTGTCGTGCCCTTAACCAGAGCTGTATAGTAACGAAGTAGTAGAACTACTTCACTACTGTACTTAAGTACTAAAAGGCTGTATCTGTACTCTACTGGAGTACATGTTTTCTCCTACTTCCACTTTTACTTGAGTACATATTTTCGATGAGTTTAATACATTTTTTAATGTGCTGCATCGTTACTCATTACTGTTGTGAATTCCTCACGCTACGGATACTGTGTAGGTTACAGTGTGTGTAGTTACGGCTACGTTAGTTACATACGATAATCCCCGAGATCGTATTGTGTTTCTTTTCATTACGGCGATCGCCTGTTCAGAAGTCAGAGACGATGTCAGTTTGTACTCTTTATATTTAGTTATTGTTGCAGCAGATTAATCTATTCCTGAGTTGTTTGAGTCTGCAGTGTGTACTGAATGTTAACCGTTTGACCATGTGATGTGAAGCTGCTAGTTTATCTGTATTTTGCTAGCTTGCTAATTTTCCACTACATCACACATTTTATTTCAGTATTTGTTAATAAGTGATTAATAACCCACTGTTATATCAGATAATAGTAGTTATAATAGCTGTGACATTAATGTACCTTTTGGGGTTTATTTCAAAAACTTCCTTCATATCCAGCAATGTACAGCTTGTGACTGCCTTAATACCAAGTAAAAAGGTGAACTCCAACAAAATGATATTCACAATTTGACTTCTTTCTTTAAAGCGCCCATATTATGCTCATTTTCAGGTTCATAATTGTATTTTAAGGTTGTACCAGAATAGGTTTACATGGTTTAATTTTCAAAAAACACCATATTGTTGTTGTACTGCACAGCTCTCTCTCACTGCTGTAGATCCTCTTTTCACCTGGTTTCTGTTTTAGCTACAGAGTGAGACCTCTTTTCTTCTTCTTCTTCTGTACTATCTTTGATTGTCTCACACTTTGCCCCCTCAGTAGCTCAGATGTAGATCATGTCAGCTAGCTAGGTCCATAGACACGGCAAAGACTGTTTCTCCAACTTCAGTCAGTTACAAGGCAGGATTAGCTGGGAGACTTCTAAATGAGGGCACACATGTAAGTAGTTCTTTTGTAGATTATGGTGAACTTGTGTGTGTTGTAGCAGTGCTTTGCTATTGAGAACGAGGTACCATGCTAGTGTTAGCATTAGCGTTAGCATGCTAATGCTAACGCTACGAGCTAACGGTTGCGGTTAGCCAGCTCATTTCGGACTGTGACGTCACAGTCCGAGCCGATTTTGAACAGCTCACTAGGAGACTGAAGGCAGGACACATTCAGAAACCGTATCTCACTCAAAACAGCATGGATGGATTTTTTTCAAAGTTTGTATGTGTGTGGAAGCACCAGAGACACAAAAGAACACCCCAAATCCCAGAAAAAGTGATTTTTTCATAATATGGGCACTTTAATAACAACATAACACAATACTTGTACTTTTACTTTTAGTACTTGAGTAGTACATTTTAAAATAAACTACTTGCAATACTTAAGTACAAAAAATGTTGACTACTTTAGTACCACTTAAGTGGGGTGTTTAAAGAGCACCTCAACTTCTGCTCAAGTCACTTTTTTGATAGAGCACTTGTACTTTTACTCAAGTATGGGTCTCTAGTACTTTATACACCTCTGCCATTAACCAAACACTCGCTACGCCCACACTACGCTACTTTTATAACACATGCAATACACTGTGTCAACACCCTACACATATAGTAGAGAGACACCACATGTTTGAAAAAACATATACAGAGCAGTATAGACAGAAACTGCATATGTATTGAGGAAGTGGATCAGATGATTGATTGTCAAGGGGTGTCATTACTGAAGCATTTATATGTTATGGACACATGAGATCAGGTTTTCTGACCAATCATTTCCCTTTGCAAACTACAGGTATGTAAAGTGACATTTTATTCCTGTGAAAACAACATGGTCATTAAAGCCAAACTATGTCTACATAAATGTCTTAAAATCCAGACATGCAGTGATGAAATTTGCAGCAAGCACAGGAGCAAGTGCTCAATGCAAATTAGTTATTTCAACATCAGTATGAACACAATCAATAGGCATTAACTACCAATCATTCCACATTTGTAGAACATTTCAGAGGTGTGTGTGTGTGTGTGTGTGTGTGTGTGTGTGTGTGTGTGTGTGTGTGTGTGTGTGTGTGTGTGTGTGTGTGTGTGTGTGTTATGTGTGGGTGGGTGGGTCTTCCAATGCTCAAGTCAAAGCATCCGATTAATTTCATTACTACTGTACTGCTCAGAGTGGCTCGATACCTGAGCCTCAGCCAGACTCACGTCTGCAGAGAGAGAACTCTTAGGGGAGAAAGATCAGAGGCCTCCTTTCTGCCTGCTTCCTTCAAAGTCACGGCTGAAAAACAGCTCAAGTGTGAGTTCAGCAGCTCCGAATTTCAAAACAAAGAAAGAAAAAAACATCGTACTGAAACATCTTTGGAGCAGCGTACACGGCCAGTGAATAGAATATACTGTGGCAAATCTTGACTGAACAGTCTGGCTGGTCCACTCGGCACGAAACAGGGCTGTGTTCAGTTTGACATCTTGACTTAAAGGAATACACCTACTTATGGGCACTTTAGCTTATTCACCCTATCCCCCAGAGTTCGATAAGTCCATACATACCTTTCTCATCTCCGTGTGTGTCGTAACTCCGTCTGGTGCACCCACCGCTAGCCTAGCCTAGCACAGATCCTGGAGGTAACCGGCTCCATCTAGCCTACTGCTCCCAATAAGTGACAAAATAACGCCAACATGTTCCTGTTTACATGTTGTGATTTGTACACAGCGTGTACAAATAACAAGGTCACATGAGACACAGCCATCTTCTAACCGTAAACAAACTGGGAACTATATTCTCAGAAGGCGAAGCACTGCTACTTCTTCTACTTGGGCGGAGTGAATAGCGCAACACCTAAAAAAGCACCGTTGTTACTCTCTGCTCCACACCACGGGGCTTCTCGTGTGCTGCGACCAAATCACTCCACCCAAGTAGCAGAAGTAGCAGTGCTTCGCCTTCTGAGAATATAGTTCCCAGTTTGTATATGGTTAGAAGATGGCTGTGTCTCCTTTAACAACCCTCTGGACTACAGTGTATAGTGGAGTGCAACAGGTACATAACTTCAACCAGTGCCAAAAATGTATTTAAACTAACCCAGCCCAAATAAAATTAGTCTTTGTCGTTGTTTGATAACTACTAATAACAATTTGCATAGGGGCCAGTAACAAATTGACTTTAGGCAAGTAGGATTTGTATTTACTTGAAATCTGCAAAATGTATATGCAAACTGTAAGAGTTGACGATCTCTAGGAATTAGCATGCATCTGCTTGAAATTATAGAAGGTACAGTTTGTAATTGGGAGTATAATGTTCCCCAACTAAAAACAGAGATACAAGGAGCCTGCTGACTGTATGGGATGTCTCAACATACACTGAACATAAGTCAAATAAGTTGACCAGTCCATTTCAAGTCTTAAACAACATATACAAGCATATCATTATTTCTTTAAAACACTCAGTTTATGAAGAAAATAATTGCTCGTGTATCTGAACCAGTTAACCAGATAGACGACTGTGTCAAGGCATGAAAATGTGCAGCGCCAACCTGAAATGGGAGGGAAAAGTTGAGCTCCACACTGAGTGATAAATATCCACCATTTGTTATGCTGAGAGAGAGAGGCAGGTTCTGCATCCAAATGTGTGCTGCAGGGCACCTCTCTTTGTTTCTGTGGCTAGCCTTTTGAAGGGTCACATTTGAAAGAAATGTAGACTTTCTATGAGGATATTTCACAGTGATGCTGTTGGATATTTGTACTGCTTAAAGCTGAAGAATCAGCCACACCAAAATGTGTCACTTCATAAGGTAAATAGCCATAGATAAGAATTAAAGGAAAAGGAAATTTGGTCATGGGATGAAGACAGGTTTTTTAGCTTAGTGAAGTTGAAGATGCAGCAACAACTGTTAAGCTCCCATGTCAAGTTAAGCTTATTTAGGAATTTATGTGATTTTTTTTAAATGAAGAAAATGTGTAATACTTGTGTAATACTGTAATACTACGATTTATGATTACAAAACATCACAATTTGCATTTTTGTATCATATACACACAGATTTGACCTGTGATGTTTATGGAAACGGTTCTATTTCCTATCAATATACACATACAAATAAAATTAGATTGAATATAGTTTCAGTGTTTCTTTAACAGTGTGATGTGCCACCATTACACAGAGAATCATTCATTCTCCCACACATTTCTGACCAACACAACAACAGTTGGTGAGATGTGGGATTTGTTGCTGACTCAACAGTGCAACTGAGACAGCCACACGTTTATTCAGCAAGTGATATTTTCGGGCTGTGGCTCCAAACCCCTAGGACTAGAAAATCCAATTTTGTGCAAAGGGAGCTTGGGTGAAGCTGATGTTTGACAAACAAGTGGCCATCGTCTCAGGTGACACACCTGCCAATTAACCAAACATGACCCCAAAGACCCTCTGCTTAAGCCTTAAAATGCTTTAAGACTTTAGACTAAAAATATGCCAAGGCGCATTAGAAGAATAGAGCTATAGAGACTAAATTAACTAGATGCGAAAAATATCTATTTGGACTAATTTGAATTTGAAGAGATTTGGTTTGCTTCAGATTGACTTCAATATGTTCAGATATTTTTGGAGCCAGGATAATGCAGCCATTACAGGTTGGTCCATCTTAAGGTGCTAGACTTAGATACTTGTGTAGTCTTGTAAGTTGCTGCTGGGCGGACAGTTGTTGAAAAGGTCTATAACTTTCCAATTCGTGTCATTCTTTCTAAGCAGTAGGTTTCCACTTCATTTCAATGGAGGAAAACAGTAAAAAAGTGAATGCTGCTGTACAATTCTAAGGAACAACTGTCACTACATCTGTGATTCACTAAGCTTTGTTTTAAGTGGGACAGAATGAGCAACTGCAGATATCTTAGTCAGGAAAAGAAGTATAACTTCGGAAATGCAAACAACAAATGAACTGCACAATAAAGAAGGTGCATAGAAAAAACCCACACTGACTCCAAAAAACTAAAATGTTGGCAAAACACTCCCCTAGAATATTGCATATAGCCACAATCAATCTGATGGATCATATAGTGCAAATGTACTGTATTTATGCAAAATAAAAATAGCTGCCCATGTCTCAGCTTGAGTGCCTACATGTTAAATTGCTCATTTTCAGCCTAGTTCAATCAGAAAAAAAGGCTGAAGCTCAATTTTTTTTACATAGGCTACAGATTGACACTCAAATGGAGAGAGGGGGAGGAAACAATCTGGACAGTTGAGAGGACAGATAAGTATACATGTTGAGGCGCAGCTTCTGTCCCTCTGAAAGCAGCAGCACTTTTTTAAAGTGGGTGTCCCTGCTTTACCATCTGGGCATTTCTGCCTGCCAATGCAGTCTGGCTTATATTTGATTTAGGTCTACTCCTGATTTTTTGTACTGATTCTTTTGATCGCGCTGATATATATGAAAGTTTGTAAAGGAAAAAAAACATAACATCTAGCTAATCTAGCCATTTGTTTCCTAAGAAATTCCTGTAAGTCCCCATAACAAGGCCTGGGCCAGTATAAAAAATGTTTAAACCAGTTTGAAATTAAGGCAGACCAGAGCAGTATACCAGATATATTATATATATTTATATATATATATATTTTTTTAAAGATTTTTTTAGTAGATTAGTAGTTTCTAGTAAACAACGTGCGCCGTTCCCCCTCCTGCCTCTACTGAAATGTGATCTCTTTCATAGCGCTGCTTGGCTGTCAGGGACACTAGCATCTCCGTTAGTGTGTTTGTTTATTAACAAACATAACATTATGTTAAACACGTTGTCATATTGCTTATTACCAGTGTTAGGCATGCTACTTAACTTCCTTTACCTACTATAAAGATTAGTGAGCTAAGCTACCAGTTATTCTACATTAAATGAAGCTTTACTACAATGAAGCTAACGTTAGCCCCCAAAGAAATGTAGCAAAGCTAATCTAGATCAACATGGCAAAAGTAGTTTACTACGTCACAGCTATTTATTTTTTTTTATAAATCCATGTCAAGACATACACGTCTGTGTTTGGCGGTGGCGTCAGTGATCCTCAGCAGTTTTATTTCAGACCGCAGCAGAAAGCTTCAGAAATGCTCTGGGAAATGTAGCTTGTGTGGACGCTACTGCACTACTTCATTAAAATATGGGAGCTAAGCTACTGAAAAGCTATTTGTTTCAGAAAACAGCGATGCTATTGAAAAGAAGTAGTAGTAAAACTAGTAATGCTACTGCCCAACAGTGGTTGCAATACAAGTGTGATTTAGTGCCGTGACGGCATCGGCACAGGTTTGCTAATGTAGGCTACTTTTTCATTTGCCAGAAGGCGTCACAGTGACAAATGCCGGTTCAACTGGTTAGCATAAAATAAAATACACCGGAACGGACCAGTGACACTGGAAATTGACCTAACTCTACCCATAACAACAAATGAGACCATGTACTCTACCTTCTAGCAACATTTCAGAAAGTGAGAATGGTAAGCTCCCTGTAGACATGCCAATAAGGCAATTATGACCATTGCTCCTGAGGAAACTGCAGAGAAAACCAACAATGCATTTTCCTTTTGAGCCCAGTGCCCCTGGTCTCTCTGTGTGTGCTGCCTTAGCCTGTGATGATGTTTTGGAGTAAGGCCAGGGGATTACTGGGGGAAGAAATGCGCTTTTTGCTCTCATTTACCATTGAGACATGGCATTTAAGGACACATACCCTGTTAGCAGTGCAACTGAACAGTATCAGATGGAGCCGGTGGGAACTAAACTCGGCAACAAAACCTTACTGTAAACAGCGTAGTGTTTATTTACCCCTGCAACCAAACAGGTTAATTTTAACTCAGAGAGACAAAGAGCTTGCAGCTAATTATTTGCTTCGTATGAGAGCCATGTTCTTAACCTAGGGGGGTTAAGAACATGGCTCTCATAAGTCTAACAGACTAAAATGTACATTTGCCAACACATACATACAGAACTACATGCTACTTTATAGAGTATATAAAATATATTATTAGACCTTGTGTATGTAGAATTGTACACGTTTGAATAAATAAATAAAAAATCTACTCACATGCAAACTGCAAAAGAGCTTCTCGACCTAGGACGGTCCCAAAGCTGTTCTCTGCTTTACACTGGTACTTCCCATAGTCAGTGATCTCACTTGCATTGGTAATAATTAAGTTTCCATCAATTAAGCTGTAGCGATAGTCTGCCTCTGTATCCACTTCTGTCCCATTGATGTACCAACTGAAAGACATAAGAATAGGAGATTGTAATATATTTGTGATGAATGGCACGCTAATGAGCTGTGAAAATAGAACTGCAATTAGGAGACAGACAAATGTATGTCACACCTGTATGTGGGTGGTGGATTCCCACGTGCTTCACAGTGCATCACCACTTTCTTTTCATCAGAATCCAAAGGAGAAATAACATCGTCAGGCTCATGGATAAAAACAGGCCCAAACTCTTCACTTTCTATGAGAAAAAAAAGGAAAAAAAGACAAGGATGATTGCAATTACAATATCGCAACATGAGTGCCACTCCGTTTTAACAACCAATTACTTTTTCTATTACTATTATTCCCCAGTTTGGTTAGAGCAAATGCATATTTCCAACCAATCTCTGATATAGGAAACAAGAGAAAAGGAAGATGCGCAGCTCCATATTGAGATGGCATTATAAACAATAAAATAGAATGCAACCATAGCTAGCATGACATTCGGCAGCAGACAACAGTTTGTTTAAACAGGTGATGACACTGTTGTGATACACTGTAATACTGATCTGGTTGTTCAACATTAAGAAACCATTCTGGTAATCCTCAAAGCCTGCCTCTTAATTTGTTTTAACTGACAAAGCTTGGAGAAGAATGGTTAAAATTTGTAAACATTACAATAAAATAGATTAAAATAAATAATACAATACACATTAAAATAATTAAATCAACCACTACATTTAAGGACAAGAATGAAGTGTTGAAAAATAATAATGTATCGGATTTATGATAAAGATTCAGTGAACAATAACGTTTTTAGCCCGGATTTAAATGAGCTAACCATTTGAGCAGACCTCAGGTTTTCAGGGACTTTGTTCCACAGGTGAGGAGCGTAATAACTGAATGCTGCTTCACATTGTTTGGTCCTAGTTCTGGAAACACACAACCGACCTGACCCAGAGGGGTCTGGATGCTTCACAGGAAACCAATGAATCTATCTGAGGATACAGTTAACCTGGTTGGACATGATTCACGTTTAGAAATGTCACACCTTTAAACTCAACCTTGAAGCTATCATCTAATTACTTTTTCATCTTTTGGACTCACTGCTGTTTGACTTGAGGGCCAAGTGATGAGCGAACAATGCTGTTAACATGAATGTTAACACACTGGGTCCTAGCTTTGCAGTAATATTTCTTGGCCTGGTTTGGGAGGGAACACATCTGCTCTCTCTGTGGCTTGTTTCCCACTAGAACCCGAATTCACATTTTACATTAAAGCAAATATGTTCAAACAATGCTTTCCAGTGGTAAACAACTACCGCTTCTCAATTGTCTAATTCCATCCTTTTACAGAATAATTGGACCATCCTACCACTGAAACTTGACAATTATTTATTGGTCAGGGAGGGAACGTTATAAGAACAAAATCTTTCCTTTTTTTCATCCAACGTTGTTTATGATCCTCCTAATAGTGTGTGGCAGGCCTCCATTTTCTTTTTTATAACAAACTCAACAAGCACAATTACATGAAATAAAATAAGCCTGTGGTAAAATTCCCCCATCTGGGACTCAGACATTGGTCAATTCTGGGCATCTACTGCTCTTATCTTTGGGCATTAATATTACTCATAGCGTCTACAGTATGAGGGGTTGGCTCAGTGACTTCCCCATATTTTGTTCTTATTGGCTGGGATCTCCGACCCCTTTTTTCTTTTGATTATTTAAGAAGTAATTTTAGAGTGTTTTTGTGTGTTTAGAGAGGCCATAACAATAGCATAGTGCACGTATCCCAAATTATTTGAAATTTGACATTTGGAGCACTGATGATCTGAAATTTAAGCCACAGGTTACCATTAACTGCAAAATGAGTGCTGCCACACTTTTGTTGTTTTTGTGGCTGGAAGGGTGCGCTGTCCTTGGGCCACATATGGGAATAAGGAGTTGGCAATAACCATTACAAGTGAAGAGGCTTTAATGGCAGTGTATTGACAAAGATTATTAATACAAATACCCAGATAAACGGAGAGATCTACATAAATCACGGACATATAATTGAAAGATGTGTTACAATATCATTAGGACAGAATAAATAGCACTACTGTAGAGAGTACCACAGTTAAGATTAGACAAACAAGTAGGTCCAAGGCATGATTAAATAACCAAAAGAAATGAGAAAATGATTTAAAAATGAAAATAATGACATTTCCTCACTGCCTAGCAACAAACTAGTTAAAGTCGCTAATGGCATGCAGCCAGAGGATTTGTTACAGCATGTTGCACTTGAAAATACTGTAAAAAGTGACATTGGGATATTTATGTTTTTTGCAGTAAGTTTGCCAATATAATGTAAAATTTGTGAAATGCTATTTAAATACATACAGTACAAGTATGACTATGACTTAGCCATGCTGTTTCTTGATCTAAGCTGCTCCTGTTGGTGATTTAAAATGGTTCACATGTAAGACTTGAACTCTCCTCGACACAAACACGCCCACATATCGTTATGCCTGTTGGACGAGTATTTTCTGCCTGACAGTCCCTGTTGCGATTCTCTTTTGTTCCTTCAGAGTGCTCTTTGATCTAGCCTTCTGTTAACACAGAAGTGATGCACTTATTGTAGAAGGTTTCTGAAGTATATTGCGTCTCAGGATCACAGACCCTACAGAACACTCCTGTGCTCGTCAGAAGAACTGTTTCTCTGAGATAATGGATTTATGAAGAATATAAGCCCAGAAAACAGATAGTTAATGATGTGCTGTGTTTGTCATGGCGCCATACAGCAGCTGAATGTCTGACAGTTTGTAGATATTCATGTTGGTTGTTTAAGGAGACGTCATTATATCAAGCATTTAGGTTTGGTTGACATTATATTTGATCTGGTGCATAAATAATACAACACTGCAAGTCACCAGTCTTGAGTACTTCTCACTATTAAGGTGCTGATGATGATCTGATGACAAACAAAGAATCATGGCTTTTTTTTCTCAGGGTATGTATAATCTCACTAACCCTTTGTCAGCAATTTACTGCTCTATAGGGAAATAAAAAGCTTTTGAAATAACACCCTAATCAGTGGAGGAAAATGAGCCGATATTAAGTTGCAAACCTTGCTGTGCATATGAGGCAAAGCAATTCAGTGCTTTTTCTAGCGCTAACAAATAGCACTGGATTTCTACATTTCTCTATACAGCTCTCTGTCTCTCCATGCATATACAGTTCATAAATAACATAATACCAGTATGCTCCATCTGCCGCTATTAAGTTTGTGGAGTGGGCCATGACATATGATGAAATAATTTCTATTCCAAAGGAAACAATAAGTTTTCAGTTGAAATGAGGAACGAGTTCAGGTACTACTAAGGCCCAGCAGAGCATCACCAGAGAAGATACCAAATGTCTGCTAATGCCATTAACTGCTAACAACTATATGTCATTGAATATGATGCCGTCTAGTTCTGCTTTATGTTACATTTTCCAATTAATTAATTTACCCTAAAATCGGGGGATGAAGCGTAAAAAAAGGGCAACAATTCCCCTAATGTTCATCTGATGTGACTGTAAACACCCTCAAAATAAAGCTGAAAGTGTATTGTTTAATTTTAAATCCAGCTAACTGGAGCACAAAGCCAATCTCTCCTGACTACTAATTCCCATACAAGCTTTATTTTATCTATTTATTGTAAAGTGTGTGGATTTGCGCTCTGCATCCTTATGCACCATGTCACTTTAACCGGACACCTTTTTTATCTGCCTGTGTCAAGTGTGATCCCGTGTGGGATACCGTATGTGTATATATATGTTCTATGTCTTGTGTTGTGTCTTTGTTGATGTCCTGTCATGAGCACACTGAAGCAAATCCCTAGCAACTTACACCGAGTTGTATGGCAATAAAGTATTGACTCTTGAATCTTCCGTTTTGCAGTTGTACCTGATCTAAATCAGTAATAACTTACAGTATACTGCTGAGAGCCATAGGAAAACGCTAAGCTTTCTGCTTCAGATGACAGGTGAAGCTAACTGTTAGATTGACATCAAAATAGTTAATAAATGGACAATTGAAGCACAGACATCTTATTTAGGGATAGTCACTGTGGTATAAGCGCGGAGGTGCCCCAACATGTACAGTAAATAAACATTGACAAAGTTACTTGTAAATTTCTGTTTTTTATAGGACACCTTGTTGATTAATTACTGGAGCTGTGTCCACCTGTGTGTGTCCAGTATATTTTGTGATTATTTAAAAAAAAGAGTTGGATTAAGAAAAAACTGACTTCAGTGCTCAAGGACATATGTTCTGTGTTTGTGTGTGTATGAAATAAGCACATGTACTCAAGCATAGAAGTTGTATAAATCACTCAACTTCAAGTGCCATGGCCATCTGTCAGTCACAGAGCCAAAAAAAAGCAATATTCCCTTTAAGCCACCAAAGGTGTATTACTTTTTGGCATCCATTTCATCCACTGAACATCAATCCAGCGCAATGGTATAATGCTGTTGTCACTACTGACAACGGAAAGACATTACTCTCACCTTGGTAATAGATATGTAAGTCATTTTATGGCTACATAGTGATAATGCTGTCAGAATGTAAAACAGACTGGCACAGAGGCACAAAGAAAGAAATAGGGAATGACTGAAACAGAAAAGAGGCACATTAAAAAAACCAGAAAGAAAAAGATTTTTTTTAATGTTATTCCTATTTTCTGCCTGTTTTTAATGTGACTAACTCATTACTCCCAAAGATCCTTTCTGCCAATTCAGCAGCTATTTCAGATTTCCATTACGATAATTAAGCACTCCAGATGCAATAAGCATGATGTGATTAATCATATATCCAAGCATCAATGTGTCATTATATCATCTAGAATCACTCATACTGTAAGTCAGGATGTAAGCAAGTGACCCATGTAGATTTATGACACTGTGTTTCCATGCTATGTTGGGGATATTAAATCTTCCCTTTTGACAAAGATATCCATCATATCTATAGTTTCTATACTGACAGGAACACAGAGAGAGCTGGATATTGCCATGATCCCACTTCAATTTCACAAAGGGCATGACCCTGGTCACTGCAGACCGTGCACAGTGATGATGGATAGGTGAGATTCATTTCCAGACCCAATCTAAACAGGCAGAAGGCCTGCACACATAAAGTGAGACCAGAGATGGCAGACTGTTGGCACAGAGCACAGATAGCAGAGTGCATTCACACCAATCAAGTGGAGTGGGTTTTTTTTCTTTTTCAACCCTGGGGTGTCCACTCTTTTATTTTGGTTCATTTTTGGCAGGTAGGAACAATGTCATCTGAACTCAAGTGAAACTCGCACTAAGACTACCTGAAAAAAATCAGGTCAGAGTCCTGTATCAAGGCAGTCCGTCAGAACTGATCATGTAATCCAGGACTAATAACAGGGACATTACACAAAAATGCAACGCTCTCTTGGCAGAAGGAGACAGATGCTGAGCAGAGTAGCAGGACAAACCTAGAATGTATTTCCTAAAGTCTGCAGAAAATACATGTACTGTTGAAAAAACATATCTATATATCTGTGATGTACTAGATATCTGAAGAAGAATCCACAACCAGGCAACACAGTGTATCAATTCCTCTTTAAGCCTAATATCCACTTAACGGAACAATAATTTTCAACAAATATGCAAGCTCTCTTGGCAGAAGGAGGCAGATGCTGACATTTGATAGCAAACAATAACAAACAATAACAATAATAACTCGTCACAAAATAAACGGAAGGCAAACCACTCTTTACAGAGAATCACATTCAGCTTCCTCTTCCCGTTTTCTTAAACAGTGGGCAAATTATGCCAAAGTGTACTCAAGTGGTCATTATCCTTTGCTAAAGCTGCAAATGAAATATATGCAGGAAGACAGGAAGTTTCTAAATTGTACTATTAGTGAGCTATTTGTGAGGTTCCTTTACATTTAATGCACATGTGTTTGTAAGTGTGAATGAACTTTAACAAACCAAGAAGCAAAACTTTTTTTTGTTTCAGACAAGAGCAAACAAAGTGTGGGGATGGAGCACACCATTAGGTTTACCTTCACTCCTGTAGTCCTCCTGAGAGCTGAGCAGACTCAGGGCTGACAGGGGATGACCGGAGAAAGCGGGCCAGTCAGTAGTCACCAGCCCACCACTGTGGTGTTGTCGAGGTCTGCTGCGCGAGTGGAGCACTGACGAGCTGTCTGCTTTCATTCGTAACACGGCTGCATATGATATAGGCCGTGCTGCAACAGCTCTTGCAAAGTCTGGGGGAAAAAAAAGGTGAAACACAGTGAGGAGATACATCATAAAAACTGTAACTTGATTATGTACGTACAAACATCTAGCGCATGTCTGTTCGTCCTGGGAGAGGGATCCCTCCTCTGCCGCCCTTCCTGAGGTTTCTTCCATTTTCCTTACCGAAGCGAGGGTCTACGGTATGTGTCCAGTGGCACAGTGCCACTGACAAGCTACACCCTCAGACAACTGCGACGGCTGCACCTGATTGGACGAACGCTTCATTCGTGGGGCTGTCTGCTCGTGGATTTTAAAACAGACCAATATGGTGGCTCGTTTGGCTATTTTCGCTGAGTTTATGAAAATAGTTCACATATGTTTCTGAAAACATTTTTCGCGAGAAATAACGTGCAGTCGCTGAATCTGTCTTTATTTCAGTTTTACACAAAGTAGCCTGGACGTCAACTATTTGCATATGAGGAGGGGGCAACTCGACGCCCCGTCACTCACACGGCGCTACCAGAATGCATTGCCCGACTTATTACATCGAACATGGGAAGCTTGGAAATTACGCTGCCTGTGGACACGTACGAGGTGTTGTATGTTGTACAGATTGTAAAGCCACTTGAGGCAAATTTATGATTTGTGATATTGGGCTGTATAAATGAACTTGACTTGACTATAGCCATAACTGAGTGAACTGCTGTATCTGCTACTCAAAAGTGACAACAATTTGGACTGAAAAACAATGTCTTGGATAAATATTTGGAAAAGTCAAATCAAAGAGAGAAAGAATACAATACAATACATGAGGAATAATTTGCAACAAACTAGTGTTCTACAAGACAGGAATCTTGCTGAACAGAAACAAGGAGTAGAGACAGCAGAATAAGGAGGTGTCACCACTCAGAGACAGCTCTGAGCAGAATAGCACGAAAAACCTAGAATGCATTTCCTTTCCTGATGTACTAGATATCTCAAGAAAAATCCACAACCAGGCATCAATTCTACTTTATGCCTAATATCTACGAAAAAAAATCTGTTTAAAAATCATCCCCCAAGAAGTGAAATTACCAATAAATACCCTAACTTCTTATGTGAAAACCTCTTTATTCTCTATTCCTAATACGATGTTAGGAGTCTTTCCCCTTTGTCTTCCAACCAAGTCGGTCTTTTTCTGGAGCATCTAGCACATACAGTAGACACCATTAAAGGTACTGCGTAAAGGCGCTTACGACGCCTTAGGTGAAAAAATGCACTTCTTACAAGCTACAACACATACTCTGCATTATTCTGAAAATCAGAGTCATCAAAGTCTCAAATTGAATGGTGTAAGTGAAACAGAACAGGAGAGAAACAGCTTCGTTTAGAGTAAAAGAGTCCATGGGGCTTCAGAATAATATCCTCTCTGAAATGTAAACTACACTTGAGGCTGTCACTAGTCACTGCTGTCACTGTATTCTCCTATGACTTTCTTTTGAGGAATTCAATCCACTTTATGTAGGGTAATGTGCCAATGTGTTGTCTTTTTTGGTACTAGAAATGTAACAAATCGATATTTCACACACAATCAATACATATTTTATAAAATAACAAAAGCTGAAATTACTGATGATATGGAACCATTTCTGTTAGGATATAATGCTTAAAGAAAAATGCTAAGAATTAGAAGCTTTAAACTCAGCAAGAGTCTAATCAGAGTTCTGCAAAGGGGGGCGGGAGTGTTTTCCACTACATGATAAAGTGCTATAAAAGAACTGAACAAAACTGAGAAATAATTACGTGCCCCTGGGGACTTATCAGCTGCAGAAATACTCCTATCTACAAATGGAGCGCAGGCAATTACTGTATTACATATTGTGGGGAGAAGCAGAATATAGAACTCCATTTGAAATTAAAGGTATTGTGAGTTTGAAAGTTGATAAGCAAAGCAATTAGTAGTTGGTTGGTAGTAAGTTAAATAAGTATCTGGATGAGAATCAGCTCAATTGAGTGTAAACCACATTACCACTGCTGATGCCCACGGTTGGCTAAACAATGCAGAGCAATCCACTATTTCCTTTGACAGCTGGATGCATTGCTGAATGCCACCTTAATCATAACATGTAGACGTATGAGTAGATATATTAGCATATTTTGTGATGTCCAACATTCATTTATCTCAAATTTGAAGATGCTGAACAAAGGTTTTGCAGAATGTTTGGTTTCCTTATATCTAATTAGTCTGTGTATTCAGTGATTTATGACATTTCTCAAAAGCCATGTTTTTAAAGTCTTATTTAACAAAAAAAACTTGGTTTAATGCCTCTTTATTGTATCTATTGTTCTCCTTTTGGATAGGTTAAGGTTAGTACTAATACTTTTTTTTATTACAAATGCTGTTGTCACAATTTTTATTTATGTTTTGGCAATGTAGACTTCCTAAGCATTATAAGCCTCTAAGGCAATTCTGTTAGTTACTGAGCTAGTTTTGTCCCTCATTTAGGTCCATTTGTTGAGGATTTTTGAAAGTGTACAGTAAATTACAGCAGCAAAAAAAGGGTTAAAAATTATTTTGGGGCTTACACCAGTCCCACTAATCATCCTGTTTCTCACACAGCAGCTGTCCACTGCACCCATATACAATGCCTGAATTGAACCAAAAAAGTTCAAATTGCATAACGTCATCATTGCATCACAATCCAGTCTTTGATATATTTATATTTATACGTATATCTTGTAGGTTTGACCCCGAATAGTGACTGCCAATCTCATGGTCGAACTGTCACAGTGTCTGAAAATGTGACTCATGAAACAAAGGATCATTCCATCGGCCCATATAGGGGTGCTAAATGTTTCATGTTACAAAGAACTGCTTGGTTTTTCCCAATACATCATGAAATATATACTATTTTGGTATAAATATCATACTGTACATACAGTCTATGACATCAGCCTATTTGTAATACTGGTAATAAAAATTAGAAGTAAGGGTACTAATGTGGACACAAATCAGAAGTGCCGGCAGTACTGGTGAGTACTTGTGAGTACCGGCCCATTTCAGGCACTGTGAATATGTGACAGCACAACCCAGCATCTCTCTCCGGTGTGGTTGAGAAAAGCAGCGAGAGATGACAAGGAAAAAGCTTGTCATAACATAAGTAGATCCTTTTCAAATATGACAGCTGCACTGACTGCATTTAGTCAAGGTTTAAAATACCATGTCAGGACAAAAGGATAATTTCTCTTACAGTACTAAATGGGAGATGCCACAAACATGCCACATAATCTCAATGCCAGTCGTGGAAATAAATTATAATATAAGTACATTTATAAGATTACATTTTTGATTGATAATAATGATTATGCTATTGTGAATGTGGTCAAACTGTACAGTAACAAATGGAATTCAAAGATTGACTTGTATCAATACAAATAAATTGTTTTCTAATTAAATTATTGCAGCCTGAATCAAACTCAAATTGATACCTGGAGATGCCCAGCTCAAAGCAATACTGGACATGGAGAAGTAAATTGGATAAAATAGTAGAGGATCACACAAAAAACGTAGCAATAACACACTGGGATGCAGCATTAAAGCAATCTCTTGTTGCAGATTTAGACCGGGCCAAAACCATAAAGAATCTACAGGAGTGTTTAGTGTATCATTGTGCATATGTGACATAATCCAAGCAATTGATCCAAGCTTTAATGTTCTATAATATGATTATGGCTATGTGGTTAGGTTTTCACAATTCTGATATATTCAATTACTGTATGTTTGCATAGTATCAGATAGGGGTTTATTTGACTCAGTGATAGTTTTCAAATATGTATTTTTGAGGTGCTGCTTAGTTGTACATGTGTGTGCATATAATATAAAAAAAAAGGTATTTCTAATATTCTTTCCATCCCCTAACCCAAATACAATGATAAGTCAATTATTTTATACTGTACGTGTTAGCTTACACATTGTACAGGGATATTCTGTCAATAAGAGGCTGTACATTTTGCACATTGTTCTGTCAAACTGCAAGTTATAAAGGTAAATTTCCTTTTCCCTGGAAAATAACATTCCAGACTGGGGCTAAACCCTGACAAATACAGCATACTAAAAAATAGTCTCTTTTGTTTGTTTGACTCCTGAAGCCGACAGGCACTTGCTCTTGTCAGCTGTCACTTTCATCTGATAAAAGCAATGACCCTTGCAGACCCTACTGATCCCTATCTTTCAAAGGGTGCAAAATCAGACACACTCATTGTTGTAGAAAGGGCTGCACCTGCTGCATTTAGGGAACTCTAGAGCAATGCCATCGGTGATCGTTTCAGGTCTCAACACCACCTTTCATGATAACATCACCAAAGTAGACAAGTGCCATTTTATACTTGAACAAAGAACAAAAAGCCAAACGTTCCTGTTGTACCTTGTCCTTATTATCATACGTATGTTAGACTGTAGGTTTACGTCAATGGACATGACATTTTTGGTATACTATAGAAATTCCGCATTAAATGAAGTCCAGGTTTTCATGAAGTTTGACCAACTGAGGAGACTTACTTGTCTTTGAAACAAGGTGAGGCTAAGGGAAGATGACATGTTTTAAGTGTACAGAGGGCAGACCTGGGGAAACAGTGAGGAACTCATCTTCTTGGATTAGATCTACTTGTATAACCCAATGACCTGGGTTGGCACAGCACAGGAGACAACGTGCGAGTCTTGGGCTTGTCTGCAGCCCCTGGATGGCCGTGGTGCTAAAAATTAATTAGAATAACATAATGTAAGTAGGTGAGACGCTCATGGGGACTCAAGTAGATAGACATGATTAGCCATAGCCTGTAAGATTAATGAAGACCTTCACAGGGAGATTATATTGACTGAAGCTGATTATGCTTGAGACCATTTATTCAACGGAATATCATTACAGATAGAACAATCCATACATCATATGCAACCTCACCTCAACTCCTATCCTGGCAGACTACTTACTAAAATCCCTTCTTTTTTCCTGACGCTTGGTGTACTATGGAAATTGTATGAGTTGCTTCAACCTTGCCAGATTAACGATGGAACCGCAGTATGATGTATGGTATTAGGTTGTCATGCCTCTTGATGGGAAGAATGGGAGTCTCTATCCAGCATGCTCTGTTACCGATATTCATTCTTTAAATGCAGCGCCCATATTGGAGGTGCGATATAATTCGACAGTGACATGACGCAAAATTGGATATCACACGTTTTTCTGTATCTAAAATATTAAAGTGCTCATATTACACTCATTTTCAGGTTCATACTTGTATTTAGAGGTTATATCCAAATAGGTTTACATAGTTTTATTTGAAAAAACACCATCTTTTTGTTGTACTGCACATTGCTGCAGCCCCTCTTCCCGCTCCTTTTACCCTGTGTGTTGAGCTCTCTGTTTTAGCTACCGAGTGAGGCATCACACTTCTGTTCCATCTTTGTTGGGAATCGCACATGCACAGTACCCAGGTAAGCACTACAAGCCAGTCAGAAGCAGAGTTTGAGAGCGTTCCACGCTAGCAGCTAGGCGAGGATTATAACGTGTGTTACAAAGTGGCCACGTTTGTCTCTGAAGTAAAGGCTGGACTACAATAGAGCTGTTTGGAGCAGTTGGTGAACAGTGTTTTCTGTTGGAGATGGTAAGTCCCTTTGGGGGGGACTTTGGGCTTTTTCACTTTGTAAACCTATAACATGCACAAAAAAGAAATATAACACAATAAAGGAAAGGGGAAAAGCCAAAAAGCATAATATGAGCACTTTAAGCAAATGACAATAACCTTTTGTAATTGACTTAAGGCTATGTGGCACATGATAGTAAGATTAGAGCTGCAAAGATTAATCGATTAATTGATTGGTTGTCAACTATTAAATTAATCGCCAACTATTTTGATAATTGATTAATCTGTTTGAGTCATGTTTCAATGTCAATGTCAATGTTTGTCAATTGTGAATATGTTCTAGTTTCGTCTCCCCTCTGTGACAGTAAACTGAATATCTTTGAGTTGTGGACAAAACAAGACATTTGAAGATGTCATCTTGGGCTTTGGGAAACACTGATCCACATTTTCCACCATTTTCTGACATTTTAGAAAAAGCAACTAATCGATTAATCGAGAAAATAATCGAACATGAAAATAATCGTTAGTTGCAGCCCTAAGCAAGACTACATTTTAACAAGCTTTGCCGTCAGCACATGGGCTCAATGTCGATCGGTGTACTCTGATATGCCAAATTCTAAATCCCCGGGTACTGATTGTAGTTTTGTTCACTGTACACAACAAATATAATTGAATAGTTGAATGTTGACCCCAACTTCTCATGCTTACAGAAATCAACTATTACTTGTTTTCCTTTCCTTTTTTCATTTCCTTGTCTCAAGTTGTGAGTGTAAGAGAGGCTGTCACAGCTCAGGTTCTCCTGCCAGTTGGAACAATGTGCATTAGTCCCTGATGGTGGGACCCAAATATAAATCCCAAAGTGTGTGTATTTGTACACACAAACCTGCAGCTATGCATTGTTGTGGGATGCTGGGGCATTAACCTCTCTTGCTTGGGAGTGACTTTTAACAAAACTCTGTATTTTAATGTTTAAAGGTAGCCTATACATTGGCAGCAATATATTCATTGCATGGTCAAGCTGTGTAGTGTATAGTGCATGCAGATACTCATCCGTTTCCCCGTACGCAACCATATTTCTGGTGCATGACTCTTTTGCCCTTGGTAAAAATGACTTCATGCATCACTTATACAGCACTACACATATATATTCCCAGCAACACACGTTTAATATTGAGATAACTCAGAGTTAGCTGAGGAACAGTTGAATTACCATTCCACACTTAACACTCCAAGCAACAATGTATTTCAATCAGAGGCAGACTGTGGGGGGGAAGGAAAGAAATGGCCCCAGACATCATGCCTGCCCAACCCACTTTTAAACATGAGAGAAATCTAATTGTGCTGCCCTCTCTGCTACTGCATGATTTTAATATCTATGGAATGAATGAGGACTGGGCAGTGGAGACAGGTATAGAGGAAAATAAAATAGAACAGGGGAACAGTTGTCTTCAAAGTGAGCGTTTTTCAGAATAATCAGAGAGAACAGTAGCTCAATAATCCATTACACAGGCCATCCTGTCAAAAGTACCATAATAGACAAAGACTGCTTCACACCTCTGGGAGTGGCTGATCAAGGCTCATGTTGCTGATATTACTGAAAACTAGTTTGAAGTGCGACATTTTTACTAAAACTTGACATATTTCTGACATTTGTGAGCTCTAAAAGCATACTTGGCTCTAAGCGCTGTTTTTTGGAAAACCTCAACTTTTACCTATGCTCCAACATTAGTAGCAATTGTTGTAAAGTAAGTGTTTGATAAAATGAGCAACTCTTGGTGCGGCCTCTAGCTCACCCAGTAAGAGCGTTCGCC